>NC_056726.1:673994920-674329920 GCF_019279795.1 Protopterus annectens | reverse complement strand
ACATCAACTGTTTTCTATTTTATAGCTGTTTATTAAAGAGACCAGTAAAACACAGGCAGCTCAAACATGCACACACATGCAATCCAGTCATACAGGAGTTTGTATTTCCATAGTTAATATTCCTAGAAGAAAACAATGACTATTTCTGGCTTTTGTACCCTTATTGTATGGTTATCACAAATTAAAATATCACCTGAAAGACGTTCATGTCAGTGACAAAAGATTAATATTTCTGCCTCTGATTAATTTCTATCATAACACAAAGCAAAATACAAAATACAAGAAAATACCATAAACAAGTGAGTTGAAAAGTTACCTGTTGATAAGCCATGCCCTGCCCCATCCACTTCTTCAAGTAATTCTAAATACATGCTACAGGAAAATAAACTACAACTTGGAAGAGGATAAGAGCTAACAAATCCAGCAATTCCAATTACCCTAAAACTTCTACATATCCATTAAATTAGGCCAGTCAAAACCAAGAAGGTAAGACAAAAAAAGTAGTGATGTGAACTTTTATGATTATAACCTATGCAGGTTTCTAAAAATCCCTTAACATACACAAAACAATGTAGTGACCTGCCTTTTGTGATTATAACATAAGCAGGCATTTAGCTATCTCTATGACATCTTCGGGCTATTAGTACAGGTTTTGCTAAGGTGATCAGAGTAAATCTCTTTGTATGCCTTCTCCTTCTCATATTTTTATTTATTTATTTATTTATTTATTTATTTATTTATTTATGGAGTGGAGGGGGCTTTTTGGCCAGGATGACAATCTGCAGATAATGGTACCTCCCTTTAACTCTGCACCACTTCAGGCCAACCAGCTTGCTCCCTCACACTAGGGACGTCAATCCCACCTAGAGATGAGGGATCATTCAAACCATATTTGATGTTAGGGGAGAAGAGACAGATGCACTACAATTCTGCCCAGGGTCTTTCTTTCTTAGCTGCAGGATTTTTTGTATTCCATATACACCCCTGAGGAAAGGGATGTCCAATGATACATTCATGGACACATGAGTGTTCCCACCCATGATGTTTTTACATCTGCTATCCTTTCTGTGCACACATAGACATGCATTGTGAGAAACTAACGCTGCTATCCGACCACTACCACAGAGTAGAATTGTGCCATAAAGCCTAACACCATCTCATCAAGATAGGTGAGATGGCTATTTGTTGGTCAATCCTTACCCCCTGGCCAATTCTCTGGCTTCCCAGGTCACCAGTTTTACAGGTTCATAGGTTAGTACTAGGCTAACTGCCTTTGTGAGCCATTTTAAACCTAGCCAATTATCCACTGTGAGATTCAAACCCTGTACCTTGTGTTTGTAAGGCAAACACCTTAACCATTAGGGCACCCTCCCAACCCAAGGCTGATGTCCTGCCCCTTTGACTATGAACTAGCTCCTCTTCTTCTCATTAGAGGGTTTATAAACTTCCACAAACAGATTATATACTTCTGCCCCACCAAAACAACACATTAAATTGTCCTCATTCATGCTTTCGAGTGACTTTAGAAATTCCAGTCATGTAAAGTACAGAGTCCTTAGCAACCATGTCTGCACCTCTGTTTCAAAAACTCAGCAAGCCAAACATGCCCAAAAACATGCCATGGGATACATGCAAGATAATTTATGAAAATAAACATCCAAAAACTTCCACAGGTACATAGAGCATTTGGGTTACCCTACTTTATCTGCAAATGCTTTAAGTAACTATTGCCTTTCCTCCTCATCTAAGCTCCTCACAAACTTATTTTCCTAGATCTACCAAATGGCTGATGTTCTGTAGACCTCAGATATGACTAATACATGTGCTAACCTAAAAACTAATCTCCTGAGTGCAGTTTTGCCCATTGCAAAAAATGCCAAAGAAATAACCATTCCATTCACACCATGCCAACCTAGTGTTCTTTAAAAACTAGGTTCCTCAGCAGAAGATATTTGAAGAAATCATTGAATGAAGTCTCAGAATTGCTCATCATCTCCTAAAAAGCATGTAAGCCTTGTGACCCAAAAGGCTGAAACCTTTCTATTGTACCCAGCTGTTGCCATTGCCTTCATAAACTAGTCATTGCTGGACAGTATGTGCCCAAGTAGACCTTTGGCATCTGGAAATTTTGAATCAATGTCCTCATAGAATCATGTCTGTCCAGTCTCTCAGTAGCTTTTTGATCTACAAGGTCATAGCCATTCTTCCACAAACAGCTTCCTGAATCAATATAAGCCTTATTTTCTACTGCAAAGTAGCAGCTAAGCTCATAGCTTAAAGCAAGGTGTTCTAAATGTGTCCCACTGTCTGCTGAGACTTCTAAGAAATAATTTCATATTCCTGCACCATCTGCTAAATTATGATTAGATATAAGTAGCTACGTTCTGACCTGAATAATTGCAATGACATTCACTATAATTCAGGAAATTTAGAAAGTTCACAAAGCCTCATCTTCCAGGAAAAATTCATCCTTATCATTGTGCATTCATAAGTTAGGCACATTCAGAATTATATCATAAAGGCAATATGCCTGATACTAGTGCAGTTTTCATCTTCAGCTGTGAGATTGGTATGGTTCTATCAGCTAAAATGTTTTTTGACATTGGCTAGTGTGTGCCCGCCACAAAGGCCAGCAGCCCTGGGTCAATAAGCTACTGGCCAGCTGGTGTTCAGTTGTCCAGATTGCATTACCCAGGATAGCTCAGTTGAGCGAAGACTGGACTTAAAACCAACCAAACTGCCAAACATGAACTAAGAATTACCACACTCAGTGTTAGTTTACTGAGACGATGGACCTTTTAAGTAGATCATATGATCATAAAGAACAAGCTGGACATCTTGTGTATCCAGGAGACAATTTGGTAGGGCAGTGCAGCAAAACCACTTGGCTTGAATATACTACTCAAGAGGAAGACAGGCTAGATATGGTGTGGGAATTGTGGTGAGGGAGAGACGTCTGGAAACAATGAGGAATGTTATCAGAATTAGTGACAGGCTCATGGCAATCGGACTCCATTGTAACGATAGGGTAGTAATCATAATATCAACCTATCTCCCACAACAGGGTTGTAATAGTGCGGAAAAAATGCATTCAGACAGCAGTTGCAGGACCTACTTTTTAAAACAGGACATCATGAATTGGTGTTGATAATGGGTTACTTGAATGCACATATCAGCACAGACAGAACAGGATATAAGGACTGCCTGGGTCCACATGGATGAGGCAAAAGGAATAAATGAGGAGAGCCCATTCCAGACTTCTGTCTGGCAAATGGCTTGATAATAGCCAACAAATGGTTCGCAAAGAGACACAGTCACAAGGTCACATACAAGAGTAGCCAACATGCAACTCGGGTCAACTTCCTTCTAGTAAGGAAAGGGCACTGGGGTAGAATCACTGATTGCAAAGTTATCTCCAGTGAAACAGTCAACCCACAACATAAACCACTTATTGCCACAATTAGCTGCAAGCAGTAGTCAGAGAAGGTACTATGATCAACAGAGACCAGGCAAAAGACCTGGAGGCTGGCTGGAGAAAGCACAACAGTTCAAGGAATTGCTCAGGGTTCTAGCACCTCAAGAAGAGGAGGAAATAGGTGGAGCTGAAAAAGAATGTCAGCGCCACAACACAGCATGTGTGAGGACTATAGAACAGATATGTGACTGAGCCATGTATGGAAATAAGGTACATAAGAAAAGCTGATGGTGGAATGCAGAAGTCTGTAATGTCATTGTGAAAAACTGACAGGCTGCCAGCCCAGCCAGATAGAATTTTGTAGATAATTCTATGTCATTTGTAAATATTAATATAATCCACAGGCTTGGCTTACAAATGTAAAGAGACTATGATATGTTATGATTAAATGTTGTACTGAGCTTCAAAAATGTAACCACAGTGCACCCTGCTGGAAGAAAGATGATAAGTCAAGCATTTTAGGACTGCTTGATCTCAAGCTCAGAGACAGGATGTCCGGGCCGGGAAATTCATTCTATTGTCTTGATTTAAGAGATAATTACTAAGGTTTTACATGTGTAATGTCTTTTATTGCTGTGGCTTCCTGGCCAGGTGCAGCTTACTAAGAACTGTACATTTTGAGTTTCTGTTAGCCTGGGAACCAGAGAAGTGTCAAGAATGATGTAATGTGAAATGACTCAGCAGTACTGTGTTATCAATTTAAGACTTTCTCAGAGAGAGAGAGAATTAGAGCATTTTGGATTTTGTCTGAACCTGAACACATCAACTCACCAGCACTCTGTCTTTGCTCTGTAAGTAAGATATTTATTTAGAACACTGATTTCTCTTAGAGATAGACAGAAATAACCAGGTTAGTCTATCTGTTTTCTATATTTACATCATACTATTCTACAGTATTATTTTAAAGCATTTTCCTGTGATTTCTGAACTCTGTGATGTCATTGTGTTGAAATAATAAGTATTGTCTTCTGTTTTTATTATTATTAAATATTTTTAAGCCTTTCAGTTGTGGCTGTTTTGTGTAGAGATACTTTAAGCTCTAGAGTACTTGCATGTATTTAGTGATACTGTACTATGCCAGTCCAGAATAGCCTTATCCCTGGGTTACACTTACTATTTGGATAACAGTAATATTACACAGTGAAATTGGTCACCCTTTGGGAAAGGCCTTATTAGTAGCTGATAAGAGTAGTTGGTGGTAGTGATTACTTCCTTATAGCCTGGCAGGAGGGGGCATAGTTAGAGAACCTGTGCCAGCCTTCCCCAAAAGTGTCTGTGTGTTTGTATATAAACCAAATCTCAAAGTTTGTATGTGTCAGCTACTTGGGCAGGGACACAAAGCTCTGGTTGGACAGAAAGAGTACTGGAAGTTTTGGCTTGAATACTCGGCTGAGATCTGAAGCGTATAGCTGTGCCAGCGGGGAGTCTTATTGGGTCACTGGTGCTAGTGGTGAGAATTGAGGCTCCTTGATTACTGGGCCAGTGCACAGGCATCACAGTCATCAAAAGAAAGACGTGCAGGAAAAACTGGGAGATAGAAAAGACAGACCAGACTAGAAAGGAGCACTGGTTGGCTGAAAAACAGGCTAAGAAAAGAGTTGCAATAACAAAGAACAAGGCATCAGAGGCACTTTACTAGCTTCTGGAAAGTGAGTCAGTAGCTGGCACAAAGAAACTACATCAGGTTACAAAGGTAGCAACAGAAAGATAAAGAGGATAGTCATACAGCCTTCATAAAGGATGTCAGCAACAACATGCTCACCAGTCCACAGGACATCATAGGTAGATGGAAAAAGTACTTTCAGCAGCCTCTGAATGAAGAAAACCCCACAAAATCTGTACTGCCCCAGACACAGCCTATAATAAGAGAAGAAGAGAAGCCCACTCTAGAAGAAGTAAAATAGCACTAAGGAAAATGAAGTCAGGGAAAGCAGCAGGCTCAGATGAGGTCATAGCAGATATGATAAAGATGCTGTGTGAGATAGGGGAGAAAGTGCTCCTGAGGGTTTTCTTAACAGTGTGGAGAGAAAGGCATATCCCAGATGACTGGAGATTAAGAATACCAGTACTAGTGTTCAAGAACAAGAACAAAGGGGACATTCAGAACTGTGAGCATACATAGTAGTAGAAAGTAAGATAGGAGATGAGTAGTTCAGATGCAGATCTTCTCTCACACAATCCAGCCACCTCTTTGATGGATGCCCTCATTTCCTGTTGCCTTCTTCCTGTCTTAAACAAATCTTTACCAGATTGTTCTCTGCTTTTCTACCCATGTGCACGGACCATTGTAATCTGCTCTCTTTGATCTTTTCTGCAATTGGAGCTACTTTGGCTGCTGCTCTTATGTCCTTATTTCTTCATCTGTCCTGCAGTGTGCATTCTACCACTCATCTCAGGCACTTCATTTCCATCACTTCTTGCTTTCTCATCTGCTCTGCCTTTACTGCCCAGGTTTCTGTGCCACACACTTATACTAGTCACAGCACTGCTTTGTACACCTTACTTTTCATCTTCTTTGGCATTCTTCTATCGTGCACTACACCTGACACTTTCTGCCAGTTGGCTCTATCCCCTCTGATTTTAGCTTTGACCTCTTCAATCATACTTCTCTTTTCCTCAGTCACCTCTTCCAGATTCTTGAAGCTGTTAACCTGTTCTACTATCTTCCTTTCTATTTCAATTCTCAACTTCTTCTCATTTCCCCCATTTGCTGCCATTTCCACTGTCTTATCTGTACTTAGGTTCGTCCCATGTACGTGCCTTCAGTTTTGCATTCCATACCCTATTCTTTGCTGAAATTCTTGTTCAGAGTCTGCCTGTATTGCCACATCGTCTGCATACAGCAGCTTTGTTAATCTGTCCCCTCCGATCTGTTTGCTAATGTAGTCCATCACCAGTATGAACAATAATGGGCTCAGAGCTGAACCCTGATGCACACCCATTCCCAAAACCCTCCTGTGAGATCAAAGCCTGTCTGTACTTGAGTTATAGGGTCCTTGTACATAGCTTTCACTAATTCTTGAAGAATGCATGATCTATGATCCCCTTCATAATCCATGTTTGGTGGAGATTGACATCTGGCGCAGATATTTGGACGATTGCTGGATGGTGTGGCGGGCGGATCAGGCATACTTACAGGAATTTGTAGAATATTTGAATGGAAATGTATGGGGCATTGAGTTTACAGTAACATTAAATCAGGATACTATTGATTTTCTGGATATCACAGTATATAGGAATGAAGATCATACTTTGAACACTAAGACATATCAGAAATACCCACAGTACAATACTCTGCTCCATGCGTCCAGCATGCATCCACACCACACCATCTGGAATATACCTAAATCTCAATTTATACGTATCAAATGCATTAGTTCATCAAAACAAGACTTTGAACAAGCCAGATTAGATCTTTACCATAGATTCAAAGACAGGGGTTATAGAGAATTAGACATATTTAGAGCAAGTGAATGGTCCACTACTCAAGACAGAAATACTTTGTTAGAATACAAAAAACGAACAACTACATTGGAAGAATCTACCATTAGGTTTGTGACTACATATGGAAGGAATCACAAGGTTATTAGAAATATATTGGACACCCATTGGAACATACTTATGGCCAATGAAGAATTAAGAAAACTTTTAGGTTCCAAATGCATGTTTTCATTCAGACGTGGAAAAACATTAGGAGGTCTTTTTTCTCACTACAAGCATGAGGAGAGTGGGGGTGCAATATATCAACAAATGACCATGACTGGAGACAAACTTCTAGGCACTTTCCCATGTGGTCATTGTGGCTCGTGCTCACATGTAAGTAAATTGAAGGAATTTACCAGTGCCAATACTAACAAAGTATATAATTCCAGGGTGTTTGGAAACTGTAGTAGTAATTGGATCATATATCTAGCTACCTGTCAATGCAAAGCTTTTAATATGGGCCAGACCTCCCGCTCACTTAGAATCAGAATGACTGAACATACAAGTGACATCCGAAATAAGAAAGAAACTAATGCCTTATACAGACACACTGTCAAACACAATAATGCTAATTTTATGTTTATGATTATTGACAAAATCACAGGGGACAGAAGTAACCAACAAGGTTGGCATACCATCCTAAATCATAAAGAGAAATACTGGATCATCATCCTTGGGGAACTTTTTCCACCAGGCCTTAATGATCATTTGTAAATAGTGATATGATGGTGTGAATATATATCTAGATAACTCACTAGCTCAAGGTCTATATGGGCTAGTCTTCCATGTAGGCCCTAATTTGTTCACAATCAGATAAATATGTATGTGTTCTTTTTGATATTGTGGAGCATGTCTTCCATTTGGGTATGTAGCAATTCTAGAATATATAAAATGCTGGACAATCGGATGGGACGCTGTCCTTTTAATTCTCATGTTTATATATGTCATATTAATATATACATTTACAGACATGCATCTATTAACAAATGCTTTGTATTTAATTAATATACACTTTATTTGATGATCCTTTGTATATAGCTTTAAGATGGCGTGCATATTTTGATAGCCCACTAGCTAGTGTTTGCTGTGGGCTAACTTTCCTAATAGGGCTCAATATTCAGCCCAATATGTATGTTGTTATTTTGATATTATGGAGCATGTTTTTTGATCAAATATTAAATATATCAGGATATTTCACTTGGGTATGTAGGAATTCTAGATTGAATAATAATGGAGAATCAGACAGGATGTTGGTCCTTTCAAAATTTCATGTTCACATAGGATACACTAATATAGATATATACACCTATATATATATACATTTTTAATAAATGCTTTATATATTACCGGTATTAAACATAAGATTTTTCATATGCTGAGGTATCACAATTCATGAACAAAGCATTGTATGAGGAATTTAGGATATGTTCCCTAGGTAGAGTTGTATATGACAAACATGATGCATTTGGGCAGATTATTATTTTATATATGTATAATTGAATATATGTGTTTCTTTTAACATTTATTTTTGTTCCATTACAACATGGGGACTTTTTGTTTTGGGACTATTAATGTATTAAATAATATGTTTGATTTGAATTTTATGTTTTGAAAGGCAATAATGTACTCTAACCACTAGGTTGGGCTGTACCATGTTTTCCATTGGTTAGGGATATGTATAAATACTTATTACCCCTAAGAGAGGGGAAACTTTACCCACTGATGAAGGCTTGATAGCCGAAACCGGTTTGGAGATATTTACAACAAGAATATGGAATAAATACTATCTTTAACTTCATTCAAGATTTCAGTGTCTTAGTATTGCTTTTTGCTGGCCGCTAGTGTTTGGATGTTGATGGTTTGGCTGGGCATGCCATACTTGCAAAGCATATAGTTCTGTTCACTAATTCTACCAATGTTTCTGGGACTTCAAACCACCAGAGGACTGGCCAAATCAGCTTTCTTGGGACCTTGTCATATGCTTTCTCCAAGTCTAGAAATGTCCACTTGGACTCTTTTCTCATCTCTAGCTTTTTCACAACTATCTGACTGACTGAAAATATTGGATCAGTTGTACTAAATCCTGATCTAAGTCCAAATTGCTCATCTCCCATCTTACTTTCTACTACTCTGCATATCCATTTATCAATCACCCTCTCCAGAACTTTCATGCAATGTTGCAGGAGTTTGATACCTCTAAGCTGCAAACAGTTGTGGATGTCCATTCTGTTCTTGTACACTGGCATGAGTATGCTTATTCTCCAATCATCTTAGATATGGCACTCTCTCCATATTGCTATGAGTACCCTCAGGAGCCATTTCACCCTGTCTCACCAAGCATCTTTATCATATGTGTTGTGACCTCATCTGAGCCTGCTGCTTTCCCTGACTTAATTTTTCTTAGTACTGTTCTTACTTCTTCTATGGTGGGCCCCACTTCTTCTATCATTGTAGGCTGTGTTTGGGGCAGTATAGCGTCTGTGGTATTTTCATGGTTCTACTTCAGAAGACTGAAAAACCAAACGACTGAATCCCAAAATACTGAAAACTGAAAATACTGAAGCATGGAATTTGCCACTTCTCTACTGTTGTGTAATCTTGGAGTTGGTATATATAATTAGCAGGGGGGGGGGTGCACAGCCCCCCACATGACGGGTGCAGGGAGGCTTGCCCCGTGCATTAAAATGTTTTCAGTATTTTGAGTTTTCAGTATTTTGGGATTCAGTAATTTGGTTTGTCAGTCTTCTGAAGTAGATCCATTTTCATAAGTTCATAGGTTCATAGGTGTTTCCTAGGCTAACAACCACAAGGGCCTTTTTACACCTAAGCATGCATCCCAAATCTCTGACAAGTTTTGGTGCCCTTGATAAGTGTAAGGAGGGGCTTGCACAAAATGAAACATTTACAAGCAGGGGCCTGGGAGATCAACCATTTACAGGCTGCCTGTATCCATTAGAGACATAGGTGTCAAACCAGCGATGAATTTTCTTAAATTGTTCAAGTTACACTTCACTTGGGTTAGGGAGAAACTCTGTTTCACATGGATGGGGAGCCTGTTCCAGAGACGTGGTTCTCTCTGGGATACAAACCTGCCTCTCCAGCAGGTCTTATTTATATCACAGGCAAGGTTTAAGTATGTAGAACAGGTAATTCTGGTGCTCTTTGTTTTGCGGGTATGCAGGAGGTCCATCAGAGTGGGGCCTGATAATGCCTTGGGTTTACTATTATAATGCTGACCACAAGAATAGTGTCTTACTAATGGCTAAAAATGTTAATGTCAAAAATTGGACCAGAACATGTAAAATGTCGATGCTGGGAATTTCGAGTGCCAGTGCTAATTCGTAGTTTACATTTCGGCATAGTTCTGCTGATAACATGTCACTGAATCAAATTTAGTTGACGTTATGACATGCATGTCGTGTGCCGTTACTGATTTAAAAGCACAATCCTTAGTACAAAGTTTGCCTAATACTGATATTGGCTTAATGGACTTGGTGAACTGAGAAAAAGCCGCTATCGGTAAGTAATGTATACTATGCATAATAATAATAATAATGAAATGCTTATCAACCTAGTAGGTAAACATGACTTTGATTACAATCTCTGTATAGGTCAACGTTCAGAAGTATGAGTGGACAGCTTACTAAAAGTGGTCCAGGCATAATTGGTTTACGTTAAGATTGTCTAATGTCCCAGAAAGGATGGAAAATCCTGTGTGTGGATGGATACCAATACTATTTAGAAAAGAGTAAGGATTTATAAAGGTATTAGTGCTGCATAATGAAAATCAGTGTTAAATGTAAGGGTCATTGTGTCACTGAATGTGATGATGATAAGGATATATTATGTAAAAGTTCTGCACACTTCCACGCACAAGATATAGTTACGTGTGAGCAAGTCAAAGTTAAGAAGAAAATCAAACACAGAGCACAGGAAACACTAGAAGACCCCTGTAACATACTCTACAGACATAGTTATCACATTGCCCAATGCAGAGGCTTTGAAGCAGTCCATGCCAAGAATGAGGCAGAAAAGTACTTGAAATCCTATCAAAGAATTATATAGCTTGCAAGCATTGACTCCAAATATGCTACCCCTTAAACATGGCCAGTTTATAATAGAACACACTGTAATCCATAGCACTACTGCAGAGGTGTTGGTATTGACAACGGAAGGTAATTTAATGGTATTATGTGCATCAGAATACATATTGGTGGATGGGCCCTTGCCACCCCTATAGTGCCTTTTTAGGCAATGTCCAGAGGACCACATTACCACCATAACCACTACAAGCAAATGTAATCTGAGGGTTATGCTACTCAATGCTAGAAGTCTCAACCTCAAAATGCACTCATTCAAAGCGCTCCTCAAAATGGAGAGCATCGACATTTGTGCAGTAACTGAGACCTGGTTCAAGGCACCTGAAAGCACTCCTGCACTACCAGGCTATAACTCATACCACACCTTTCGGCCCCAAAATGTGGATCGAAGCCCTGAAGTCAGTGGTGTCTCCATATTCATAAAGGATATGTACACCTCCAGGCTAGTTGCCTAACATAACACATCAGAAATACTCCAGGTACAACTAAAACTGGGCAAAACTGCAATCCAGATTATTGCCTGCTATAGGTCCCCTACCATGTCCCAAGAATCCCACTCCACATTCCTAAACACCCTGGAAAATATAAAGGTTCATCCCAACACCCTCATACTGGGTGACGTTAACTACCCCTCCATTAACTGGGAAAACTACTCAAATGCCAACACACTTGCTCAACATTTCCTGGAATTCGTCAAGTCCAATGCCCTGGAACAGCTCATTCTTACCCTCACTAGGGGTAGCAACATCCTCTATCTGGTTATTGCTAATATGGGTGACCATTGCTCTACACCAATTGTCAACTCCTCCCTGGTCAGATCTGACCACAAGCTAGCCACCACGAATATCCACATCCCACCCACTCCCCCCGCAAAGAAAACTACTGTAAAAAAAAAATTTCCAAAGCCATCTTTGGGCTTCTAAAAACTGAGGTGGCTAACTTTACATCACCCATGCAAATGGAGAATAAATGCAAGATACCAGAATCATACTCCAATACACTGTATGAATGCGTACACAAATGCAAGGAACGGACCATTCCCAATAGAACCAAGATGCTCTCCTCCAAAAAACGTAAGCCAATCTGGTGGTCCCCTGCAATAAACAAACTCTACAACAGAAGGAAGAAACTGTTGCAGAACAAGGCAAAGTCCCAAGACTGAAAAAACTCCCTTATCAGCCTTAACAAAAAATGTCAACAATTTTTTGTCAGATTTATGTCAAAAATCTACAAGGCAATGCTCAGATTTTCTCAGCACTACTACACAATGGTAACTCTTATACTGAGCCAACAGACATTGCGAATATACTGGCTGACAGATTCAGTGCCAACTTTACCCCCCTCTCACCCCCTAAAGGGCCAATCACAATACCTGAGGAATGCCAAGTACCCAATATTACAGCTGCACTGGTTAAAATTCCACTGGCCAAGGCCAAGAATATAGCTTCCATGGGACCTGACAACATCCCTGACTGTGTTCTATATGAACTGGCACCACACCTGAGTGCCCTATTCAATCACAGCCTCATCTCAGGTTTTGTCCCCACCAAATGGCACATTGTTACAGTAATACCACTCCACAAAGGAGGTGTGACTATGGACCCTGGGAACTACTGCCCCATTAGCCTGATGAGTTGGGTATGTAAGGCTATGGAGTGCATAATCATGGATCAAATAAATAAGAACATAGGGAATCTCCAGACTCTAGATGCCATGCAGTTCAAATTTGTTAAGGGTAGATCTGTCTGCTCAATCTGGTGGACTTCTTCGAGTCTGTTACCAGAGCTGTGGATAAAGGCAAGGTAGGTCACACAGCCTACCTCGATCTGGCCAAGGCTGTCGATACAATTCCTCATTCAGGAATCATAGATAAACTCACTAAATTAGGCATCAACCCCTATGTCACAAGGTAGGCTGCAATCTGGCTCACAGATAGAACTCACACAGTGAAAGTAGTGTACTCCAAGTCAGACTACCGACCAGTCACGAGTGAAGTCTCACAGGGTTCGGTCTTGGGTCCTCTCCTGTTTGGCATCTATTTTTCTGAAATTCAGGCCAAAACCAAGGGACTCTGGCTGACCAAGTTCACTGATGACTGCAAACTGGGAGCCATTATTAGTTCCCCAAATGATGCTGACATTCTACAGAAAGGCCTCATGGAGACCAATGACTGATGTCAGAACCATGGCCTTAAACTCAACACCAACAAATGCATCGTCATTCCCTTTAGGAAGAACATGGTACCCATGAACGACAATCACATTGCCACTGTGGTCAGAAAATCCTTCTATGTGGCACATCTCATTACAAAGGGTTTTGCCTCCAGAAAGAAAGAGGTCATTGTCTCTCTCTGCTCTTCCCTCATTAGACCAATTATTGAGTACAATGCCCCATTCAGCATGTACCTCACTAGACACATGCAACAACTAGAAAGACCACAAAAATACCTTACTAAGTGGATCCTAGGCCTTAAATACTTGCCCTATGCAGAAAGACTAAAAAATCTCCAACTTTTCTCGGTATCATATCACCTACTTAGAGGCGATCTCTGCTTGACCTACAAAGCCATGTCAGACCCAGCACTGTTGGACATGCTACATCTAAAGAAATCCCAATCCCTCTGTACCACACATGCCGGAGACCTCAACCTCAATACCACAATCAACAGAACTTGTTGGAGGGACAGGTTCCAAACCCAGAGACTGCCCATTCTCTGGAATAGACTTCTCTTACACATCAAGCAGAGCACCTTACTGGCCCTCTTCAAGAGAAATCTTCGTGAGTGGATGGGAAATAGAAAATTCACCCCAAGGATCATTTCAGTGGCACTGCTGGACAGTGGCACGGGGAAATAATGGCTGGTGGCATGTTTGCCAGGGAATCTTTTGGGCTAGAATTGTAAATGCTCCAGGGCCATTAGCCTAGTACACTCCTATGACCCAATAAATGTATCAGAATGAAGGAATACAAACAGGTTTATACTATACATTGCTGCTTACATGTTGGAAATCACAATAAGGTCATACCAGCTGTGTATGCTGTTCTGCCATCCAAAAGCAAAGAATGCTGTGATTATTTTTTGAAGAATTGTGCTGTCCCTTTGTGAGGAGTTTCAAGTAGAGCTGAAACTAGAAATGGTGATTAGCGATTTTGAAAAGGGTGCAATTAACAGTATTAATAAAAATCTTCCAAACAGTGTCCCAAAAGGCTGCTGGTTCCACCTATGTCAGATCTTGTGGAAGCAGATTCAACGTTTGAATCTGACTTCAAATTCGCATTATTGTGTAAACAGATTCCAGCCTTAGTATTTGTTTCCCCTGAGTATGTTTTGCCCACATTACTGCCATTGAGGATACTATGCCAGATTTTGTGAGGGAATTATGTGAATTCTTTAAAAATAACTATATATTAGGAAGGCAAAGTAGGTATGGAATACAGAGTTGTACCTCAGAGAGGCAACTTCCATTATTCAATATTACATTTTGGAAGCAATGGGATACATGTAGCAAAGTGTATCCCCATACTCAAAATGGTGTAGAAGGTTGGCACTGTCGTTGCAAAGTCTGCTTGGGAAAAAACAGTTATTTATGTTGGATGTGTTACATGCCATAATGCTGGAACAAAACCATATTGAAGATGTAAAGAGTAAAATGTCGTGCTGTGTGCCTCTCTTGTTTAAGAGACGTACCCCCAGATTTAATAATCTTCCATGCAGGACTAATCTAGTCCTGCACAGAAGCGGCAGTTTAAGAGAAGGATGGCAGCGCTCCATGCATATTAATGAAGGCACGCTGCCTGAACTCCTAATACTACACGGAGCGTGGACGAGTGCAGGCGGCGTGTCTGAGAGAAGAGCTCTCAGAATAAACACGCCCCTGCAAAGTAGAACATAGGAATGTGTAAATAAATGAGCGAGAGCACTCATAAGTGTCCGCATATCCCCACCAACTGTCCCCATGTGTTCAACAGCAACCGTACACTTAAATAAAATGAAGAAACCCTTGTAGTTATTTTTTTTTAAAACCCCGAGTACAGTTAACCGTAGGTGCACGGGTTTGCCCATCACTTAGCTACGGTTAAAGCAGCTGAAAAGGCTGAAGCAGATAACAAGGAATATATATGCAAATGAAGCAGCATAGCAATAGTGTAGTGGTTAGAGCATCTGCTTAACAAACAAGCATTCCCGGTTCGAGTCCCACTGCAGCACATATCAATTTCCATGTGAAAGCTGCATATGAACATATCCTCACATCTTTTTGCTGTATAACCTACATAATAACATTTAAATGTGAACTGAAGTACTGCATTCAGTGCACATGTGAAGTGTCACTGTCATAATGAATAAGGCACTAGTAAGCAGGTTTAAGCAAAAATAAGCAGTAGTAAGCATGTTTAAGTGTGTATGCCTGGGGGTAAGCATTGCCTACACAGATTAAGCAAAGTAGAAGCTAACTGAGTGTAAGAAACTGTAACCAGAGGTTAGCAGTGCTTACCATTGCGCAAACCCACTTACAACTGCTTTAAAGTGCCTTAATTACTCTGTATCCAATGGCCCAAACTCAGGACCCTGTAAACCATAGTCACAGTAGTTAACCACTAAGCCATCATAGCAATAGATATGAATGAGGTATCAACAAACTAATCCTCACCACAGGAAAACCAAAACAAACATGTGAACTGAATTTCTGTACAGTGTGAAGTGGTATAACCTTCTACATAACATAAATATGTGAACTGGAGCACTGCAGTAAGCATAGATCTGAGGTGTAATTGTAATAAAGTGTAGAAGTCTCTAGGTCCCCATACAGTGTATGTACACATGAATCAGGGATATCAGACACATGTATAACCTGTAATGAAGAATAAATCATTGCCAAATGGCAAATATAGTGATAATTAAATATTAAGCAATGCTAATCACAGCACAGCCCAAGTTAGTAAGTGTAAGCAATGTGTTTCGGAGCCAATTCAATCTGCCTAGTGGTATACCTCTTTAAGCAGTGCCAACCTTATGTAAGCAGGTGTGCCCATAGCTTAGCCTTTTCAAAACTGGACAATCACGAGAAAGTGCACGAAAATGGCCATATTTAAACCCCACAGGTGGGAATACTTCTCATAACTGGTTGTAGCTTCCTACTGCAGACAGAATGGCTGGTGTGGGTGAAGGCACTCGATTTAGAGCACAGCGCTGGGGCATCCAGAAGTCAAAAATCATGGTATGGCTCCTGGTAAAACACCATGATCAGAGACTACTGCAGGGCCAGTACCAGAGCTCGCAGTATAAAACGGAAGTCTGGGACAGTCTCGCCCGTGACCTGACCAGTGCCACAGGTATCCCCCAGACTGGTGAGCAGGTCAGGCACCACCATGCTGACCTGAAGTGGTGGAGGGGGGATGTACTGGAACAGTGGATCCAGGAGTCTCAGCAGATGCCCAATGCCCCAGTACTGAGTAAGTACTCATTCTACTAAGTAGTAAATAATTGCCTAGCCTGTGTATACTATGGATAGGTGTGGCTAAATATCACTGCATTTCTCTGACAGCTGCAAATGAGCGGGCTCTGAACCAGCAAGCCCATGATGCTAGGCTGCAAAGGCTGCGTCGTGAGGCAGGTTAGTAATCAGTCTGCATGTACTGTCATAACAAATAAATATAAGAGCCTTAGAAAGTGTTGTACCAGTAGACATAAATGTGTAATAGTCTGTGAATAAAGGTATAACCTCTTGAGTGCTCCTGTTTACTCTTCTCTCATATGTTGGCAATCTGTTCCATACGATAAATAGTACTGTTGTATCTTAAGCAGTGTCACCCACACTGTGGTATGCAGATAAAATGTTGGAAGTGCCAAGAGATCAGTCATATCATACATGTTAGGGAGACTTAGATGGAAAACAGTCAAAACATTTACATCAGTTCCCTGATAGCACAGTGTACTGTGATGTTAGCTGTAATTTTTTGTCACACACAGCAGGGTTTTGAATCCTGGGAGTGCTACTAAGTTGTATGTATAATCATACCCCACAACTGTACAGATTTTAATACAATGTTCAGATAGAAAGCTGTATGCATAATTACACCCAACAACAGTACAGAATTTGCTAGAATGTTCACATTGTAAGTTGTATGCATATTCATACCCCACAACTGTTCCAGTCTGTCCAGCATGTCCATATTAATGGCCCATATCACCAGCTTGGTACCTTGTTCCCCTGAAAATCCAGTGTGATGATCCAAGAAATGTAGGCAGCTGTCAATGACATATAACTGATAGTCAAACATGTACATAGTCAGAGACTGTATATGAAAACAAACCTGTCATTCTAGCACCTCACCCAAAGTGTATGACAGCAATTCTCGACATATGTTGCATTAACACCTGCAGCCTGTCACGCCTGTATGTAAGATATAGGTCACATATATAATAATCGATAAACATACCAGTGTACAATATAAGGCCATTGTGTAGTGTAATAATACATGTAAGGGAAAAATCACTGCAGTGACTAAGAATGTTGTGAAAACTACAAGGATACATTAGTTGCTAATTTAACTCTCTCTCTCACCCCTACCATATGTGCATGATAACCCAACAACACTCCTCAACTGGTATGTGTACACTCCAAACATTTGTTGGGACATATGTCCTAATGGTTTATAAATATTCACATTTGTTTCTCTGCATGTGCCATGTTAAAATACACCCATATTGGTGGCCTGTTGCCATCAATGAAAACTGCATGCACCTTTAATGGCCACTGTTGTTCCATATATGCGTTCTGCTTGCTCTGCAACTGTGTTAAATCTGGTGTGTTGGGTTAATGGGAATACCTATGCATGCTGTTATAACTAATCCTGAATGCTGTTGACTGCTACTAACCCATATCTGTCATAAACCTGTGACAACAGAGCTCGTATGGGAAGGCTGGTCCCAGCCGACCCATCTGTCCCACGTCAGCTGGCCATGGCACCGAGCACCAGCACATCTGGGAACTCAGCCTGTGACCTCCTCCTCCATGGGCCTTGGGCCACCTTTGGGTGGAACTGCTGCAGGGGATGGGGCTCACCCCCCCTCGGAGCGGGCACGGAGGGGAACCTGTCACCCGTCAACAGGTCTGGGCCATGATGCATAGGGAGCTCGATCTGGAGTATCGGGAGCAGCTATGCCAGCTTGAGGGCCGAGTAGCGCTATTAGAGGGTGAGCCTGCCCCTCCTACACAGCCCCAGCACAGCCACCTTTGGGGCTGTGAAGGTGCAGTGGTGACTGCCCATGGGTGGGTGTTTCCAGTTGTGGGCTCATGGGCTTTTCACTTCCAAACACCCCTCCCCATCCAAGGTGTTTACACCCCACATGTGTCATATACTGGCCCTGTATACATCTTGTGTGTCTTGTCTGTTAACCTACCCAACCTACCTCCCTAAATATACCTACTACCCCTCCCCAACATCCCACTCTCACCTGAAAAAAAAAGGGCAATCTGTTCCCACAAAAAAATCTCACCCCATACATAGCTGTCCATTTCACACATGTCCACTGGACACATGTAATCTGATCTAACTGACATCACAATGAATATATGTTGTCCTCACCCCTCTCCCAGGAGTTTGAGGGCCCAAATATACCTGCAAATATAGTGCATATGCACAGCTGTTGCTGTAGAAAAATGGGCAGCTATGGTCCTTTTCTTATACCCTTCCTGCACATGCCTAGCTATTTTCCCTACTGTCTTTCCCTATTTGTGCCCCATTTTTCACCACTTTTCTAACAACCCTTTTTCTTTTATTTTAAAGAAATTATCATGGGGGTAAGCGTCAGTAAACACTGTTAAGCAGCGTTAAGCAGGTTTGCGTGGGTTTGTAGGGGGATAAGCTATGCATACACAGGTTGAGAAATTCGAAGCTAACTGACTGTAAGAGAACATAAGCAGAGGTTGGCAGTACTTACAGGTGCGTAAACTCATGCAAACCCGCTTACAACTGCTTAAACGTGCCTTAATCAGTCTGTAGCCAACGTCCCTTGTTCTGCTCAGCAACAAAATAAACTGCCTCTTCAAGGCTCAAACCTAGGACCCTGCACTCCATACACAAAGTGATTTACCACTAAACCATGGCAGATATACATAACCTGAAGTTTTCACAAACATATCATCCAGCACAATCAGTCAATAGTACAGGAAATGTATTAATATCATACCAGACAACCTGTTAATGCAAGAAGTCTGGACAAAGTATGCCACACTGTGGGTACAAATAGGGATATATGTCAACTAATGCTCTAATACACTTAAAATGTTGCTAGTTACACAGTTATATGTATTAGAACACATATGTAGAAGGAGATGAAGTCTGAAACACAAAAATGTTGGCACTAGTTACTGACTTCAATGCTGCGATCATCCATGACAATTCCCAAGTGAATGAAGAACAGGCCAAAATATGATCAGAATATGCATGGACATATGAGCAGATATAGATCTGTAAATGTAGACAGACAGACAACTATATGTAGATGTATATATATATTAATGTATGACTCACAAATAATCATATAACATCAATTGTATATAGATACATGCGTATGTTCATATGTATATATATATATATATATATATATATATATATATATATATGTGTGTGTGTGTGTGTGTGTATATATATATATATATATATATATATATATATATATATATATATATATATATATATATATATATATATAGATACATGTATATAGATATAGCCATATGAGATATATATAGGTACATACACATATACACACACAAAAGGTATCAGTATCCATACATATGTAGAAGTAGTGTGGAAGTACTGGGTGCAAAGTATATCCCTCAGCCACAAGCCCTTTAACTGCCACCTGTGAAATGTGTAGTGCGGCAACCATTCCCACAAATGAGAATACTGACATTAAACATATACCCACTCACAATTCAAAGGACAAGACACGGCACACAGGTATACATACACAGATAACCTTTATTTGTGTACTAAACAATAATGTATGCCAGTACTTACACCACATAAGGTTTGAAATATGTAATCAGTGATGAATGCAAGGCCCACACAAAACAGTAGATGCAAGCAATGTGTATATATACCATACTATGCTCTCCAGGCCAAGGCCTTCAGTTAGTACAACAGTAGAAACAGGATTTGCCTTCAGGATACATAACTGTCAACAATTACAGATGTAGTTCAGCAGACTCCAATTACACCCTGCAGTCAAGCCCTAGGGGGAAGGTAGCACTTATGTTAATGTCACAATATCTTGTAAATAATATTGCTTAATCTAACATCTCACTATCACACTGAATGACCCTCATCTTAACAGTTATATCCCTGAAAAGGTGTCATAGCCTAGGTTAATGGCATTGAACCCCCCCCCCCATAAAAGGCTGTACAAGGCCAAGGGACACTGTGTACCACACACTTACCTCTGGAATGTACAAGGGCACATATGTGTTCTCTAGCTGTTGCCCCCATATAGATGGACTTGGCCCAACAGTTGGTGTGGGAGTCCATGACATGACTGGGATGATAGCAGTAATGCTAGTGGTAAATAATGATAGGCCATTACCTAACAACCCTTTCTGTATCACAGCAGGACAAAGACTGACATATATGTGGAGGACAGAGGTAGGAACATAGGGCAATATTTGCATTATTACTGTTACTCACCCTGGAAATTGCTGGTGTTACAGGATTCGTTGCAGCATACCCTTATGCAGAAATATGACATTGAAATACAAATGGATGTAGCCATGTACTGATAGCACTCAACAGACAGAATGCCACAGATATATCTGGGACAGTACCTGTGTGGTGCACAGACAAAACCTAACAGCCAATCCCCCTGATATCATATGGATAGGCCCACAGTTGAGAGCTATGCAGACAGACAACATTCCATGAAAAAGTACCATGTACACAGAAACCCTGTAAGAACAGCAAGATACAATGCACACAACAACACTACTCACGCTGTCTGTAGGTCTGGAACCTTACCCAAATGTGAATTTGGCCTGTGACTGAAGGTTCTGCTGTAAGAGATATTGCTACTTGCTGTCTGCAAGACTGATGTCCACACGCAGGAAGGTTGTCATCCATACTGGAAAGGCGAAGGGACAACGCCCACAGAAGGCAGCAATTTAAGGTATAGGGTTGCCATGACAGTGGCTATCTGAAGTACTACACAGCAGGCTGCATACAATTAGAAACTGGTGGACACTGACTGGTGCAGAGGCCACCACCTGATCATGTGCAATACCAACAAAAGCATGCTGCAATATATTCAAACCAGCTCAATCACTCTACTGGAGAGACTGAGAGAGAGAGACAGAGAGAGAGAGAGAGAGAGAGAAAAAAAACTTCAATAAAAGTCACAAAGCTCGGGGTTGTGTTACAGTGGAAAAAACATAACAAGTATGTGAAACAGATATGCATTTACTTGCATGTAGTATATGGCATAGAATAATAGGATGTATAATGTAAAAGGATGTATATGTGCCATCAGTACTTATTCCTGTCATGATGTTCTGCTCAACAACTGCACTGGACAATAGTGCCAGTCCCTGTGGGCAGTGGAACATCCCTGTCAAATGTGCAGATCAGCAGTGAATGGCAAAGATGTGACCCATGATATCTGTGTTCTGTAAATTACTGTGGCCAATGGCTGGTGGGGGTATTAATACTGTCATGACAGACACATGGGTGAGAGACCACACCACCTGCAGGACGGTCATGTTAAAGTGTGGCATAGCATTCCCAACTGCCATAGCAGTATAATATGCTTATCTAAAGTCTGTCACCATATATACCCCCCTAATGTTAGTCTGTGTTCACATGTGACACCTGCCTGTGTTGCAGGAAGGCAGAACAGCTCAGCTGTGAAGTAAAGAGAGTTACATGAGTGTGGACCAGATGTTCGTATGCACCCCACATACAGATACATATATGTGTGATACATATTCACAGGTGTGCACGTCTACAGAACCTCGGACAGTTATACATATATATAGGTATATAAACAACACATAATGATATCTACACATAAATGCACATATGTATATATACATACACACACACACACACACACACATATATATATATATATATATATATATATATATATATATATATATACACACACACATGTGTGTATGTCTACATATATATATATATATATATATATATATATATATATATATATATATATATATATATATATATATATATATATGTGTGTGTAGATATATATGTAGATATATATATAATTATGTCAATACATGTCCCCTGCCATGACATGTGAGAGAACATCACACATCAATACACAACATACCTACATACCAGTACATGGCTGCAAGATGGAGTGTGGAGTGTGGTGTGTTACCCATGTTGGGAACACATTGACATTGTTTGAGAAGGTGGGATATATATGTTGGTGAAGGGTATTAGGCACATATTGGTATGTAGG
Source organism: Protopterus annectens (assembly GCF_019279795.1). NCBI lineage: Eukaryota > Metazoa > Chordata > Ceratodontiformes > Protopteridae > Protopterus > Protopterus annectens. Next base: position 674,307,377 of record NC_056726.1, on the reverse strand, counting down.
TCTGGTTGGGTTTCAAACAAGACAGCATACAGGGCTGGTATATGACACATGGGGTGGTTAAACCCTGTGGATGGGTAGTTACATTTGGAATGTGGAGGCCATTGACCCTCCACATGGGAACAAAGGGAACATGGTGCCCATCCATGGACAGTCACAACAGCATCTACATGGTCATAAAGGTGCCTGGACTGTGTGCTGAGCAGGAGGAACATGAATGTCGAACCTTGTGTATGTGTAATGCATGCCTCCAGGTGATGTAGCATATACCCCATGTTTCTGTGGAGCTCCCTATGCACAAGACCATGGACCTAACTCGGTGATAGACATATGTCTGTGTCTGCTCCATGGAGGGGGGGCACCATCCCCTGAGGTGGTTCCACATGAAGGTAGTGCCGGAACAGTAGATAATGAGGTTCCATGGTGGGTCACGGATGTGATGTGGACTGGTAACATGCGCACATTAGGTGGGAGTGGTGTTCCTGCTGGCAAATAATCCCTAAACATACTGGTGTGTAACTGTCATGGAACATATGTGGGTTGTAATAGACCACACAATCCTAGGACATGTCCAACAGCAAGCATAGATATCCCCAATATCACAGAATGGCAGATGTGTAGCAATCACATAGCAAGCATAACACATGCATATGTGGAAACATAGTGGCAGTGACAATGGCATGCAGGTGAAATACTCAGCTCAGCAACTCTAGTGTCCCCACAGGGAGCATGTCTATAAACACATAGCAGAAAGTGTTGTACAGTACAATATATGACCCAATGGTACGTATACCAGAGACATACTACTAGTGTTGTGTGAACATTAAGTTGAAGCTGATATGGTGGTGGGAGACTGATATGTGTGCTGCATTATGGTAAACTTGCCATATGAGTTGCTCAGACATATTTCCATCATTATGTCTTTCAGGGAGTATGGCTCACCCGAGGAATCCTGCCTACAGTACTGCTGAGGATGACATTATAATCACCAACATCATCCAGAAATACCAGCTGCTGTTCTCACGGACAAGCCAGGAGCAGCATGAGTGAACAGTCATGTGGAACGATGTGGTCCGCAGGGTGAATGAGGTGGGGATGCACAGCCGTACACATGAGAAGGCCCACCACCATTGTAGTGACCTGCTCCGCCATGTACGTTGCCGTGCCGCTGCCATGCGGGGTGACCACCTTGCAACAGCGGGGGCCATAACATCCATCCCCCCTCACCAGAGTGGAGTAGCTGCTCATGAGCCTGGTAGCACCTGCCCACCCACAAGAGCTACAGACATATACAGTCATGGAGGTGGGTGCTACACACACACCAGACATGGAGCATGCAGGTAAGGTTCCAGGGCATATCAGTAGACTACTGTAGTGTATGCATCTGTACAGGTAGATCATGCATATTGAGATGTGCAGTCTGTTGCTGTGTAGTACTGATAAGCAGTAATGCATAATCTGTAGTACTGTGGATGTCAGCTGTTGTTGTACTGTAATATTGTAACCACTCTGTAGCAATGCCACAGCTGTGGCCACTGACATCAACTCTATCTCATCTCAATGTAGGCACCTCTGGGATACCAGCAAGGCAGTGGCCGGATGCCAGTGAGTATGGTTTAAGGTTATGCTTGGCAATTCACTGTGCATGTCATAGCTAAGGTGTAGGCCATGTACACATCTAACACACCTACCCATAATGCATGCTGTACATCTTCACTGACAGAGCACACACCTCACTAATGGGATTACCAGCCTCAAACACATGCAATACACAGGCCATCTCAGACAACTGTGGCTACACTCCAGTGCACATTGCCCAGACACAACTGACATCTTCCTAACATACACAGCTATGTCATACACAGAGCAGTTGAACATGTTACACATAAAGACATCCCACTCCCTCTGCAAACACATGCTCCAGGGTCCTAAACCTTATCAACACATTACACAGAACATACTGGAGGGATAGGGCCCTGTCCTAGGGAATTCCCACACTCTGAAACAGACTACCCATACATGTCAGGCAATGTTACTCACTGGCTGTCTTTACAAAAACACTTGACAGCTGGATGGGAAAATGGGAATTCACCCTGGGTAGTATGTCTGTGCCACAGCCTGACAGGGGCACAGGGGAATAACATTAGTTGGTGGTGCATGGCTGGGAACCCCTGTGGCTAGGCTTATGTAGGCCCCAGGACCAATAGACCAGTACTCACCTATGAACCTATGTGTACCACAGGCAACATCCTCCAGGGCTCAATAATGGTCAATAATGGTCTCTACACTCACCATAGGTACAGTACATTGTGTCTGTGGTCGGTCTAATGTTAGTCTATCATTCATACATGCACCACTGATGATGACATCTGTGAATACACATCAAGCATTCACTAAACACATGCCCACATGTAATCAAGAAACACACAGAGGCTGTGAGCAGCATCAGAAACACAACTGACACACAGATACACATCCTGCAATGGTGTGTACACCTGTGAGGTATGGTGCACAGTACATGCCAGGGTGCTGAACAGATGCACAGCAATGCTGTGGACATGGGTGCAGTGAGGTCCAGGGGGAGGGCCATCACCTACTAACAGAAGCCATGCATCACAGCCATGTATAATGTTGGTAACGGAGATTGACTACAGTTGTACTGCATGCTGTTGAGCACCACATGTCCTGCATGCTGGCGTGTGTAATTACAGGTTTGTGTGTGATACTGCACTGCACCATCACCTGCTATTGTGTGTGTGAGCTGTCTGTAGGTGGTGTCTGGTGGAGTGTATGGGTTGCCATGTATGTCAACTTGCATGTGTGTATATCTGTGTGTGTGGCCATGTCTGCACACGTGTGTGTGTGTGTGTGTGTGTGTGTGTGTGTGTGTGTGTGTGTGTGTGTGTGTGTGTGTGTGTGTGTGTTTGTGTGTGTATGTAGTGTTTAGCGGTGATGTACAGGTCTTACAGTCTGTTCCCTGTTTTCCCCTCACAGGTGGCGAGGTGGGGCTGGGCCTCCCCCAGGGAATCTGATGTCACTGATACAGACAGTAACCATGAGGATAGGTGTGTTGAGGCACAGGCAGGGTCGTCAGGGGCTGCCGCTGGACCACCAATTGACATCCCACACATATCCAGCCCATCCACGCACACAGTCACACTGCCTCTACATACCTCATCACCATTGGCCTTAGCTGAAGGACAGTCTATGGTTGGCATTGGCCAGGACAGTGTTGGTATCTATGGCATGTGTGTCAGGACACAGCAGCCATAGCCAGATTTCTGGTGGGGTATCACATAGGCAGATGTGCAGGGGTGCTCGTCAGAGCACTGCTGGTCATCATGCCCCTGGCAGGCTTGCCACATCTATATCAACCACACGCATGCTCCAGGCTATCATGGAGGCACAGGCATGAATGGAATGGTACACCAGGCAGGGTCTAAGGGCACAAAGGGCTCATCACACCTCTGTAACTGGCAGCATCCATGACCTAGCAGGTGCCATCCGTAATTACACCGAGGTTATGGATAGACGGTGGGGTGAGACATTGGATCTCATCCACAATGTCATGTCCATGCATCAGGACAGGGTGGGATAGTTGCGACGGCAACATGGACATATGCCAGCAACACCAGCAGCTGGAGGTCACTGTGGCTGTCCCACCAGTCACAGTCGCTCCCGTAGTGGCAGCTCCAGCCCCAGCACTGTGGGGGGTACTGTCCACAGACCATCATAGCAGACCACGTGCACATAGCCCTGGTCAGTCCCTGGAGGGACCTGGACAGTGGACATCTGTCAACCTCGGGGGACAGTACTCAATATGGCTTTGTACCTGATACTGCTTGTAGCACCCCTGCCAGGCACAGATCCCATGTCCATGGCCAGAGAAGGTGAACTACAAACCCTGCCAGGTACAGTCTGTAGCTGTCTCACAAATCCCTGTATAGGGTAGCCACATGGTGGTACTGTGTGCATGCAGACACACACACATAAACAACAAACCTAGGCCAACCACATACCTGCACACACGACATCACCAGTGGCCCATAACAGTACTCAGCCCCCTCACACACACATGTTGTCAATTGTATGGCTCAGCCTAGGCCTCTGGCAAACCAACAACACACCCTGTGCATATGATGATACCTGTGCCACTCCCTGACATCCATAACATCAATGCAGGGACAGGCTAACATGGTGCTGACGCACAGGGTGACTGTACAACAGTGTAGCAATGGACTGATGTGTGGCATGTTGTCAGCAGTAAAGTGAAATGCTAATATCATGCAAGGTGTAGCAGTGCAGCCATGATGCATCATAGCTGTAATTAACAATGTTGTATTGCTGCCACCATTATCTATTCTGATTGTGTTGTGTTTGTCCATGTGCTACATGGCTGATGGGTGTAGTGGTGTCAGCAGGCCAGTAAGTGTAGTGGGTGGTACACATGGCATGGCTGGGTACAACACACAGATCCTTTGGTTTGGATGCAGTCCAGGTACAAGACTGTACACATAGAGGTATGTCCCTGTGCAGGTAACACATCTGTTGCACATGTAATCCCACCAAGACAGGAAAGGCACAACCACACATTGCTATATATGCAGTCTGCAATGTGGATGACATTGAACATGCTAACAGCAGGGTATATGTCCCTTTCCCCACTCTACTGTGATCCTCACCTCAGTAACATGTGTGCCAATGCCAGTGGCATAGCCCTACCCTTAGGAGGGTGTGAGGCGCTCAACTACTGTGAATGGTGTAAACAACAACTAACAACCTGAGTACATACACTGTACAGTATTACAGACAGCAATGTGGGGGGATAGACGCAACAGTAACTGCAATAATGGCAGATGTGACCACAACAGCCACACCTAGTGAGTTATAGCAACCCCAGTAATGCCGCACACCTCTACATTGTGGAGGAGGGCATTGACGCATCTATGACATGTGAAGGACTGTATGTCCATGGGATGGCACCTGTGGAATGTTGGCATTTGCCAAGCAGTCCTGGTGGAAACATATTCTGTGAATGGAGGTAGATCCCTTAACAACTACACACGTTCCTACATGTGGAATGGTGTACAAAAGCCTGCTATGATCTACATAGGTATTGTGCACCTCATAACCCTCATCTACACCTGTCATGATTGGGTCAAGGAGGTATACCAGGTTCAGATTGTATTCTCTGCCTTTGACAAGTCCAACATTGGCGGGGTCCTGTGTGTTAAGATTACCAGTGACATTGGCCATGTCTTTATTGTTGATATGTTCCATGTTCCTGCAGACCAGGGTCATCAGGCTACTGGATGGTAGTTCCCAGCTGACATGGTGGATTTGTGGTTGTCCTTGCCAACATTGGTGAATCTACTGTCAGGTGTAGGCCTATTGGATCGTATGAGGGATCCCAGCTACTTACTGGGCCTGCCCAGGGGGTTCCCCCAAGCATGAAACTTCACTTGACTGTACTGCATGATATGTTAGTAATGCCAGCCTGACATTCTACAGGTGGGATGGAGCACTGTTAATATACCTATCCATGTCAGATAGATGTTGTTTGGGTCTCTCAAATCCATCAATGGTGCATGTGGACATATATGTTGTGGCTACGTTCCCAGTTTCATCTACAGATGTCTGTCCATATATACACCTATATAGATATATATGTGTTCACCTTTGAAAGAGAGACAATCATTTCTTCAAATGGCTCTTTCTGCAAACCGAAAGGACTAATCCATCATTTCTTACTGCACCACAGTTCAAAACACAGCAGTTTTAAAGGCACCTTCGCTGACTCTCGAACTGCAAGTGATGCAGGGCGGCATGCCCCCCTACACCCCCCATCTGGGGGGCCGGGCCCCCACAATCCCTTACTGTGATATGCTAACTCCAAGTTCGCACTACAGTGGGGATAGGCATATATTCCCCATCCCCGCTATAATGCCATCCGCACCCAAATTGCCAAATCTGCAATGAGCGAATGCATAGTGACATTCGCTCATTGCACATTCGATGTATGTATTGCAAGATTGAGAACTTACTTTCAGCCTTCTAGCTGTCGGAGAAATGGATTTCTCCCTTTGAAAGATTAACCATATATATGCTTATGTATATGCATTCCTAGTGCTGTATATATGTGGACATATGGATGTATACATATATATCTATAGATGTATGTGCATCGATGTGCATCAATGTATATATGTATTTATTGGCATATATATATATATATATATATATATATATATATATATATTTCTATAGCTATATATACATATATAGATATGTTATAACCATTTAAAGATGAATATATATATATATATATATATATATATATATATATATATATATATATATATATATATATATATATATATATATATATATATATATATATATATATATATATATATATATATATATATACACACACACACAAATACATTTACATGGCGGAATACATTCCATGTAGTGTTGTATGCCTGGGCTGAATGATATATATGTGAAAACATCATGGCTATGCATATCTGCCAAGGCTTAGTGGTAAATCACTTTGTATATGGCATGCAGGGTCCTGGTTTCTAGCCTTGCAGGAGCTGTTTATTTTGTTGCTGGGCAGAACACAGCCCATTGGATACAGAGTGATTAAGGCACTTTAAAGCAGTTGTAAGCGGGTTTGCATGGGTTTGTGCGACGGTAAGCATTGCTAACCTCCGGTTACATTTTCATACACTCAGTTAGCTTCTAAGTTGCTTAACCTGTGTAGGCAGTGCTTTAAACCTGCTTACAACTGCTTTAAAGTGTCTTAATCACTCTGTATCCAACGGGCCGTGTTCTGCCCAGCAATAAAATAAACAGCTCTAGCAAGGCTCAAGTCAAGGACCATGCACACCATAGACAAAGTGATGTGCCACTAAGCCATGACAGATGCACATATATTCAATGTTTCAGAAACATATCATCCAGTCCTGTCATGCAACAGTACAGAGAATGTATACCAACATCTAGATGTCTGTGTGTGTAACTATATTAAAACCTTAACAGATACAACATATCCATATATGTGTATGTATATATATATATATATATATATATATATATATATATATATATACATATAAATATATATATACTATATATATATATATATATATATATATATATATATATATATATAAATATATATATATCACATCACTGTATATGCACATATATACATACATATGCCTAAATCGACACATATATGTGTCGACACCTACATGTCTACATGTACACAGCACGTTACATATGTGTACACAGATATATATCTATGTAGGTATATACGGACATAGTTATATATCTGTTAGCAGATATATATATATATATATATATATATATATATATATATATATATATATATATATATAGGTATATATGGCCATACATCTGTAGATAGAAATTGCAGATTAACAAATACACATATGTCCACATGCACCATTAATGGGGTTGAGAGGCCCCACTCACTATACGTCTTGTACGAATAGGCATCCCCCACAGCCAAACACATGCACCCTGCAATACACTACCGAGTACAGTCTGCCTCCCATAGGACATGTAATATGTGGAAGCCATCAACATCCCCAGGATACAGATACACAGACACAGATATGCAGATACAGATATACATATATATATATATATATATATATATATATATATATATATATATATATATATATATATATATATATATATATATATATATATACATGTGACTACACATACACACGCAGATATATGTACAGTAAGATACATATGTAGAAGGTGCGCACAATATGGAACAGCCACTATGTCTACAGTTAACACCTGAACAACTGGACACTGTATGAGCCACACATACTAATGGTCAGTCATTGCCTGCAACATATACCCATAGAAAGGTCATAGGAAAGACACCACACACAGGTTTGCAGAAATGAGAATCCTTTAATTGTGCACTATAACAGTTCTATATGCCATGTCATATAGCTGTTCAGATACTGACAACCATATAAACAGAGTACTGCAACTCTGAAACAGTTACACTAATACAGTAGTCTGGAAAGGTTCACAACTGTTGCTGTCCAAGCCAAGCCCTTCAGAATGTACAATAGTGAAGACAGACTGGGCCACAGGGTACCACACAATCAACAGTATGTACTGTAGGTGTGTAGTTCAGCAGCCTCTATCTACACTCTGTACAACGTCCGCAGGAGGTAAAGACATTTTGTGATCAAATGGGTTGTAATCGGTACATAACAAGGCATAACAAATAGAACAGTCTGTATGGCAAGAGGCAGTAGGCTTGCAGTACCCCAAGTCATGTAAGTAATGTCAATATAGGTTAAGTATACGGTACTGTACATCCAGATACCTTGTGGCAGCTCACCCCTGATACCACCATATTTTGCAACAGCCTAGGTCATTTATGGTTCTCCCCACCTAGACTCAATAATACAGGCCCATATACCACTGTTACATACACTGGCCTCTGCAGTGCATACGTGCACACATGTGTTGTGTAGGTGACGCCCACACATATATGGCTCCAGCCCCACTGTGTGTGTGGGGGATACAACAACAGTGGACTAATGGCAGCAATGGCAGTGTGATATACTCACAGCCCACTACAGAACAACCCCCAACAGCATAACATATGTGCAACACTTGGTATGTAGATGGAGAACAGAGGCTGGAACACAGGCACATATGTTGACCACTGTTGCCATACACTAAGCAAGGTGCTAGTGTTACATGATAGTCTGCAACATACCCTTAGTCAGGGAATTGAGGTTAGAAATAGAAATGGATGTAGCCATGTACTGATAGCACGCAACACACACACTGCCAGTGTAATATCTGATACAGGACCTGTGTGGTGGACAGACAACACATGACAGGCATACCTCTGTCCAGCAAGAGGATAGGCCCACACTAGTGAGCTATGCCATCAGGCTGCATTCCAAGGTACACTAGTATGTACACATACACACCCTATAACTCCAGTACTATGCAAAGCATAACACAACTCTGCTCACAGTCTGTCTGTAGTTCCTGATCCTCCTACAAATATGTGGCCACTCTGAGTGTGCAGGTTCTACTGTAAGAGGTATTGCTACCTGTGGTATGTTTCACTGATGCCCACACACAGGAAGGATGTCCATCACACAGGAAATGTAAAGGGACCACGTCCACATGCTGTAGGGATTTATATTGGGTGGTTGCCATGACAGTGGTAATTGAATGCAGTACACATGTAATTATATATATATATAAATATATATATATATATATATATATATATATATATATATATATATGGCTGTCTGGATAAGTATATGTACATATATTTCCACCATATATCCTGGGCATGGAGTGCAGCCATACCCCAGCCCCTACAGTCCCAAAGTCATAGTGCAAGGGGATGTTAGGTATGTATAGCAGGTATATTACTAGACTGTTGCTACTGTCATTGGGATTGTCTTCACAGACATGGTGTGTGTGGATGCTGACATTTGCTTTTAACATATGTGCCATTGGCTACTGACAGACAACCTAAGGAAATCATTGTAAACTACCGCGGCTAGCATGTAATGCCCCTGTGGAGTGCAGCAGAGATATTGGGCACTATATGTGGAACTTCGGACACACCCTGTACAGTCCAGAGGTATACACAGAATCCTTTAGTGCACAACATGTGAACCAGGCGTGACAATTTGGATGCAGTCAGCCATGTAGATGGGTATAACACATAATGACTGGTATACATTTGGCACCACAGGTGTTGGATTCACACACCCCTGTCTGGCATGACACATAATGACTGCTGGTACAGGGGTGCCATGGACACATACTACCCACTAGATATTGACATACATCTGTACAGCATCTCACTGCTCTGTCTGACATACATGACTTTTAAGGGAGGCCTGGCAGCAGTACATCTGGCAAGTATCTGCACATGACATCCCACTGGTTAAGTACACTAAGCTGCTAGGCATGTAACAATGCACTGTGCAGGCTACAGGCAGACTGACTCAACACTGGTCTACATCTCGTATGGGGGAATGCACATGTACCTGCATATATAGCAGGATCAACAACCATGTCACAGCACAGGGTAAGATACACCTGTGTTACAGTGCATAACCACAACCAATGTGAACACAGCCATAGCCACATATGGTAAGCTAGCATAATATTACAGTATATGGACTATCTGTTCTACACCATCCTCATATGTGCCACTCACAGAATCACCCTACATATACTGGGCTGCTATACAGTTTGGTTTGATGGCTGTCTGTGGTATGGGACATGTGTGTGTATGGCACTACAAACATGTACGGCAAAATGGTACCATACAGTAAGGCAGCATGTAATATCTGATAGAAGGGGAGCTAGAACAATGACATCTACCGCAGTCGGTACACAGGCTAAAGTACATATTAACAATACACACAGTGCCGACATTCACAATCACTACCCAGACCTCAGTACTGTATAAACATCCACAGAATGTCCAGCTTATGTCATGAAATATAACCCCTACTGTACATGACTTGTGTAGCAATCTGATATATCACTGGCTTGTTATCGGATATGATGACAGTATTTATGGTGTACAGCACATATGCACCACTTCATGCACGCCATATGTACAAAGGTTGACAGAGGTGCAGCTGACAGCACATACACAGGGCCAGTATAGACATGTTGCTGTAATAACCTCATATATTTTCCATTGTAACAGGGTTTGTTGTAACATATGTCCTATGAGGGATATGAAGTCAGTAACTGTCACGGCCTTCACCATCTACAGACTGCAATCCTCACACTACCTTCTGCATTCCACAGATAGATGCACTGTGGCTAACACGTGAAACCAAAGGCACAACACTGCCCAGTCTGCAGATGACCCTACAGATGGGGATTCCTCATATACATGGAACTGACATGGTAGGTATTGCGACATGTATGACAGGCATATCCAAGCAAACACTGTTAAACCAACATTACTCCAATTGCAGTATAGCAGCACTTACAGTCTGTAGTCAGGTCAGGCACATCCCCCTCCTGTTTGTTGCCCTCTTTCCACAGTGTATGTTGTTAGAGGTAAATGTCCAATCCATCTGAGATGCTGTTTGCCAAACAACAGATCAAGTTCCTGCTCACAGTGACTGAAAAGGGCCAATGCCACCATGATGTTCCTAGGTATTGGAGTGGGTTTCCATGCAATTGGCTATGGGAATGTTACCACAGCTGTTCCACATACAATCTGCTAGGGGAGGGCTGCAGTTCATGCAGAGGCCATCAGCTGATCATGAGCATCACGTAAAATACACATGCTGCTGCCTAAGCAAGGCAGGTGTGGGTCTTTACATCCATCAGAGAATGGAGTGGTGGAGGCAGACAAAGGCAAATACATGTCATGGAGGGGTGGGAGAGTAAAACTGAAGCATGTTTGTATCACACACCCACCAGCAGAGGGTATCAAACCCCCAACAGCTATGTAGTGCTATCACAGTTCGATGCAGTTATTGGATGCACCACATGGGTTACCTGATGTGGAGCACTCAGAACATATATGTGAGGGTGAGTGACATCTGCAACAGGGATATGGTAGATATATGGTAGGTGTCGTACACATGCCTGTCTGCATGAACAGGTGCCAGCGTCAACGCAGGCACACTCACACAGGGACGCACACACATTGACACACTTGGCAGGGCCAGGAGTGCAACTCATGACTAGTGGGATTGCCACAACACATCAATGTGCAGGTATCACATGTACCACATGGGTCATACAGAGGCCATATGGGCAAAGAGTATGAGGAGGTGTCAGACATCAGACAGCATGCTTCAGTATGGCCTGGGGGTTGTAGTGAATGTGGATGTGGACATACGCACCATACAATGCACACACACGAACACACAGGGTGCCAGTTCTGACATGCATGGGTGCATGTCTGTACGGGTGTGTGGTGGTCAACTGCACCAGCAGGCTGTAAAAGGGTAGGCGATGGGTATACCTTGGCATCAGGCCACATGACAGTGGTCTGCATTTTGGCTCAGGCCTGTAGTTACTGCATTTGCCCACACAGGTGGGTATTGCTTCCCCCATCCAGTCACCTGGGTGACTATTGTGTGTGGCCAATGCTGTACATCACATGCCATGTAAGTGTTCCTTAGTCCATGACATGGATGGTGTCTGGGATGTGCACACCTCCCACATGCATGTACAGTGACATGTGGAACTGTACCTAGGGCCCATGTTGTGAACACAGATTATCATCAGATGTGCCAATCATGCCCACCTGTGGCAGGAACTTGTAATGGGCAGCAGGTTTACCCTGCACCTACATTGATAGCATGCTAACAGCATTCTCTGATGTCACTGTAATCTGTCCATACAGTGCATGTTGTCAGGTATGGTATGTCCGTTGTGAGTCACATGTGAAGGCACCACAGGTGTTGCAGGTGTCCATTAGGAAACATGATGGAGGTGCACTGTCTGCATGTACGTGCATATTGGACAGATGGGCAGGATGACATACCCTCTGTAGCCCACTGCTGTCACTGTATAGTTACTATCAGTGGCCAATATGCAGTGTACTACCCACATATTGGCTGTTGCCTAGGCATGTATGTGCGTATGACACATGGGTTGAGTGTGTGCTCTGGGTAATAGTGGGGTTGCTAACTTGGATTGGCTGGCCTTGATGTCACATGTATGGGTATGGCTTTGCACCCCAGCCTCCCAGCTAATTTACATCTGCTATCCCTTTATGGTTGATATTGTGATATATAGTAGGGCCACCATAAAAGAAATAAGCAAAACCCCCTTCACATTGCCCACAGGTGTCACACACTCACCTCTTCACAGGATACGAGTTACAAACACACACACACACACACACACACACACACACACACACACACACACACACACACACACACACACACCTGTCATGTCTGGGAGTAGAACCCCTACATATCTAGTTTATTACACTACAGCACTATGCAGTTATAGTATGTGCCACAGACATTACTGGAGTGCTTCTTCCCCAAAGGTGTATTTCACACTGAATGACATCGGCAGGATTACCAAAGTAGGGCATTTCAACTGTACTGTGAATGACTAGCCTAAAACGCATTGTTCCCTACACAGTGAGACACACATAAAACATCCACAGCTGACATGTGTGGGTATAGAACCCCTGACCGAGGTCTATATCACGCTACAGCATGGAACTGTTTTAGGACGCACAACAGGGATTACTAGAGACATTCTTCCCTAAAGGTGTATTTCACACTGAATGACATCAGCAGGATTGCCAAAGTAGGGCATTTCAACTGTACTGCGAGTGACTAGCCTAAAATGTATTGCTCCCTACATAGACAGTGAGACACACACAAAATATCCACAACTGACATGTGTGGGTATAGAACCCCTGACCAAGGCCTATATCACACTACAGCATGGAACAGTTATAGGTTGCACCACAGGAATTACTAAAGAACTTTTCCCCCAAAGTTGTATTTCACAATGAATGACGTCAGCAGAATTGACATTTGAAATGTACTGCGCGTGAGTAGCCTATGATGCATTGCTCCATACACAGACATTGAAACACACACGAAACATCCAGAGCTGTCATGGGTGGAGATGGAACCCTACCACAGTTCTAAATCATACTTCAACAGTACGCAGTTACAGGACATGCTAGCTATGATTTCCCCAGAGGTGTATTTCTATGTGAGTGACATCAGCAGCCTTGCCAAAGTTGAGTATATGAATTCTAAGGAGTGTGAGTAACCTAAAATGCATTGTTTGTTATTCAGTCAGAGACACACAGATTCACACACAGTTGCCAAGTCTAGGGTTAGAATACCTACCTAACTACTTTATCACACTACAGCAGTATGCAGTTATAGGACGTGCTACAGAGATTACGGGGCTATGCCTTTCCAAGAGGTGTATTGCTAGGTGAGTGACATCAGCAGCCTTGCCAAAATTGAGTACATGAATTGTACGGAGTGTGAGTAGCCTAAAAATCATTGCTCTCTACTCAGTCAGACACACACAAACACACAGTTGCCAGGTCTGGGGTTAAAACACCTACCTAACTACTTTATCACACTAAAGCAGTACACAGTTACAGGACACGCTATGGAGATTACTGGGCCATGACTTTCCCAGAGGTGTATTGCTAGGTGAGTGACATCAGCAGCTTTGCCAACGTTGAGTATATGAATTGTACAGAGTGTGAGTAGCCTAAAAAACATTGCACTCTACTCAGTCAGACACACACAGATTCACACACACATACATACACAGTTGCCAGGTCTGGGGTTAGAACACCTACCTAACTACTTTATCACACTATAGCAGTGCACAGTTACAGGACATGCTATGGAGAATATTGGGCTATGGGCTTCCCAGACATGTATTTCTAGGTGAGTGACATCAGCAGCCTTGCCAAAGTTGAGTATATTAATTGTACGGAGTGTGAGTAGCCTAAAAAGCATTTCTCTCTACACAGTCAGAGACAGGGAGACACACACACAAACACACACTCGCACATTTGCCAAGTCTGGGGTTACAACTACTACCTAACTGATTTTTCACAACAGCAGCACACCGGGTTTTAGAGGAAGAAAAATTAAGTTAAACCAGGAAATAGCAACACTGTGCATATTTGAGCACTCCATTTGCAAGGCGTGCACACGGGCTTAAACAGGGAGGCAATGGGAATGGAAAACAGCAGTAGGAAGGTAATCAAGGAGAACTAGCTTAGCTGACAGGTGAAATGTATCAGAAACAGACAATTACGCAGGAAGCAGCTCAGCCCAGCACACCACTACAAACTATGCAAACACCTTTCCCCTTTGTTTTTCCCAAAATCTCTGCACCACCTGTGTATACAGACGGGGACATTTTACAAAACGAAAGCAAGAGAAAAAATGTTAGGGGCTGCTTTTGCTATCATAAACCAGCATGTGCAAGAGGCTAAGGGTGGTGAGGATGTGAATGCTGCTGAGCAACCCACAATGAGGAGACAGAGAAGAGTGTACAGCCCCAGGGTAACCTACCAAGAGCTACATGAGCTGGAGATAGTGGAGCGCTATAGGATGGATAGGGACCTCCTACAGCAAATTGTTGAGCTGTGCCGGCCCACGCCTTACACACACAACTACCAGAGGGGAACCCATCCCAGTGGGTATGTGTAGGCCTAAGAATACTAGCTACAGGTACCTTCCAAAGGCCAACTGGGGATATGATGGAGATTTCACAGGCATCAGCTCCACCAGTTCCTGGATGCCATGTCAGCACATGTCGGTGAGCACATATATTTCCACATCTCCCGTGAGGCGGTGGATAGTAATATGCATCTCTTCCACCAAATAGCAGAATACCCTGAGGTAGTGCGTGCAATAGACTGCATGCACATATGCATTAAAGTACCACCTGGTGAGCGGGGTAGGGTCTACATCAACTGCAAGGGCATCCCGTCCATCAACTGCCAGGTCGTGTGCGATGCCCAGGGCATAATAATGAATGTGTGTGCTGGCTGCCCTGGAAGTTCAAGTCACAGTTCCGGTGCCTGGACACATCTGGTGGAGCCTTGCAGTACTCACCAACTACATGCATTCAAATGGTCCTTGTATGTGCCATGCTACACAATGTGATCCTGCAGAAACAGCTGCAGCTAGAACAGCATGGGGCAGGGACACGCAGCCCCCCACCAATGCCAAGGCCTGCACAGGCACAAAGTGACTCAGAGGAGGAACAACCTGATCCTGCCCCAGTAGGCAGAAGGAGGCGTGCCCAGTATGCCCTGGCATTGGCAAAGAGGCAATGCATAGCACATGCACTGACACAGTAGGGACCTAGGGAATGACACCTCTCTCCGACTCGCACATACAGTAAAAGGGTTGCCAAACATGACACTACCTGTGCTCAACCATATATAGGGAGTGTACTATGTGCATCCGACATAGGCAGCCCTGCAGCACCACCCTCAATACTGGGACATCCACAAGGTAAGTGACTCACACATACCAGTTAGGGGGGATGACATACCCAACAACAGTTACAGCCAGCAGGATAGGTGTAGACAAACACAAACAAATGCTGTACTATGGCCTCTGAATGAGCCCTATGGGTAACCCCTCCCCCAGGCCTACACAGACAGACTACAGCAGGCCAGGCAGTTGGCTGTAAGTTGTGAAGACTAGGAAGTCAGAAACTAATATGTAGATAGTTAAAGCTAAGATCTGTAGTACACTGGTATGCCTCTAGCCAACATGATAGGTAAGACTACAGACTGAAATGGAGTACCAGACATACCAGTACAGTCCTAGCAAATGTGTAAAAGTGTCAGGTGTGCCCCCCATCCTACGTACACTTATAGTAACAGTCAGGTGTGCCCCCCCACTCCTGTGTAGAAATGTAGAAACAGTCAGGCCCCCCCCCCCGCTATGCAGAAATGTAGCAACAGTCAATGCGAAATGACCAATGTATAGCCTGCAGACACATCATGCTACCTATCGGTGTGCAACACAAAGGTCAGCACCGCAGTACAAACTACCTGGACTTGATCCACACATGCAATATAGATGGCCATACTGGGCATGCTCACACACAAACACATAAAGGCCATGTCTGCAAACACCAGTGGACCAGACATATCTGGCAGTCGCAGTTCTCAGTGCAGACACGTCAGTATGCTTCACTCCTGCCTTGCACACACAGTGGATTGGAATACAGACATATATGTAAGGACAACACACTATAATAAGCCAAAGGTAGATGGACATAGATGTGTGGAAGAGGGTGACCATGACAAGGAGCCATCCAGGCCTGTCCGACCCAACACACAGCCAAAGGGCCCCAAACACATGAGGTGCAGATGTCACTCACTGCAGATACAAGCCACCAGTATCTGTCAGCATGACAGACTATGTGGTGCATGTACCAGCTGTGCAACAGGACTGTAAAAGGAAGTAGTCACCTAGTAGCTGTATACACGTACCTGCGACATATGACCCCGTGTGTGCCCGCATGTGGCATGTCAACCCCTACATGAATAGGTTATGGCCCATGCACACTCCGCCCTCCCCATAGCAGTATTATATCAAGCCTGCTGAGGTCATTTACTGTGAAATACACCTTTGGGAGAGTTGTAGCTCAGTAATCCCCATGGCACATCCCATAACTGCATACTGCATGGCTTTCACCTGCAAATGAGGGTAATTTGCATACAGGAGCTCGGTACATGCAGGATTAGCCTAAGAGCTCACATAAACGTCCCGGGAGCTCGTTCCTGGATCGCACATCGGCCATATTGCCGAAAATAGCTCTTATACTAATCCTGCACACAATAAAGGGCTTCATAAATCTGGGGGGTAGACTACTTGACAAGGAAGCGATGTTTGAGACGTTGTTAGCATGTTGGGAGGGGTTTGTACAGCTAGTTGCTCAGCATTGTTCATTTTAGTTCTGATTACCATTACTTCTCTATGGGTGATAGTTGTTTAACATTTGTCTGTAGGTGAGATTTGTTTATTTATTTAACATTTGTTAATATGGAAAGTTCAACTTGGAACATAGCCAATTTTCAGCAGAGGCCTGGGGAGTACACTTCAGATGCATGTCTTTGAACATGGGAGGAAACCAGAGCACCCAGAGAAAACCCATACAAATGCAGGAAGGACATGCAGATTCCGCATAGAAGGTACTCCAGCCGAGGATCAAACAAACAAACCTCTTGCTGTGAGGTGACAGTGCTACCACTGCACCATCCAAAATACATATAATATGCACTTTAATATCTATCAATCTTGTTTAAAATTGCCGGTCTACTCAAATTCCTGTGTATGTGACTAGAAAGTATGAGAAGGTCACAGTGTGTGATAACAATACTGTCTTATACTTTGGGATCACGGTTTATGAAAATTTCTTTGCAATGCTACATTTCTAGTGCACTTTAGTTGATTATTTCACTATGTTTGCATTTGCACAGGTTAAATGCTTCATGGGATACTACTGCATATCGGAGTACACCATTGGTTGCCAAATGAGGAAACGTCATGTCAAATTCCCAGAATAACATATGAATTTGACATTCTGAATGTCAATAACCTCTGTTTTCTCACTAATTAGATGATATTCCAGTATATCGCACATTTGATAATCGAAATTATGACACTAAACCAATGCCTTGCATGCCAAGCATAGATCTCCCCTCAACAGTATATAGGAGACAGAATACAGAGATAGGGCCTTGAGGCTGTCTGCATAGGACATGTTACTTGCTCCCTGTATTCTTTTAGTGGGGAACCTCTGTGGATGTTCCAGTTGTTGGATACGCCTGGTTAGTACATACCAAAAGCAGCATTGTACTCAATGACAGGTCTGGTTTACTTTTGAGTAGCAGGTATGTGAGTTTGAAACTAATCTATGAACCTATGGTGAATGTCAAATACAGTGGAACAATGACTTCCTTGGTCCTAGATGCCATACCTTTGTTTATAAGTTGTATAATATACAATGATTTCCTCACTACTGTAGACAGGTCTACTTTAGTACAACTAAATGCCACTTACCCGAAACCCATATCACCAAGATGGAAATGCTGACAGCATCATCACACTGACGTCCTGGAACACTGACTAACCACTCCAGGTAAGTAACTGCTTGGCCATCCTGTTGAACTTTGCCACTTACCCCCCAGTAGTGTGATCTTGGAGTTGGTATCTTTAGTTAGGAGGGTGTGGGTTTGGTTTACTTCCATTTACGTCTTTGTGTTGGATGGCCGAGAGGCTACTTACCTGGAGTGGTTAGTCAGTGTTCCAGGACATCGGTGTGTTGGTGCTGCTGGTGTTTTCATCTCTGTGATATGGGTTTTGGGTAAGTGGCATTTTGTTGTTTTAAAGTAGACTCCTGTAGACACATGTAGGTCAAAGGTTAGATTACTTTCTATGTGTGTCCCCAAGTTCCCAACTGCTGGGTCAACTCTTATGGTTGTGTTGTCAATATGATAGTTACCAGTGGTAGATGACTTCCTGAAGGATACTAGTATGCATTTATTGGCATTTAGTTTTAGTCCATGCCTCTGACACCAGTTGTTTGTCTGTGTCAGCCCTTCCTGGAAAACATTTCTGTTGACATGTGATTCAATGAAAGCTCCTAATTTGCAATTGTCTGCCAATTTAGTCAGCCAAAGGCTATTGACATTGGCCTTGACTTCAGCAAAGTAAATCCCAAAAAGGAGTAGTCCCAGGACCCATCCCTGAGAGACCCCACTTGTGACTGCCCTCCTTGCAGAGGTGCACTCCCCATTTTTAACTTTCTACGTCCTGTGCGCCATTTGGCTATCAACTGGTTGACATAAGGGTTTGTACCTAACCTCTTGATTTTGTCAACAATGCCTGTGTGGGGTATTGTTTTCAAATGCCTTGGCCATGTCAAGGTAGGCATTGTGAACCATATTGCCCTCATCCATTGCCTTGGTGACTTTCTCAAAGAGGTCCACCAGGCTGAGCAGGCATGACCTGCCCTTGACAAAACCAAACTGGATTGAGTCCAGTGTCTGGAGGTTTACTATGCCATTGTTGATCATTTCCATGATATTTCTTTCCATGGCTTTGAATATGAGACTAGTGAGACTTATGGGTCTGTAGTTTCCAGGGTCTGTAGATGGGCCACCTTTGTGCAGAGCAATGACTGTTGCAGTTTTCCATTCTTAAGGCACAAAGTCTGTTTTGAGGTTAAATAGCAATACTAGAGGACCACTGAAGTAAAACCAAAAAACGAACTGCTAAAACAAATGAAATAGCCACAGGAACAGCTCCAACATTGCAACCAGTAGTTAAAATGTTTACTAAACAGCAAACACAGCGACACAGCACAGCCACAATAAACCATAACAAAATAAACAATAAAATCCGGTGCAGTATAAAGAGCTTTTCGTCTGTTAAATAAACAGACTTCTTCAGATACTAATACACCATTCCCGCGTTACTTTAAATATAATTCCTTAAGTCACATGCTCAATGTTCCACTTCAATTTAACCCTATGTTGGCTTATATAAGCCCTAGACTCTATATAAAATTATATAAGCCCACATAGGGGACCAGATAGGTCATGTTTCATGCTATTTAGAAGGCATCTGGGATAATGCCTGAGCTCACTGATGCAATGTTCTTGGGCTTAGAGAGAGAACATTAACAACCTGTTCCCTAGTTATTGCAGGGGGAGTTATATTTGATGTTATTTCATGAGGGAAGGTTGAGGGGAAGAGAGGGGTAAAGTTAGAGCAGAATTTATTGGCTAGTAGGTTAGCGTTAAGTTCTGGCTCAGTATAGGTGGTTAAATTTACAATGAGCTCTGCACACAATTGTGTATTGCTTTTGAGGTTACAGACATAGCTAAAGAATGCCTTGTGGTTATCCTTGGACTGGGAGGCCAAATTTACCACTTGGTAGACTTTATTTGTCCTCTGAGTTGTTTGTTTAGTTGGTTGAGAGTGCTATTATCCTGCTGGGTGCTGCACCTCCTAATTTTTGCCATGATTTTCTTCCTTCTGTTATACAACCTATTGATTTTGTGATTCTGCCAGAGTGGCTTGTTTTTTAAGTTAGTTCTGTACTTCTTCCTGGTGGCTACAGCTGCCTCTGTACAGCTATTAACATGCTTGTGTAGGGTTTCTGTGAACAGTTCTGCATAGGCAGCAGTGCCCTCAGGTTTTATGAGGTCTTGAAATGTTGCCAGGTTGTTACTTAATAGCAGTTTTCTTCGATGAAAAGGTGCTGGAAGTACAACTTCTATCTGCCTTTGATGTCCTATGGACTGGTGAGCAGGTTGTTTCTGGCATCCCTTATAAAGAGTATCTATCATCTTTATCTTTCTGTCTTTGTAATCTGATATAGTTTCTTTGTGCTACCTAATGAGTTACTTTCCAAAAGCTGGTAGAGTGCCTCTAATGCCCTGTTCATGGCTATTGCAATTCCTTTGTAAGTCAACCAGTATTCCTTCCTACCCTGGTCTGTGTTTTCTATCTCCCACTTTTTCTTGCACTCCTTCTTTCTTTTGATGACTTCCTGGACTTCTGCATTCCACCACCAGCTTTCCTTGTGTACCTTATTTCCATACCTGACTCAGCCATCGACCACATGTCTGTTCTGTAGTCCTCATGCATGCTGTTTTGAGGCACTGCCATTATTCTTCAACTTCCCCTATTTCTTCCTCTTCTTGGGCTGCTAAAGCCCTGAGTAGTTCTTTGAACTGTTGTGCTTTCTCTCCAGTCAACTTCTAGGTCTTCAGCCTGATCTCTGTTGACCTTAGTGCATTTTCTGACCACTGCTTTCAGCTGTTTTTGGCAACCACTGGTTTATTATGCTGTAGACATTGTGCGCTGCCTGTTGGATATCTGCATTCCTGCAATGTTGGTGAGGTATGATATCAGACCATGCAAAATAACAATTAGGCCACCATGGCTGCATCTTTTCAAAAACCAACTTGATTTGAAACCTTGTCTCCCAGAGTGGATAAATGATGACATCATTCCTTCCAACATGCGACATAAGGATGTCAGGCTCAGGATAGATGTAACACATCTCATCCAGCAATTACAGAAGTCTACTCAGATGCATGCCTCTTCTTGCAATCCAGTGTACCTTCACACTAGATCCTGAGAATTTCAAATTGCAAATTCTATTTGTCATTTATTGAGGTGTGGCTGACATGACTGACAGCCAAGTCAATGTAAAAATGACCACACAACTACACTCTCACTTGTCGTTTCTCTGCTCTTGAAGCCATGGCAGTGTCATTACTGACTATTTCCATCTCATGTCTGACTGCAATCAGCAAAGCCAGCCATATGTGAAATGGAGCCCTAGACAAGGACCATAAAAGATGACTGCTGTACACTAGTTCCCCTGAACTTCCCCAGTGCTCCTTCCCTGTTTTATATTAGAACATATTAGTTCTGTCTTGCTTTTTCACACTTTGCCTTACTTTTTAACCCCCCTCATACTTTTAACACACCCCAAATGACCAAGATTCTATTGCAATAAGTCTTAAGGATATAACCATACCTCTCAACTGGACAGATTCTCTCAGAATGTCCAAATCAAGCAGTGCTTAATTAACTGATCTGTTAACTGTTTAAATCATTTTTAGAGCCTCCTGGCTGATTTTATGCTGCTTTAAACATTTTTTCAGTGTCTCACTGCTGTTTTTCTTCTGTGTTAAATATTCTCTAGTGTTTCCCACTGAAATTAGGGTAGCTAGTAGATGTATCAGAGTCCAGATCCAGGCCTGATACTTCTGGAACTGTTTGTAGTGGCTTGTTTGTTCTAAGCACGTTTTCCATGTCATCTTGGATTGGAAGGGGTCTATCTACACTTTTGTGAGAGAATTGTGTTGTTTGGCATCTGACTGGTAAATGGAGGCCCGTCTAGGGCTTGTAATAAGCATCCTCATTGATCCTTTTGAATTTTGTTAGAGTTTTTTTTTTTCAAGTTTTAGTTTCTGGTTTTAGGCCCTGCATCTTGTTTACACAAAGGGCAGCACCGAATACTACAGTGCAATTGCGCGCCAAAGCCGGACATTAAATTCAACAAATTTTTCCTTAAAACCCAGGCAGAAATATCCATTTGTCGAGCTCCTCCATGATAATTTCTGAAAAGCCACTCCTAGTGACAACAGTCTTCAACCTAGCATTATGGACAGTTGGACTACCCTTGTTTCTTCTACCAACCTTGTTGACTTGGGTCTCTTGAGGCAGTGTAGCAATTGGCTCATGTACACAGACAACCTTCTGCTAATAACACAATCTAGTATAGAGTGCTAGAGATGTATTTCATACACATAGTACACATCAAACACGTAAATCCACATACACGGAGGTTCTCTCAAAAAACTTACTGAAACACCAGAAACCTCCAAAACACAAGTCTGCTACAACTAACACAGACTCCACAGCACCCATGACACATAGCAACATCAGTGTCTCACCCACCAAGCCCGTAAGGTGTAACACACAAAAAACAAGTTTTCTTGTCACTGGAGACTCAATAGTGAGATGCACGGATGTTCCACTTACCAGGTTGGGCAAGAAGAAAGTCATGGTCAGCTGCCTGTCTGGTGCCAGGATTCACCAAATCACGCATGCACTCAGGTCTCTCAGCAACAGGTACCAGTATGACTCTGTCATAGTGAATGACCTGAGAAGTATCTCACTGAACTATATGAAGACAGACATGGTCGAGCTCTCTGAATATGTGTCCCAGGCAGGTATGTCGCTATCTTTGAGCAGCATACTACCCTCACCTAAAATGATACCACAGTATAAACAAAAAAATGATTGATTTCAATAATTAGCTTAGTTTTGGGTGTCATTCCAAGGGAAAACAGTTCCTGTCTGCCTGGGAAGCCATGGTCAACAAACCTCGCTGCTTTGCCAGAGATTGCTTGCACCTGGCACCCCCCTAGGCTTGTGGCTGGTAGCAAAAGCTCTTGCCTCCCCTATAGTGCCTTTTTTAGGCAAGATCTCAAAAACAACTTTACCGATGTGAAATTAACCAATCAGAACAAAATAAGGGTCATGCTGCTAAACGCTAGGAGCTTAAACCAAAAACTGCACTCTCTGGAAGCACTTCTATTACTAGAAGATGCAGATGTCTGTGCAATCACAGAAATCTGGTTTAAGGCCTCAGAGAGTACCCCAGCCCTGCAAGGCTACAATGCCTTCCACAACTTTAGACTGCAAAATGAACGTGTGAAAACCAAAGGAGGTGGTGTTTCAATCTATATTAGAGATAAATTCACCTCATGTCTAGTTAGACTGGACAACATCATGGAGTTACTCCTGGTTCAGGTTACAGTGGTTTAGACCCCCATTCAAGTCCTAGCTAGTTATAGATCCCCATCTGTGTGTCACAACACCAATGAAGCCTACTTAACCAAATTGAAGACAATCCAAATTTTACTGAACACACTGGTTATGAGGGATTTCAATTATCCCACCATGAACTGGGAAACCTACTCTAGCCCAAACTCATTAGCACAAAGTTCCTTGACATTGTAAATTCAAATGCCCTGGAGCAAATTGTCCATACCACGACAAGAGGAACAAACTTTCTAGATTTGATTCTCACCAATATGTCAAACAAGTGTACTGCTTCAACTGTTAGACCCTCATTAGTTAAAACTGACCACAGATTAGTCCCCTTCGAACTAACACTAGCACCAGAACTCACAAAGGGTGAAATCAGACTAAAAAACTTCACCAAGGCAAACTTTACTCTCCTAGGTGAAGGTATAAATGCATTCCAACCCCACCCCAAGCTGAAAGTGGTAACTATGACAAAGCTTACACTAAAGCCCTGTACAATCACTTGCATAAGTGTATAAACTCGGCTATACCAGATAGAATCAAAGCCAGAACCCCAAGTAAAATCAAGCTGCCATGGTGGACTTCCAGCTCTACAATAAATGCAAAAAGTTGCTGTCCATGAAAACAAAGACAAGGACCCAACAATGGAAAAGCACCCTCCACAGCCTTAACAGGCAAATAAGACGTGTCAAATCCTCCAAGAGCTGCTTTAAGAGAAACATAGAAAGTACTGCCAAGGATAACCATAAGGCCTTTTACAGCAATGTACATAACCTAAATGGTAGGTCCCAAGCATGTGCAGAACTGGTGGCCAACAAACCTTCTTCCAAATTCCCTCCTACCTGTTAAATCTGGTGAGTTTCTTTGAAAGTGTGACCAAGGCCATTGATGAGGGCAAATCTGTGCACACATCATACCTCAACTTGGCAAAGGCTTTTTACACAATCCCACATTCAGGCATTACAGATAAACTTAGAAAACCAAATGTAAACCCTTTCATTGTAAGCTGGGTTGCCAACTGGATCACAAACTGAACACACACTATCAAAGTGGGTGACACCCCATCAACCAGCAGACATGTTACCAGCAAGGTGCCAAAGGGGTCCGTGCTGGGCCACCTACTGTTTTGTATACACTTCTCTGAAGTTCAGGTCTAAACAAAAGGGTTGTGGCTGACCAAGTTTGCAGACAACTGCAATCTAGGTTCAATCACTGAATCCCCAAATGATATCAATATACTCCAGGATGGTCTCACATAGACCAGCAACTGGTGTATTAGTCACAGTCTCAAACTGAATGCAAATAAATGCATCATCATTCCCTTTGGCACAATGTCCCTTTACACTATCAAGTCAATAACAATTCCCTAAGTACCCATGAAGTGGTAAGGGACCTGGGATCACAGGTTGACCTCTACCTTAACTTCGGCCATCATGTGTCTGCCATTGTAAGGAAAGCTTTCCATACAGCTCATTTGATTAGTAAAGGCATCGCCTTGAGAGTAAAAGAAGCTATAACCCTCCTATACTCGGCACTTATCCAGCCCATATTTAAGTATAATGCCCCATTCGGTATGTACCATACTAAGTACCTACAGCAATTAGAGAGACCTCAGAGGTTTCTAGCAAAGAAGATCAAGGGGCTCCAGCATGTGCCTTACATGCACCGACTAAAATCCCTGTCATTATACTCTGTATCGTATATACTTCTTAGGGGAGACTTATGCCCGTCCTGCAGAGCAACCCAAGACCCAAACCTAATGAACTTACTGCATGTCTGTAAATCAAATGGATCTAGGGCCACCCATTCCAGAAATCAAATGGATCTAGGGCCACCCATTCCAGGAACTTAAATATGGTCTGAAACTTAAATAGGACATGCTGTAGGGACGGTTTTAACTCCCAGTGACTACCACATCTATAGAACAGGCTACCAATTCATGTGAAACAGATCACCTCTATGACACTGTTCAAGAGGAATCTGGATGAGTGGATGGGGCAGTATTACAATGAGTTGAAATGGCTAGACTTTAAATGACCTCTGGGTTGATAGCCTAGTAATGTCCTATAATCCTATGATTTTTGCCTCGTATTTTTGGTGCACTCCTCATAATATTGGTGCTTTTCTGGCAAATCACTGAGGACTAAAGTCATTAAATAATGGCACACGTTTCAATTTCAGAATTTATATCCTTCAGAGAAAGCATGCAAAGACAAATACTGTTATTCTAGGAGCTTTTTAAATTTATAAGAGCATTGTTTAAAATCTATCTATATTTTTGAGCCTTTCTTCCCATATTATTTTATACTTTGTCCAGATTTATTGTGCTAAAAGGTTGAGAGGTATGGATGCATCTGAACTAAAGTGGGGATCTGGACCCCAGAAGTCATAAGGTGCTGGATGCTCTGAGGTGTACCTTAGGTATGGATGAAACTGAATTAAGATGGGGATCTGGACCCCAGAAATCATAAGGTTCTAGGTGCTTTGAGGTGTACCTTAAAGATTATTTTTACAACTTTCTGATTTAATAATGGACTGAACAAAAAAATTGTGAGTGCGTGAAAAAAAACAGTCTTATTTTTTCTCTCAAGGGAAACTAAGTTTTGTCTAAAGCTCAGTGTTCAAAGCTAAAAAAGTAGCTCACCTATAATCTGAGAATACAAATGCAAGTATATCAATCCTGGATGGGAATGGTGACTGCTTTTCTGCCCCTACTTACATTCTGTGTTCCCCTCTGGTATTAGACTGAGATGAAAGTAAAAGTACAAATGACCTGATTATTATTATGATTATGTATTATACAGGTGATGGTCTGGAAAAAGAAACCAAAGCACATAGATAAAACCCACACAGAGACAGGGAGTAAATGCAGACTACACAAAGAAGGCATCATACCCAAAAGTGCAACCAGAGAACCAAGTACTGTTAGATGGAAACACTATTAGATGCAACACTCTGACACTATCAGCTATATCACTCACATCCTGCCCAGACTGCCACAGGCCGACACTTATTGAGTACAATGTTTATGTCTGACTATGATAGAAAGTGAAAAAAAAGTATGACCATTTTCATCACAAACAATGTCCCAGCTCATTAAAGACAGACAGTTTACTGATTGTGCTCATCTCAGAAATCAGATTTCCTTAAATAGCCACTGTAAAATATTCCCTTTGGATTCATAAAAATGTATGCTACTTCAGCAAAGCTGGACTAATGACTACCTCACTTAAACAAATGACAATAGTATCAATCACTTTCATCCACAGACAACCCCAGAATGCAGCAATTAAAGCCAACTTTAAATACTGTATATACCTCAGATACCAGAATGCAATAAAATGAATATAACTACAGGCTACAATAATTTATTTTAGCCACACGCACGCGCACACACACACGTGTGCACACACACACACACACACACACACACACACACACACACACACACACACACACACACACACACACACACACACACACACACACACACACACACACACACACACAGATGTGACCATCAGTTACAGCGGCATGTAGGACTATGACTGTATACTTCAGGTATTTGGCTGTATCAAATTAATGCATACATAACCGTCACACAGAACTTTATCTTCTCAACTCACTGCTGTCAGAATACAGTGTGCATCCCCTCACACCGTTAACCTCTTATCTCAAGAATCAATGAGAAAGCTAAAAATCATGGTGGTCAAAGGACAAATATGATCAGCTATTGCCTTTATATACTTAAAAGTTTGCTCAAATAACATGTGTTGCATTAGCCTTTTTTTTGAGGGTTAAGTCCAGAATCCAAATATTTGCTGTCACTGTTTGCTGACTGCAGTTCCTATGGATTTGCCAGAAAAGAAAATCAGCGGAACAGAGCAAAATGTAATGGAAAAAAATCAGAAACATTCTGCAAAATCAGGGACAGTTGTGATAATCTTCTCCCAAATTCCACCGCACTCATGACAACCAATTACAAACACATGCATTAGGTGTTTGGTTGCATCAAATGAACAAATAAAGACATAAATAACTGCCATTCAGGAATTTATGTTCACAGTTCACTGCTGTCAGAATAGAGTCTACATTTCCCCTCCCCCCGCATATGTCTCAACCTCTTATCCCACGAACCAAACAGAAAGGTAAAAATAATGTAGACGTAGAAACAAAATCAGGGACAACTGTTACCTTTATATTGCTTTTGTCCCAAGGCTGTTAAATCTGAATCTTATTATTTGTCATTATTTAGTGACTGTACTCCAAAATGATTTGCAAGAACACTATACATTTTACAAGGAAACAGACCAAAATATGAGGACAACTATTATGCTTATAAACTTAGACAAGTTGTTAGAATAACACGTTTTGCATTAACGTGCATTTTGCTGAATGATGTGAAGTCTGAAAGTCAAATGCCTGTCATTATTTAGTGGCTTCAATAATCAATAATTTGCAGAAAACAGATTTTATGAGAAATAACCCAAAATATGAAGTATAGCTCTATATATTCTGAAACATTCAAGTTGATAGCTATGGGCACATTTAGGGACAGTTGAATACTTCTATGCCCCCATCCCCTAGCTATGGGCACACTTAGGGACAGTTGAAATCTTCACAGTGTTTAGCCAAAGAGTGGTATATAATCCATTTACTGAAAAAAGTACAAGCTGAGTGCTTTTGTCCAACCACAGGACTTCCTCACAACTGCAGCTCTGAGGAAGCCCTGTGGTTGGACAAAAGCACTCAACTTGTACTTTTTTCAATAAATGGATTAGATACCATTGTTTGGCTGAACACCGTGGAGCTTATTTGGTTACTTGTCTTTTGACTGCATGGAAAACACACCATTTTTGGTTCTACAGTTGACGTCTTCCCTGCCCTCCCACACACACACACACACACACACACACACACACACACACACACACACACACACACACACACACTTATATAAACTAATTATTTGCCCTCCCACATGCTGGCTTATTGGGTGCTTCAGTACAGTGTACATTAATGACTCCTTTCATTTTCTGTCTTAGGCTACCTGAGTCACCTGAGTCACCCTGAGCCAATGGCAAGGGCACCTTAATGCTTCAGACAGCAGCCTACTCACACACTTGCTGAGTGATGTTTTAGATATCTTCAACAGCTAGAACAAGTTTAACAAGCACAAAACTGGGCTGTTTTTAAAGCAGTGTAGAGAATGGACTGAGATGAGATTTATTTTTGGACTGGAATCACCTTAGAACACTGTGTATCTGCACATGCATGGAGTTCCAAGTAGCCGCAACAAAAAAGGTTGAAAAGTCAAGTATTATTTTTAATTTATAAATATTAATTGATTTTCTACATTTAAATCTATTTCTTTTTCATTTTTTGTTTCATTTTGGAGCAGCTACAGCCCTGCAGCCAGTACCATGAGCTGCCCCTGCCTATATTACTTAAGATGCAATCATACCACCAGAAAGAGTTGATCCTGGCAAAACTGTGGCAGAAGTGAAAAGTATTAAACATTGGAGACAGCAGGGTGTTTATGGAAATTGATTACTCACTGTACACCAGGCAGAAGGGAATCAAATTCATCTCAGCAATCATGGAATGTCAGAGGCAGGTGTAAGATTCAAGTTGCTGTAAGCAACCATCTTCCAAGTACTTTTTCCTGGAGGATCAAAGCCATTTTCTGATGCAGAACAGGCTGAGGAGAAATAAAAAATATAGTTTATCCAATAAAACGTGAGCCAGCAAGCAAAAGGAGACCGTGTTTCCAATTCTTTTGGCAATAAAGCTTTTAGAGAGTCGTTACCAGTAAAGTGAAACCTTTTTCAGTGTTTCAAATGAAAATGCTTGACAGACAGGCAAAACACAGGAATTGGCTAGAAGAATCAGGAATATCTTGGACTTGAACCAGAGTCTAGTGTTAGGAGCTGGAGATGATCAGGAAGAAGACCAGCAACACTGACATTAGTGAATAAATGTGAGATTATAAAGCATCAAGCACATTTGTGAAATATGGCTTTGCACATTAAAGTGACTGAGAAAAGACTGGACTTTCATTGACTTTGTTAAACCTGTGGCTGGAATATAAAGTATATATCCCACATGAACCCAGGAATTCAATAAACTCTGTGTAGGCTTCGCACAAAGCCTAGATGGAGTTTATATGTTAGCACAATGAGCAGTAGTGCTAATCGCACATTCATGCTGCTCATCATGCTTACACCAATACAAGAATGGTTTCATTGCCAGCAACAGTGCTGCTGCCAGAAAGCCATGCAAAGCAGCATGAGCACAGAAACAAGAAGCATTCAAGTTTGCCTACAAGTAAACCTGCTCCTTGAGATTGCATGTACAGCCACAATGACTACCTGGGATGAAAATAGTGCAACAATAGCAGTAATAACACAGAAAAGAAAAGAAAATGTACTGAGCGCAATGTACACTAAAGCAATTATTTTCAGAATTAAATAATGGATGAGGAGGGTAAACAGCAAGGGCAAATACAGGGAAGCATACACTGGGCAGTGAAAGCATGCTAATGAAAATGGGCACAGACATGAATGATAGGAATGAATAAAGAAGAAGACGGCATGGTAAATATGGCAATGACCCCAAGAAAGGATATGTGAATGTATGCACACTTCCAAGACAAGTCAGTAGCATAACATTAAGCACATATGTAGATATCACAGTATGTCTTGCTGTTTACACCTTCTGGGCAAGTATATTATATCAACACACATGACAGTATATATGTGTTTGGTCACACAAGGTACATGTAAATGGAGGTGAATGGTTGTGATATAAACATCACTGACATGCTCACTGGAGAGGACATTTAGCAAGAATTGTATATACAATAGGGGTATGTGCATACTCTGAAGATCTGCAAAATGACGTGCTTGAATATGACTGACATGTCACCATAATTCTCAACCAATCATGGACACATAGCATGGACAAATGTAGAAATAAACATGCACAATCATGGATACTTTTAAAGTAGTATGACCATTAATCTGCTGCATTGACAGAATATGTGAGTGTAACTTATCATACATGTTCTGCAGGAGCAGATGAGTACAACTGTAATGATTGTCAGTATTCTATAAGAGGGATTCACCACCTCTTCCCCAAAAATTACCACTTTTTGGAGGGTTTAAGAGGGACAGGGTTAAAAGTAGAGCTGAGATCAGGGTCAGTCCTGGCCAGTTGAGAGTTTTGCATGACTCATAAGCCACAATCCCCACTTGTAAGAATCAAACCCATGCCGTCAGTGTTGTCATTCAGCTGTGTATTTACTGGGTGCAACATAGATAGATGTATCACAAAAGCATCTAGTAGAACATCTTGAAGGGAAGTCTGCACTGATAAATCCTAGTGGGTATGCATCCCAAAGAATAGTTCTGTACAGCCTACCCGATGTGTGGGAGCTCACTGTGCCAAATGTGATACACTTCATTAAAGCATCTCTGGCTGACGTAGGTATTGGCCATATGGATAACAACACATACAAACACCACAATATTATGAGTGGGTTCCCTACACATAGCTAGGTATTGTATGCATCTGCCGCATGTAATGGCAATGGATATTGTCTGAAGCATCTGCAATTCACAAATCAACTGCAGATGCTTCAGACTATATCCATTGCTATCGTATGCATCTGCCATATGCAATAGCAATGGATATTATCTGAAGCATATGCAACTGATGTGTGAATTAAGAAGTGATCCATTGTAATGAATGGAACTGCAGTACACAAGACTGCTGGCAATGCATCAACTGTGCCCATGTGCAGAGATAGTACAGCAATGCAAAGTCAAGTGTCAAGGATCGAGGAAGCTGTCACTGTAATATTGTACACACACCAAACAATACATGGAGCACCCTCTACAGGTCATGTCAAACCTCAACACACGTGGCACATGATCACAGTCCCGCTGACATTGCCAGTGAAAATTTTATTCTGCCATGAAATCCTGACATACATCCACATATGTTCATGTAAATGATTAAGTGGTAATACTGTTGTGATGTAGTGGTAAGTCCGTGACTCAGTACAGTCACACTATAGCTGTACCTATGACACAACTGGACCTCAGGCTATACATCACCTCCAAATAAAACCCTTGGTATGAATAACATGTAACACAGCGGAATTGTTAACACAGTCATACAACTCTATTTTACATCATTACATCCATTTTGCTTCATACTCCTATATGTTTATCAGTGGAAATTTGTGAATGAGGTCCCTGACACCATATATGGACACATTACAAATGAGGTGGACAGGCTTCATGCAGAACAGTTAGTGACACAGTTGCTGACAGTCAAACAATGCTGTATAATCCTTGTGAATAGCAATACAATAGTGCATATAATGAAATCCCCAAGGCTGCAAGTGAATCTCAACATGTCATATGTTTGTGTATATAACATCATTATAACATGTGGGTGAACCCAGGAATATGTGCCCATGTGATATTGCTGTATGTCATATAACATTTCCAGATGCCAGGTATATTTATTTATTTATTTATTTGTTTATTTATTTATTTATTTTACATTTGTTAACCGGGTTAGTCCAGCTGAGCATTAGCTCGTTTTCAGTGGAGAACCGAAGAGAAAAGCTCCGCAATCAGTATTAACATTTTACATGAAGTCAGCAAGAAAATTGCATTGGCAGCTAAAACAATTACAGAAATAACATTTTACAATAAAATTTTACAGAAAACATTTGGGTACAAATGTTAGAGATCAAACTGCAAAAAGCATTTACAACAAATCATACAGAAAAGCAGTAGAGTACAATGTCAGAATTTTTACAACGAAAACTTAGGTACAATGTCAATGTAGGGAAACGGTGTTTATTATTTCTAAGTAGTTATATATAGTATAGGTACAGATGGAGTTGTAAGGTAATGTAGAGGTTAAGCAACGAGACAGAGAGGTAGATGGATATTAAGACAGACAGTGGAAGAGAAAGGAGGGATGAGAGACAAGCTAGGGTTAGGTAGTTTCAGGGAGGATGACTACAATGGCAGGGCCATTTATTTATTAGATATTCCCGAGTGGCTAGTTTGAAATGTTTTGTTTGGTTAAGGGACCTAATTTCTAGGGGTAGTTGGTTCCAAGTTTTAGCAGGGTTATAGTTATAAAGTAAACACCCTGATTTGGATTTGGGTTTATAGATCTGTAGGACGTCTTGGTCTGAGCTACATAATGTCCTGTTTGGGGAATATTTAGTTACAATTGATTGAAGGCTAGGGCAGAAAGATGGTAGATAGAGGATGGAGTGGATAATTAACAGTTGCTGTAGTAGCAGCAAATGAGGGAATTCAAGCCACTGCAACTGTTTAAGAGATAGGCAATGGTGTGATTTGTAGGTTTGGTTTGCAGCAAATCTGGCAACTTTATTATACGCAGTTTCAAGTCTGGTTATGAGTGTGGTATTAAGATTTGTGTATAATTGAGAGCTATAAAGGAGGGTGGGAAGAAGAAATGCATGGGAGAGAGTTATTCTGGCTGAGTTGGTTAAATGTCTTTTGTTTCAGTAAAGGAGTCCGAGTTTCTGGTGAGTCTTTTTGATAGCGGTGGTGATTTGGAGATCAAATTTAAGCTGATCATCTATTATGACTCCTAGCAGTTTAGTGCTAGGGTCAGAGGTAATGACAGTGTTATTGCTAGATAGGATGGAAAGTGTTGTTTTGAGATTGATGAGGTTTTTTGGGAGGAAGAGTGGGAACTTAATTTTCTTAGGGTTGAGAATTAATTTGTTGTTACAAAGCCATATCTCTATGGTGTTGAATGATGCTTGGGTAGTAGAGTGGAGGTCAGATGGATTGTCAGCAATGGTGATGACTGTAGAATTATCAGCATATTGTACAAGTGTGGAGTTGGGACAAGAAGTGTAAAGTAGGTTGGTGAAAATATTGAAGAGCAGTGGCCCCAGTATGGATCCTTGGGGGGGACACATTGGGAAGCTTGGTGGGGGGGAGAAAGAGCAGATTGCCATTTAACAGCTTTTTGGCAGCTAGAGAGATAGCTGGAAAACCAGGATATGGTGGGAGGAGAGAATCTTAGGTGTCTAGGAGGAGGGGATGGGAGACAGTGTCAAAGGCTTTGGACAGGTCAAGGAACAGACATGAGACTAATTTATTATTGTCACGGGCCAGTGATACAGTATTAATGAAGGATATTAGTGCAGTTGTAGTGCTGTGTTTGAGATGAAATCCATGCTGTGTGTGTGTTAGAAGGTTCTGTTGGAGAAGGTATTGCATTATCTGCTTGTGAATGCATTTCTCAAGAATCTTGGAGAGGGGAGACAGTATAGCAATTGGTCTGAAGTTTGATATATCAGAAAAATTACCTCCTTTATGTATGGGTAATGTGTAGAAAGTTTTCCATATTGATGGAACGTAAGATTCAGAGATAGATCAGTTGATCAGGATGGATACTGGATAAGCTAGGGGTTCAGCAACGATATGTATGAAGTAAGAGGGTAGGTTATCAGCTGAGGGGGAGCAGGGTTTGAGTTTAGAGAGTAGAGATTTAATATATTTAGTTGAGACAGATGTAAGAGAGAAAGAGTTAGAAGGAGAAGGAGGGAAAGATGAGAAAGTGAGGTTTTTAGTATTTTTACTAGTGGGGAGGTCATTAATTATGGTAGTTATTGAATTAATAAAATGATTGTTAAATTCAGTGGCAGTTTCTTCAAAAGTTTTATTTGGGCATGGGTTGGAAGGGGAAGGGTTTCCTGGGTGCAGTATATGATTGACTGATCTCTAGAATTTTTTAGGGTCAGATTTTGGGTAGTGGGAGGGTTTGCATAGAAGTTGATCCTGTCTTTGTTGATAATTTTTTTATTTGATTTCTAAGTTCTTTGTAAGTCTGTAGGAGAGAAGGGGGCTTTGTTTTGGTGCATAATTTCCATATCTTGTCACGTCTTTTCATCAAGGATCTAGTATGTTTGGTCAGCCAAGGAGAGGTGTTTCCTTTGATTCTGATAGTATGGAGGGGAGCTAGGGAGTTGAGGATGTTTAGAAAGCCAGAGTTGAAAGAGTGGACAGCCTCATCTAAGGGGAGTGTAGTGAGATGGGACCAGTTAATATTAGAGTGCTGGTCTATGAAAGAGCCTGGACTAAAGGATGAGCTTTTGCGGGAGGTGATAAACCTGAAAGGTCTGATGAAATGGGGAGTGTGTCTATTTACTATGATAGGGCAGTGGTCACTAAGGAAATTTGGTAGAGTGTGAGGGTTGTGGTAATGTTGGGGATGAGACACCAAAATCCAGTCCAGGAGAGACTGTGGCAGGTGTGACTTGCTAATATGGGTAGGGGAAATGATTAATTGCTCAAATCCATGTAGGTTGATACAAGAGGTAGTTTGGGGAGCTTGAATTGTAAGCCAATCTATGTTTACGTCCCCTAGAATGATGGTTTCATTAAGAATGGTATGTGAGAGGTGGTGTAGGGTGCTTTCCAGTATACTAAGATTATCACCAAGGGGGTGTAGATTGCTACAACACTTATGGTGGCAAAGTTGTTAAGATTAATATTGGTAAGTAGGAGTTCAGCTGTAGAAAAAGTGGGTAGAGGGAGGTTTGCACACCTGTGCCATACTGCATACCTGTGCCATACTGTAGCTGTGTATTTGATTGTTGAATGACAACTGTGTAGTATGTTAATATACTCCACTACAAGAACATGTCTTAGAAAGGCAACAATATGCACAGCATCATCCCATGTCAACAGTCCTCAGGAGGCATATTACTACAGCTGGTATGGAAGGAACATGTAACAAATGGCAGCAGTGGCCATTAATGCAATAGTTCAAATCACAGAATAGAATACACTGCTGTAGGGCTACAGTGCATCCACACCTCAACACAGCACACGTGGATGACAACAACATTGACATGTCCTATGTTCATAGGGTCATAGGACATTACTAGGCTACCAGCCAAAAGCATATAAAATCCTAGCCATTATTATATCATTTAAACCCAAATCACTATATGTATGTAATGGAAGATAGTAGAGGTATGTGCATATATGTGTATGTGTTTGATTTTATTACAGGCTGCCTCTGTCCATATGTGACATGGGCACCACCCCATGACAGAATAAGAAATCATGCAGTCAGTGGTCTGGACATGGCTTACAGAGAGTCATGGAGGGCCTCTGCTTCATGATGTGTATATGCATCTTTGAGATGATGACATTCTCAGTGTTCTGCAAAAAGGATGTTATGTGGACAGAGGGGAAAAGGGGGTGTTGGATTCAGGTGCCTATGTAAAATGTTTTCTATTGGAAGTTAAATTAAAAGAGATTTAAAACATCATGCAATGACCGTAATATACCACAACCACTCACACACCAGTTGGCCGATGTCAGATTCAAATACCACACCTGTGTAGGTATACAAGCTAGATTCCATACAATGCAAGAGTAGTGCCACCCCAGATGTCTGACTTTAACAGTGTCAGCAGTGTACTTTATAGGGGATAATATCATCAATGTATGCTGAGAAGAAGATGTTTGGGAGGAGTGTCTGACACAGCTGTGGACTCACATCCCATTGTAAAATTGTCTCCAGATCAATATATGAATGAACACATGCACTCATAAGTTGATTGCTGTCAGATTAGAGACCTATCCAGTTACACAAGCTAAGGAACACAGTACTTAATGCTGGCACCACTGCACAAGTCTGTCTTTAATGGTGTCAGACAGCGATTTATAGGGGATGACATCATCAGTGTTGAGAAGAAGATGTTCAGAGAAGCATCTGACATAACTGTAAGCTCACATCCCAATGTAAAATTATCTCCAGAATGATAGATGAATAAATACATGCACACTCAAGTTGAGTGTTGTGGGATTAGAAGCCCTACTTATTTAGTTACACAAGCAAAAGAACACTAAACTTAACAACAGTGTCAGCACACAAGCTCAACATACAATCTCAAAATGACTGCTATGGGATTAGAGCCCCTACCTATCCAGGATATACAAGCTAGAGAACACAGTACTTAATGTTAGCACCACTGGGCAAGCTTGGCATTAAAAGTGTCAGAGTGCAATTTACAGAGGATGACATCATTAGTGTATGCTGAGAAGAAGATGTTAGGAGGAGTGTCTGATGTGGACTCACGTCCTGATGTAAAATTAACTCCACAGTGATAGCTGAATTAAGACACACACTCAAGGTGACTGATGTGAGATTAGAACCCTTACCTATCTAGTTATAGAAGCATGAAAACATGGCATTTAATACTAGCACCACCACAGAACTGTGTCTCTCATACGGTCATAGTGCACTTTATAGTAAAGGACATCATCAGTGTATGCTGAGAAGAGGATGTTGGGAGAGTTGTATGAAATTGCTGTGGAGTCATGTAGCAGTGTAAAACTGTCTTCTGAATGCTACTTGAGTGAGGGCAGGAGGACCTGGGCTCATGTTATGACTATGCATACAGACATAGAAGTGCACACACACACACACACACACACACACACACACACACACACACACACACACACACACACACACACACACACACATAAGTTAACTTCTATGAGATCAGAACCACTACCTACCTAGCTACATATGCTAGAGAGCACACTATTGAACACTCACACCACTACATAAGTCTGTAGTTAGCTTGGTTACAGTGCACTTTATACAGAATTATCTCATCATAGTGCTGCAGGTTGTGACACCCCTTCACTGGCCCAGTAACCAAGGAGCCTCAATCCTCACCACTGACAACAGCTAGGGGACATACACAATGGGAGGATGACAAGTGCACACACAGTAAAGTACAATTTCCCTTAAGAGCACACAGAGACCACAGTCAGTCTGGGGCTAGTTTCTCCCTTTTTCTCCAGATCCCCAATAAGACTCCCCACTGGCACAACTATAAGGTTGAGATCTCAACCAAGTGGCCAAGCTAAGACCTCCAGCACCCCCTCTGTCTAACCAGTGCTTCATGTCCCTGCACAAGTAGCTGACACACACACACACACACACACTTTGAGATTTGATCGATATACAAACACACACACACACACACACACACACACACACACACACACACACACCAGGTATAGGTTAGCACAGGTTTACTAGCTATGCCTCCTTTTGCCCAGACTATAAGGTAGTTATCACTGCCACCAGCCAGATCTTTATTCATAGGTTCATAGGTGTTTACTAGGTATATGACCACAAGGGCCTTTTTAAGCCTAGCCATGTATCCAAATTTCTAACAAGTTCTGATACCCCTGATAAGTGTAAGCAGGGGTGTGGATGATAAAACATTTAGAAGCTAGGGCCTGGGAGATGAATGATGTATATCAGCTACTTTAAGGCACTTAGCAAAGGGTGTTCAATCTTACTGTATAATGTTACTATAAATCCAAATGGTAGTTTTGACCAAGACTGCAAGGCTATTTAGGAGTAACCTGTACAGTGTCATCAAATACATATCCAAGTACTCTAAGAGCTTAAATATGTCTCACAAATATCAGCCACAAATATAGGTTTAAATATATTTAATAATAAATAATAGAAGAAGACAATACTCAGAAAACAAACACAGTTTGTTCAGAGTTCAAAATCACATGAAATATTTTAAAGCAATATTGCAGGACAATCTCAAATAAATACAGAAAACATCCAAACAAATTTTTACTATATTCCTATCTATATCTAAGACAGATACGATGTCATAAATCTTACTTACAGAACAAGTGCAGATGGTGATGATGAGTGGATGTTCTTGCTAGGTCCAAGACAAAATACAAAATGCACAATCTCTCTCTGAAAGAATTCTTAAATTAATATCACATTTTATTGCTGGGTTAGCCTGGATGACATCACTTTTAGGCTAAACAGAAACTTAACAGAATTTTAACAGCGCTGTGTTAAAAATATATATCTCACAGATGTTTGCCAGATCTTGGAAGTCATGAAACAATAAAATACTTTACATTTTAAACCTAGTAATTACTTTTCTTTCAAGACAATAGAAAACTTCTAGCTCTAGGCATTGTGTCTGCTATTGAACTGAAACTGAGAGATAACATCTTTTATTTATGGTCCAGCTTCGCAAGTTAATCTTCTATGTTCCAGCAAGGTATGCTGTGGTTACATTCTTGGAGCTCAGTACATAACATACAGTTCTGCAGAAATCGTGCCAATATTCACAAATGACTGCTGGGCTGGCAATGTGACACAGGTAACATATGCCGCTATGAGACTTGGAATGCATGGCTAGGCTTAAAAGGGCCTTGTGGCCACTAGCCTCATAAACACCTATGGAGATCACTTGCATGACTGCTGAATCATACACCAATGCACTGTACGAACACGTACACAAATGCATGGATCTCGCCATACTTGATAGAACCAAGATGCTCTCCTCCAAAAAAGGAAGTCAATCTCATGTTCCCCTGTGATAAACAAACTCTACAACAGAAGGAGGAAACTAATGAAGAATAAGGTGAAGTCCCAAGATTGGGAAAACTCCATTATCAGCCTCAGCAAAAAGTTGAGATCCCTCATCAAATCCTCTAAAGCTAGCTATGAAAACAGAATTGCAGCAGATAGTAAAGACAACCACAAGGCCTTCTATAGTTATGTAAAGAATCTCCACAGCAATACCCAGTTTGCTCTGAGCTACAGCACAATGGTACCTCCTATACTGAGCCAACAGATATTGCCAGTATATTGGCCGACAGATTCAGTGCCAACTTTACCCCTCTCTCTCCCCAAAGGACCAATCACAATACTAGTAGATTGTCAGGCATCCAGTATTACTGCTGCACAGGTTAAAACAGCACTGTCCAAGGCCAATAATACAGCTTTTATGGTACCTGATAATATCCATAGCTGTGTTCTACATGAACTACAGAGTGAACTGGCACCTCACCTGTGTGCCCTGTTCAATCACAGCCTCACCTCAGGCTTTGTCCCTACTGAATGGTGTACTGCTACAGTCATCTGTCTCCACAAAGGAGGAGCAACTGCAGATCCAGGGACTATCGTGCCATTAGCCTGACGAGTCTTATATGCAAAGTTATGGAACGCATCATAATGGACCTAATAAACAAGGATATAGGGACTTTCTGAACTCTGTATCCCACACAGTTTGGTTTTGTGAAGGGTAGATCATGCCTGCTCAACTTGGTCAACTTCTTTGAGTCAGTCAACACAGCTGTGGATGAAGGCAAGGTGGTTCATACAGCCTACCTTGATCTGGCCAAGGCCTTTAACACCATTCCCCACCCAGGAATCATAGAAAAACTCCCTAAGCAAGGCATCAACCCCTGTATCACTAGGTGGGTTTCAAACTGGCTCACAGGTAGAAACCACAGTGTGAATTTAGCTGACTCCAAAGTCAGACTACCGACCAGTCACGAGTGGAGACACACAGGTTTCAGTCCTGGGTCCTTTCCTGTTTGGTATCTACTTTTCTGAAGTCCAGGCCAACATGAAGGGATTTTGGCTGGCAAAGTTCACAGACGATTGCAAGTTGGGAGCTATTATTAACTCCCCAAGTGATGTTGACATCCTACAGAAAGGCCTTACCGAAACCAACGACTGGTGTCAGAACCATGGCCTTAAGCTCAATGCCAAAAAATGTGTCATCACTGCCTTTGGGAAAAACCCAGTTCCCATGAATTACCACATCAGTGGTAGTCTACTGAACACAGAAGGCGTCATAAGAGATCTGGGAACACAGGTTGACAGCAACCTCTCTTTTGACCACCACATTGCTGCTGTGCAGAAAGTCCTTCTATGTGGCACATCTCATTACTAAGGGTTTTGCATCCAGGAAGAAAGAGGTTGATGTCTCCATCTACTCTTCCCTCATTAGGCCAGTCATTGAGTACAATACCTCATTTGGCATGTACCTCACTAAACATCTGCAACAACTAGAGAGGCAACAAAAGTACCTCACAAAGAGGATCCTAGGCCTTAAACATTTGCCCTATATGGACAGACTAATAAAACTCAAATTATTCTGTCTCATATTTCCTACTTAGAGGCAATCTCTGCTTGACTTACAAAGGCATGTCTGACCCAGCTCTGTTAGAAATGCTACATCTAAAGAAATCCCAGTCCCTCCACACCACACGCTCCAGAGACCTCAACCTCATTACCACAATCAACAGAACATGCTGGAGGAACAGGTTCATAACCCAGAGACTGCCCATGCTATGGAATAGAGTTCCCATACATGTCAAGCAGAGCACTTCAATGGCCCTCTTCAAGAGAAATATTGATGAGTGGATGGGAAATAGAAAATTCACGCCAGGGATCACTCCAGTGGCTTTGCATGACAGAGGCACTGGGAACTAAGGTCGAGTGGCACAATGCCAAGGTAATCCTATGGGATAGGCTTGTAAAGGCTCAAGGGCCATTAACCTAGTACACACCTATGAGCCTATGAACTTGTGCCACAGAGACATTGGGTAACAGGTGTAATTCTGGAGTCATCATCATCATCCATGTTGCTGTCCATTGTGCAATGCTGATAAGCGTGTTTGTACTTTATGAGGCAACTGACATTAATTTTTCAGTTTTTGGCCAGTTATCCATGTTTGTGCTAAGCCACACTCTGTCTGCACAAATGGTAAAACAAAAAAGTACAAAAAAGAATCAAACTTGAAACAATTAGATGGTTCTGGATTTGAACCATCAGTCCATTGCATTCTTAAAACATGGAGTGAGTTTTCGCTCTTTGCAGAGAAAATGAGTGCCAATAAAATCAGATGCATACAACCATTTCACATTTCATAACCAGTATTAACAGTTCATGCACTTGGACATTCTCAGTTGGTTATGCACATGTGGCTAACATATTGAATACAATGAGTGATCACACAGCCATTTGTGAATATGTTTACAGAAATGCAGCTCTGTCTTCTGTATTCTGGTCATTCTCCCTTTATCTCTTCTTTAATATCAGACATGCAGTCTATAGTATATTTTCTATCATTTTGCTTTAAATGTGCAATAAAATACATATGAACAACAGTTTTCAGCAAAGACAGAAGAGTTTTTCTGTTATGGATAAAATTATAAATGTGTGCTGTTTTGCTTTCTTAAAAAGTTCACTGAAGTTAGTTCCAAACTTTGTAAGTGTATCCTCACTGAAACATCCACTGCAGTGAAGGGTGCCTGAATTTCTATTGTGTTTTCCTTGAATCACACTAATCATTCACAGTTGCAAGCCATTAGCACCTAACAATGGAATAAAGCCAACACTATATTTGCATCTGCTACATGAAGTCAAAAGTTTGGTATTCAGCAATTCTAATGAGTTCACACCTCATTTCCATCTTCATAGTGCTCAGAGGGCTGGATCTACACTGTAAAAAAGGTAACCATGTAGCCAGGGAACTTGAAGATGAGGAGACTTGTGTGTAGTCAGACAAAATGGAAGATTGCTGGTAGTTTTTGAAGGTGACTTCTCTGTAGAGAAGCCAGTTATTGTGCTAAGGTATGCTTGTATTATTCAAAGGCATTTTATTTTTTATAAACTGTTAGAAATGTATTTATAACAGCCAGGAGAAAAAAATGTTTTTTTATCTGTATACACTTCTTATACTTCCCTGTTGCCATAGGCAGTTTTGGCAGGCATTTACATTTCTTTTTAATTTAATTTTATTTATTTAATGCTTGTTTACTGGGAAAGTCTGACTGGGGCAGAGCTAATTTTCAGTGGAGGCCTGGGAAGAAATGCCCCAGATACATGTCTTTGGAATGTGGAAGGAAATGGGAGTGCCTGGAGAAAACCCATGTGAAAGCAAGGAGGGCATGCAGACTCCACACAGAACGCACCCCAGCTGAGATTCAAACTGGAGAACCTCTTACTCTGAGGCAACAATGCTAACTGCTGCACCACTGCACCTCCCATGTGTGACATCAACAGGATATACTTTCTGCACAACTATTGTTCTTAACATTTGTTTTTGCAACTTCATATGTTATTGCAGAGAAATGGTAATGTACATGTCACTGACACTGGCATTATGCTTCTCAGATGGCCCAGGGCAACATCCACAACACTGGTGGGAACAGTGCAAATAGTCTGGCATTCATGAACAATTGATTTATTTACTATTTAGCAATGATAACTGTCATCCAGCAATCAATAACATAACGTTTTAGTCTTCACTATATGAATGTTGACAGAATGAGTAGTTTTACAGGCCCCATACATTTTTATTTGGAGTGTGTGTGTATGCAGCCTACCATTCTGTTGCCCTAAATAAGAAGTGTGATTTAAATGCTTTTATGGTGAAAATGGGTAGACAGCCTGATAATTATGTGGATAATATTACTTATGTGGTATTTCTTTGTTTTCACAGACATCCGTTTGTGTTTTTGTGCGGAGAGAGCCTAATTGTCTTGAAAAACCATACATTACTTATGTGGTATTCCTTGGTTTGTACAAACCTTCATTTGTGTGGGTGGGGGAGGGGGAGACACCTACCATTCTGCTGTACTAAATAAGAAGTGTGTTTCAAGTGCTTTGACAAATGGTACACAAACTGATTAGTTTTGTGAAGAAATACATTGCTTATGTGATATTAATGCATTTTATCCTTCTTTGTTTTATGTCACACAGGATTATGGCATAAACGCCTACAAATCCATGAAAACTCCTTTCAGTGACACTGAAAATGAGGTCATAATACAGGCTCTGAGGCAGCATGGAGCCTTCCTACTTGTTAGAGGCCAGGGGGATATGGCTGCCAAAAGGAGATTTGGAACCAGTTACTCACTGATATGAATACAATTGGTGGTCATGGCCACAATTATGATCAGGTGCAGCATCAAGCCACTGATATGATTTAATCAGCACAGTGGATGGCTGCTGCAATTGCCTGAGAACAGCTGGTTATGGGGGTGGTCCTGCTACAGAGCCACCACTAACACCAAATGAAGAGTTCCTGTCCATTGTCAGAGATCCAGACAGCTCAGGGGAGTCTGCACTCCATGTGCTTGATGCGAGGCTGATGTGGCTGGGAGGCGAAGTGTGTCCCAGGAGCAGTTTCCAGGTAATCTTACATATGACAACATTATATTGGCTTGCACACTAAAATATAATTTTGCTGCTACCACTTGTGATACATGTTTTGCTTATCTGTATCTACTGATAGGTCAATACAGTTATACAAGAGAGGTGTTCAGTAGACATTGGTGTGGATGGACAGCTCAGACAAATTTCATTTAGAGCTATTTCTTACAGGGCATATAGGGGATTATGTATTCACTCTCCCTGTTTTACTCCCATTGTGATGATTAATTGCCATCCTTTCATTGCTTCATTTCTTCCAGGCCTATCCTACCTGCAATGTGTTGAGACATATGCACATGGTAAGCAATTTTTTTTGTTTTTGTTCTCACTGAGCACTATTTAGATATATATTATGTGTATGTGTGTGAAGTGTGTAATGAGTATCTGTATTACTCTAGCATTTGCAGTTGTGCCAACAGTGTTACTTTTTGTTCATATATTTGTTTATTATCACAGGGGATCTTGACAGTGGAAGTGTAGGACTCCTACCACCTGATGTCAGAGAAATCAATATGGTCTTATGATGATGGTGGCCAAATGGAGGCACAGTTGGAGGGTGCAGAGGTTGAATCTGACACTGAGGTTGTGAGTCACACATCTCCTGGATTTTC
Organism: Protopterus annectens; assembly: GCF_019279795.1. NCBI lineage: Eukaryota > Metazoa > Chordata > Ceratodontiformes > Protopteridae > Protopterus > Protopterus annectens. Next base: position 674,262,732 of record NC_056726.1, on the reverse strand, counting down.
TTCAGGCACAGTCAGTATGCCTACGCATACCCATTCCACTGAGCCCTGAGACAGTGGATAGGTTGAGGGTGACACAGTTGATCAGAGTAGTGTGGTTACAGTGGTTTCAGTGCCGCTTGACTCTGTCTGTAACCAAAGTGTGGGTGAGGTTCCATTAAGGAGAGTTGATAGGGGTGCTCAGAGGAGGCCTTTTGTCCTTCCTCCACCTGATGCTGGTGTGTCATTACTTGCCACTCAATATACGTTTAGGGCTATCATGGAGGCACAGACACATTCCACTAGGGCCTCCAAGGACATGCTTAGGGTTCTAGATGTGGCACAAGCTGATATGCATGACTGCCTCCACCATGTGGCTGACTCAGTGGATTGGATGAGTCTGGATGAATGAGCAGTGTCTGTGATGGAACATCTGCTGGGAAGGGGACAACATCCACATAGCCGAAGGGCTGCAACATCATCTACTGTTAGCCACCATGGCCATACCCAATCCCACTCAGGTAGTTTCAATACTTCTACTGCTCTGTCAGTGGTTGAGGTGCCAACATCTAGGTATGGTAGGCCATGGGGTTGTGGACCTGGCCATAGCCATGAGGAGAGCTCATCAAGTACACATAAGCACCACCACACCTGAACATGGACATGCCAGTGCAACTCCTGGCAGACCCAGTTGTTGTGGTCAGGGTTGATGACAATGAACTGATAACTTAATCATGCACAGCTCACACCTGTCTGCCCTGCAAGGGTGTAGTGCTAGCACAAAGCTTGGCTGGTTCATGCAGACACACACACACACACACACACACACACACACACACACACACACACACACACACACACACACACATACACACATAAATTTCACATCGAATGCCCATACAGACACCCACACATACCAGCTACATGAGGAATTAATGAGGGTTGCAGGTCATTCTGTTTCAGTGGTCATTTGATATCATCTACATTTCTGCCTGCCTGTATTTCTTACTCACACACACACACTACTTTTGTGTCAGCATTGGCCTTCTGCCCCCCAACCCGCACTCTGTGCAAATGATGATAACCGTGCCATCACCTTATTTCTATCTTTTTGATTCAGGGTTACATATGCATATTATCTGATGCACATGGTGGAAAGCTAAATGAGTGCTTGTGATATGTATTGGTATTGTTATTTTGATTTTTTTCTAATTTATTACAGTATTTTAGTGTTGTGATTCCTACCTCGAAATCAGAGATATGGCAATCATATTTATTGCTTCATTTATGAGAATGTAGGGATAATTACAGTTTGGGCTGATTTTTCCATACTGGGTATTTTAGATGCATGAGCCATGTTAGCTGATAAACTGCAAAAATATATATTGCATAAGTCAGTCATGTTCATAGGTTAGTACTAGGCTAACTGCCCTTGCGAGCCATTGTAAGCCTAGCCAATTATCCCTTGTGAGACTCAAACCCTGCACCTTGTGTTTGTAAGGCAAACACCTTAACCATTAGGCCACCATGATGTCATTGCCAGATAACTCACACACATTCTAAACCAAGAACCAGTCACCAACTATAAGGTAAAAAAACCAGTAAAGCCTCCAATTCACACCAAAAACACATTTACTGAGCGCTTTCATCAGCAACCATCAGCTGACTTCTTCAGAATACAGAAACAGACAAATGTCATGTATTTATACTACACAAAATCATGTGACTCAACCACATCTTATGTTAAAACCATATACACCTGAAAATGCAAATGTTAACTTAAATAGGACTCATACAAAATTCAAACCATAAAAATATGTATATATAACCCCCAAAATATACAGATATGAGACTCTATTACAATATATATATATATATATATATATATATATATATATATATATATATATATATATATGGGTCTACTACACTAAACCGACAGGACACAACACTAACAACCACAACACCGACACCACAAGAACGAAACCGCAAAAACATGAATGTTCACATGCCTGACAAACCACAATCCTGACAGTTAACAAAACAAAAAGTTCGCTGTTCCACACAACACAAGCACACCAACAACCTAAAAACCTACACTACACCTTACACACAACTATCTATGCACTAACCTTAACCCAAACCCTAACCCTAAGGTCCGTCACTATCGCACACTTACCTTACCCTCACCCTAACCCTAACTCACTTAATCCGCCCCTAACCCTCAAGTCCCTCACTATTGCACACTTATCTTAATCGCACCCTAACCCTACGTCCCTCACTATCGCACACTTACCTTACACGCACCCTAACCCTAAATCCCTCACTATCTCACACACACCTTACCCACACCCTAACCCTAAATCCCTCACTATCGCACACTTACCTTACCCACACCCTAACCCTAAGTCCCTCACTATCTCACACTCACCTTACCCGCACCCTAACCCTAAATCCCTCACTATCGCACACTTATGCTCATACGTTTCCCATGTCAGTGTTTTCGCTGTCGGGATTACAAGTTGTTGGTTATCTGCTCCATCGGTCTTCTGGCATCGGTGATGTGATTGTTGATCTTCCGAGCTGTCGGTCTAACGTAGGGAACCTATATATATATATATATATATATATATATATATATATATATATATACATACACACAATAAAAAGTATAAAAAGTGCAACCTCTATCTTAAAAATTTATCTATTGTCCAGTCCAAGAACGTAGTTTCAAAAAACTGCTCAAACTTACACTTTCATTAAGACCAGGGAAATTGGTGGCATTCAATTTCCCTGGTCTTAATGAAAGTGTAAGTTTGAGCAGTTTTTTGAAACTACGTTCTTGAACATATACTGGATCATAAATGACTGTCTTAAGCTTGAACTAACAATTACAGACCCCTTGCCATAGTATTCTTATATCCATTTAAAACTTTATTGAAAAGTAGATAAGCCACTAGGTAGACTAATAATTCCAGACACAGTTTCATTACCAGAACCCCTTTATGTATTTTTGGAATTATTTTAGATATGTTATTGAAATTAGTCAGATAAACACTAGAATTCTACACAGTTATTTGAACTTATGAATAATGTAGCACTTGAGACACAATGGTACATGTATAAGTTAGATGTTTGATCAATGCATATACTTACATTATTTACTGAACTGGATTACTAGCCATAGGACTTTGGATGATCACCTATACTTATTTCCCAAATACTTTCAATGTCCTTCTGCTGGAACTGACAAAATAAGATTTTTCTGTGAATGTTTTCTCCCTTGATCACAGTTCCTTCTTACATTTGCATGAATGGCTGTGGGGCCATCTTTTGCCCCTATTTATGATGATCTTTTTATGGGATATCTAAATGAACACATGGTTTATCCTGGCCACAATCTATATTTACTACGGACAGATGTGTGGTGCAGACTCCTGGGTGACTGGATGATTGCTAGTTGATATGAAAATCAGACATCACAGAAACTGAAGAATTTATTAAATGTGTGATGAAAAATAATGGGGACATGGAATTTACTTTTAAATATCAACTCTTTACAATTTATTTTCTGGATGTCCTGCTATCAAATTCATGAGTAGTTCAGTTGTCACATCTTAACACAGAAAACGTTTTAGTAATTTTTTTTTTTCTGCAAGCCAGAGTCTGTCATCCCTGACATATTCTTATGAACATTCCTAAATCTCTGTATTAAGCATTAGTACAATTTGCTTTGGTCAATAGCTAGATGAACTAGCCCACCATTTCTTATATAGAAACTTTCCTAGACAAATTATAACACTAGCATAACAGTTAGTTATATATAGTATTAGGAATGGTTTATTATAAGGAATCTATACCTGATTCAGACTTCGTTTTTTACCACTTTTGGCATCAACATAAGGGAAAAAAGACAGTTATCTGCAAACAACAGTATATTTTACAGACAGGTATGAAAATTAACAGTTTTCCCTCTGACAATTGCAAATTTGTCTGTAAAAGAGACAAATATTTAGGATAAAAACCATATTCATTTTTTTTTCAGAAGAACTGCCCAATATGGAAATACAAAGTACAATAATGGGAGACAAACTCACAAGTAGTCACCCATGTGATAATTGCCCATTTTATTGACATATTATTAAATGCCAGGTTTTTCCGCTACCAACAAAGGTTATTTGACATTAGACCCCAATTATATACTATTAAGTAGATGATCTATGTGGCTATTTTTGTATGTGTTGCCTTTTATGTGGTAACATTCTAGATTATTTAAACATATTTCTTAACACCTCAGTGACATATGCTGCAAGAGGTCATCTAATGCCCTTGGTAAATATACTGTAGTTCACTTAGGGGCATATGTTCATTTTCTGCTCACTGATAAATAAATCACCTGTTTTGGTCCTAGTAAGTTGGATTGGCATGGAATTTTAAACCACAATAAAAATATATTTGGTTATTTAATCTATGTTCCCTTTGGATAAAATGAATAGTTATAATCTGTATTAGTCTGTTATTTTGATGAGTAAAAAGACCATCCCTAAAATGCAGAAACATTTCCTTTCCAGTGGAAGGCAATTGTGCATGATGAATGGCCAAATACAGGCTAAATGTGATCTAGAGACACACTAAGTGTGAACAGGCAAGGCTGAGAATCCCTTCAGCCTGCATAGTATATTAATGGTGGTATAATGAGCACCATTATTAAAGTGAAGGAACAATATGTTAAACTGATTCAGAAATATAATTATTCTGCTACTGCATTCACTACCTGCAGTAAAAGCCTGGATTTACAGGAGATGAATCATGCAAAGACTTATGGTATAGCCATATCATTGGCAAACCTGTATTTGCAACAGGCTCCACTTGCTGTTAGTATTCATGGTGTTGGACAATGTAACCCTCAGGGTTAACCATCATCCTTCTGTGCCTAACATTTCATTCCCTTCATGAGACTGAAATTGTGGACCTGCTACCATGTGGATAGAGTCACCATGCAAGAGCTATTGAGATGTGTCACCCTAATTTACAGGTCTGTAGAATTTTTAGAGTACCTATCCATGTGGATACCAAGGTATGTGTGGCTTTGATAACTGAATTTGAAGAATGCTAGCTACAGTGACCTTTGTGTTACCAATGGTGGGCACTGTAGGGGTATCCTAGGCATTTGCCTCGAGGATACTCCACTAGTACTTTGATGCCATATTTCAGCATGTTGGGGTAGCATGTCAACACCATGTGGTCTTTTTTTACACAGCCTTTTTCCCTGAGGTACTAGGGCTCCTAGACTGTACCAACATCAAAATAATGGTTTTACTTGGTGAACTGTGAAGAAGGTATGTTAAGAGTAAAGTTACCACTCCATCAACAGTCAGGTGTCAGTAATGCACAGAATATAATCTACAAGATATCTATACGTCACCTGCACAGTGCTCATGATTCCTACATATTGTATCTGTATGATCTGTATCCATGGTTTGTGTGGGTCAGTTTTCCCCAGGGGCATCTTACTGATGATGCAAGATATGCACTGGAGCCATTGCTGGTGACACCAATCAAAAATCCGCTGACCATGACAGACAGTGGCTATGATAATGCCCTGTCACAAACTCAGGCTATCATCAAGTATGTGTTTGACCTGCTAAGGTCAGATGCTGCTGCCCAGATAGATCTGGTGATGTCCCACAGTATGACTATTGTACACATAGCATAATATTTTCAGTAGGTGCTATGTTACCAAATGTAATATTGAGGAAACAGTTGCAGCAGAGAGTATACCTACAGGAGGGCAGTGGATGATGAGATTGTTAAGGAGGCTGTGGAGTAGCTGACAGCAGGGGAGAACTACAACAGATGAAGGTGGGCACATTATGCCATAGCACTGATAAGAGGCAACAGCTGGCTGATAACTATGGGCCACATTAAAACATTATACAGAACACTAAAAGACATGCATGAAAACCTACAACTAGGTTATGGTCATCCATCCATAAACTGGCTAGTTGTTCATCTGACATAGATTACCCAAGTATTACATTACAGATACATATGAATATAGTTCTAAACCCACTAGGCCTTATCTTTTCAAACTTCTAAGTTTCAATAAAAAAGAAATAGAACAAGCTCCAAATAAACAACAAATTTGCTGTTACAATTAAATTTACCTTTCAATTTCAATCTTGCCTTAATGACTTACTAATAGATCTAGGTATCCCATGGATGAAGGTCATTCCACTGCACAAACCAACATTTGTTAATTTTTAATTGTTAGACAATTTATTTATAAAAATACAAAAAACACAACACTCTAATTTTGAACCTAATCAGACTATTCAAGCACCAATTTTAATCACAGTGGATTGATATTTAATGACACTATTACCAAAACTCAATTTGGCCTTATTTGTTAAGGATTCAGGTCAAACTATTCAAGTATTTGAACAAATCTGTGAGTTAGATCTTTATACATGTATTCCACATGTTGTAGCAAATGAATGGGTAGCCCGATTTAGAGGAAGCATGGTGCCTATATTTGAAACTTTCTCTGATTATGGAATTGTATTGAAATAGTTGATGAATAACTATTTTTCATTTGATAACAAATTTTATCTACAAAAGATATGTTTGTGTTTGATTCAAGGCTACTAATACCAAGATGAAATGAATGATTTTATTATACCAGGTTCGATGTTTTAATGCAATCTGTTGAAGGGTATGTTCATGCATCGTGACTATCCTGAAAAGCCTAATAGATGAATTGATCAAAGAAGTGGAATTTAAAGAGGGGTACTGATCGGCTTACGATTTTTTTTAGCTGTTAACCACCTACTGTACGTAGGTTTGTGCACCAATGGAGGAGACAATGTCCATTCACTTTCATTTACATCATTAATGTACTAACTAAACCTATAGTTAATTTATTAATAAGTTTATTTCCATTGGTGGCAAAACCTTTAAATTGGGTCTAAATGAGGCTTGTTCTATTTCCTGTTTATTGAAACTTAAAGTTTGAAAAGATATCAATTTCCGCACTTTTGTGTTTAAATATATAGAGTCTGTTTGGATGTATTACTTTTTAGAGAAGTGGAAATCTCAAAACAAAAGCTAAAAGTTGGTTTTTTTACCTTTTGTTTTGTGTGTGTGAGTTGGTTTTTATTACATTACAGAAGGTAGGATACAGTTTATGGGGGGGGTGGACCTAGGGTACACTGAGCCAGGAGGGGGCACTGTTTCCATTTCTGTTCATGAGTGTGGATGTGGGCCATGGAGATGTATGTGAGTGTATGTGTCTGTTGGGACTTGGAGTCAGCAGATGCTGTAGCATTGAGATGAGTTCCAACAGGCAGGTCCAGTGCACCTTAAGAGATGGTGTGCTACATTCCATGCATGTGCCCAACTATGGGAGCACCCTCTCCTGAGAAGGTCACAGGCACTGTTCAGTCCTTGCCTAGACATGTTGCTTGAGTATTAACAATGACCCACACCATATATATCTGTGGCTTGAGCTTCATGTCCTTATGGATGTCCACGTTTGATCCTACTTACTTCCACACTGGATGGTGGGGTGGAAGTGATGGATCATAGGATCATAGGAGATTACTAGGCTAATGTCCCGAGGGCCCTTACAAGCCTAGCCAAGTACAACCCCTGTTCACAAGAATATCAAGGTATTAAGTGGAACTAAGTCAACAACTAAAAACTCCTGGTGTGAATTTGCGGTTTCCCATCCAGTCATCCAAATTACACTTAAATAGGGTTAGTGATGGGCTCTTCTTCATTTGAATTGGAAGTTTATTCCAGAGGAGAAGTAACCTCTATGAGACATATCTGTCTCTTCAGCAAGTCTTGTTGATGTCACATACTAGGTTTAGTTCCCTAAATCGAGTGCATTTTATGTCATTTGATTTATAAATGTGCAGCAGTTCCATTAGAGCAGAATCTGAGATTGCTTTATATACAATGCAGAGGTCACCTCTGAGTATTCTGTAAGACAAAGAGTACAGTGACAGTGATTTCAGTCTGTCAATGTATGACATATGCTGAAGACCTTGAATTTTCTTTGTAAGAAACATTTGAGGTCATTCCAGTTGCTGCAGGTGCCTAATAAGGTACATACCAAAGGTAGCATTACTGGTCTGTTGAGTGAGGAGTACAGAGGAGTTATAACTTCTTTTGTTCTGGATGCAGTGCCCTTACTTATGAGGTGGGTGATGTAGAAAGCCTTTCTTACCACTGTGGGGATGTGGTGGTCAAAGAAAATGCTGCTATCAACCTGTGTGGCCAAATCTCTCACCAATGATTGTGTGCTTAGGGTGTTGTTATTAATGTGGTAATCTGCAGGGACATCACCATACTCCCAACTGTCCCAAATTGCTCATTTTATACTGAGTTTTGGGATCCAAATAATGGGGTACCACGATTCCCGAGTGGCACCCCTTCATTCCTGATTTAAATTTTTTTTTTCTTTCACACTTTTGGAGCTGATGTCATCATGTGTGTGGTGGCGTCTGCTCCATCAGCCTGTTGGAATTGAGCTAGGGCACATAGGGCACACATGGGAAATGACTGCTTTGCTTGGAGCTTGCACGCATGGAGTGAAACTACTCAGGTATTCTTTGAATAAGTTTCCTATCCTATTTAAGTTTCTGCAGCTAGTTTGCAATGATATTTCTTTGAGCTGCTGCTTTGCTTTTAATATTTTCTTTTTAAACTGGTACTACGATTTGTTTGAACTGGTAGTTTCAGGTACGACATAGTTAGCTATTTGGAGCTCAGGTACAACGATTTTTTTGAATTGGTAGTTACTAGGAATCTTATTGCGTTATGAAGCAGAAGCATGAAAACTTAATACTATTCTGTGTTAGGTATTTTCCCCAGGCAGGTGGAACTTCACAGTAGTTAGTTCTTCATTTAAAAGAGGCATGTGGTTTGAGGGGAAAATGATGGGCATATGTCATCCGTCATCATTTGCTGGACTGTGAGAGGAACTGATTTATTTTTGCAAGCTAGAGGAGTACATTGTTGGGGAAAGAGTTGCATTTAATGTTTTTAAAGTGGTCCCAGTGCATAGTAAACAATTATGAAATTTTATCTTTGTTTTCCTAACAAACTTTTTTGTTTGGCCCAGTTTGCTCCCCAATATTTTATCTACTTGTACTTATGAACATGCATTTGATGAGTTTCTGTCCATTTAGAGGAATAGGAATTCTGCATAATGACATATGGTGTTGTTTCTGCCTGTGACTGGGGTTGTCAAGTTGTTTCCTATGGCATTCTCTTGACACCTGAAATGTTTGTCTGTTAGCAGTTATGAGACCTATGTACATACAACAAGACCTTTTTTTTTATTTATTTTTTCAGAGTTGTAATTTAATTTTAATTTGTGGTGTCTTTGTGGTAGAATCCTCTTTTAGCAGGCTTACAAAATTATTTGTGTGGCATGTAGTAGCAGCTTATAGAGTTTAAGTTTAATAGCTTCTGCTGTCTCTTAAATCACTTCATACTAAAATTGAAGGAGGCTTCACATTCTTATTACACCATTTTAGATGTTGCAACATTCAGTTTAGTCACTCAGCAACTTAATTTTGCACAACCCCATAGTCAGTCTTTTGCTGAGTTCACATAACTCCCAAGTACAGTTCTCAGGAAAACTCTGAACAAGATCCTTTCACCATAAACACATGCACGAAGTTACTGAAGAGAGAAACAACAATCGCAACAAACTCATTAAAAGTAATTTGCACCATGTTTGACGACGTACAGTTACTTTAGTGCTTATGATTGCATGTGTTCACTACTTGAATAGCACAAATGTAATTTAATTATCATCTAAAGCATAAAATTAAATATTTGGCCTGGTATACTACCTTACTTACCTGGGTTGAGAGTTGTACAGGGGTTTCATAAAGTAACCTTTCTGAATGGATAGTAAAAGCACTGTGGTAGGGCTGTCTATAAATTCAGAAAGGTTACCTTGAAGTGTACACCTGTTGGTAACCAAAATGAATCCCCTCAGGGTTTACTCCTTCTTGGCTTGCTGCAACTTCAATTCTTTCTTGTGTTATCAGGATCAACCCTGGTGAGTTAAAAACAAATCCATGCATAACCCTTATGCCAGGCAGATATTATTATATACTAGTTAGAGGTTAGAGTTGCTGCTTTTCTTTTCAGTTTTTCTTAGATGTTAGACATTAGTTTTATGTTTCCGATGCTTGGAGCTTTTGCTCTCAGGTCAGGTATTCTTACCCGCTGCTTTGGAGCTTGTTTTGAACCATAATTAATGTTTTCCGCTGCTTTCTGAAAGAATCTTAGGTATTGCGTTGCTCCATAATGAATGCTTTCCACTGCTTTGTGTAGGTATTTCTTTAGTTAGACAGGGTGTGTGTGTGTGTGTGTGTGTGTGTGTGTGTGTGTGTGTGTGTGTGTGTGTGTGTGTGTGTGTGTGTGATATCAGGGTAATCCTATGGGCTAGGTTTGTAAAGGCTCCAGGGCCATTAGCCTAGTACACACCTATGAACCCATGAGTGAAAATGCCCCCATCTGAATACACCTAGTGGCTAGAGGTACTCAGGCTCAAACCCTGTACCTTGGGTACAGGTAAAAAGAGTCTAAAGTCTCTAGCCACCACCACTTGTGGAATTTGTGCCTCATATTTTTGCTCTATTCCTCATTAAATCTGTGTTTTTTCAGGATTTTTGTGGTAAATCACTGAAGGATTAAATTCACTAAATCGCAGGCATTTGAATTTCAGACTTCATATTATTGTTGGTAACACAAAACCTTTTATTCTAGCAATTTTCTACTTTTATAAGCTCAGTATTTGAAATTTGTCCCTATTTTGGGGTTTGGGGGTGTATACCACAATATTGGCTTTGACCAGGTTTTTTGTGCTAAAATGTTGAGAGCTATGGTGAGATGTGAAAACTGAATTCTGTATTTCCCCCATTATTGGCTTTGTCTGGGTTTTTTGTGCTAAGAGGTTAACAGCTATGGTGAGAAGTGAGAAATGAATTCACTAAATGACGGCCTTTTAAGTTTGTCTTCCTGCCTTTCTGGAAGCTGCTGATTTGGCATAGTGGTATGTTGCTCTGACTGTAGTGCACAGAGTCCTGGGGCCAAGACTTGGCAGTGAAATGCATGGTGGTAATACAACATTTTTCTAGCCAAAATTATGCAAGCAATGTTTAAAATGTGTCCCTGTTTTTTGGCCTTTTGCCCCCCCCCCCAGAAAAAAATGAAATTGAAAATAAGTGCGAGAAGCTGTGCAAGATGCCTATGGCTTACACTGCTGTCATTCTATTTTATATATATATATATATATATATATATATATATATATATATATATATATTGTGTGTGTGTGCATGTGTAAGTAGACTTTTATGATCATGGAAATGTTCTGAATTATGCAGTTTTGTCATTATTGGTTCATGCATTTTGTTTCATTGCCTACTGGAAAAATGTTCAAACAACTTTTAAAATGCGCTCTAACTTAAGTCTAACAAATGTGCTGTATTATACAAGGAATATAATTTAACAAAGTCAGAAAGGTGTATCAAAGAGCACATGTATGTTTTGTGTGCAAGCCAGGGGCCTATGATTTGAAAACAGACCAAATGTAATATTTATCCACCACTGGCCAGATGCATTTTCTTTGGATGTGGTGTGGGTTTCAATGCTGTTTCAATGAATGTGAATCTCAAGGGGAGATGTTTTAATGCCAAGTCTATTTTCATTGTGAGACAGTGTTGCTTTGTTTAGCAGATATCTATTAGTGTCTGTGCATTATGCTATAAAATGTAAAACTCCAAATAATCATTGTAGAAGTAAAGCAGTATGCACACATTAGTGTTTATGGTAGATGGGGTGAAATAGCCATTTAATGGAACATTGGAATGGCTGCAGGGAGACTCTGGTGCCATATTTTGATTGTCTGTTCTTCAGTTTGCATTTGAAAGTTGGTATCCCACAATTCCATTGGAGTGGGCGGGGTTTCTTAATTATGTGTGCAAATATTACATTAATCAGCGTACAGATTTTTGATGTTTCCAGGTTGAGAGGTATGGACATCACCCTTGCTGAAGGGGATGATAATGCATTTTTTTGCCCATGACTTTGGCACCGGTCGTTTGTCTGTGTAAGTCCCTATTCTAGGATATTGACATCATTTGGTGTCTCAATGACTGCACCCAGTTTGCAATCATCTGCAAACTTTGTCAGCCATAGGCCTTTTGTTTTAGCCTGTACATATGAGAAATAGATTCCAAACAATAGGGGCCCCAGCACCAATCCCTGTGGAACACCACTGGTTACGAGTCTGCTGGTGGAGGTAGAGTCACCTATTTTGTCTGTGTGTGTTCTATCAGTGAGCCAGTTTGCAACCCACCTGATAATATATGGGCTGCTCTCCATGTTTTTAATTTGTCCAAATCTTTTGGGTTTCTAATACCATAACAGGAATGGGCCCCATTCCTAAGGCAAAGTACAATTAAAGATCATGGTAGTACTTAAATCTTTGATGTCAGCAAGAAGTGCTGTTCGCAGCACACACAGTGTGCCCAGTAATGACTCCTGCAATTCGTATGGAGTTACATGTATTCATAACATATCTAAATATGATTGTAGATACTTTTTATAAGACCCATTGCTCTTACTACTTTTGGAACTGTCTGGGTATCTTTCTTCCAAATTGTTCTCATTTCTGCTTGCAAATCCTGATATTTTATGACTTTGCATCTCTCTGTACGCAAGACACTGTAGTCAATGGGTGTGGTGATTTCAATGATCAATGCTACTTTTGTCTTCTTTTCTTTTACCACTATATCCAGTTTTCTAGAATCTATCTTTTGAACTGTTGGTCATGGATGATCCCATGTGGTGTAGACTTCATCATTTTCTATGATGCTTTGTGGCTCATGTTTCCAGTGTTTTTCAGCCACTTCAATACCATAATGTTTGCACAATCCCCAGTGCAACAGTCTTGCCACATTATTATGCCTTTCACTATATAGTCCTTTTGCCATTAGTATATTACAACCAGCAACGAGATGTGCAACTGTTTCCAATTCTGTTTTGCAAAACTTACATTTATCTGTTTCTCCCACATGTTTAATGAACTTTGTAAACCAACATGTATGTAGCCCACTGCCTTGTGCCACCAATATTAACCTTTCATCTCTTGGTTTGAATTTGTCTCTCCTTAACCATTCTTGCATTCATTCCTGATGGTTTGAATTTGTCTCTCCTTAACCATTCCCATATGTTCAATGAACTTTGTAAACCAACGTGTATGTAGCCCACTACCTTGTGCCACCAATATTAACCTTTCATCTCTTGGTTTGAATTTGTCGCTCCTTAACCATTCCTGCATTTGTTCCTGATCAACATGAGGTTCTTCCAGATGTTTTCTATACTTGCAACTATATTTATACACTTTCCACATAAGTTTTCTATACTTGCAACTATATTTATACACTTTCCACATTTTTTGCCTTCTCATCTGATCCTTCACCTTATATTCTTTCTTTTGTTTTTTGGCACATTCAGTTGCTGCCTGCTTTTTATCTACTTCTGGTTTGATTTCCATTCCTGCTTGATGCTGATATGCTTCTGCTAGACTAAGCAAGGAAGTCATATTGGATTTATTCTCCACATGTTTCAAAACTTTCACTACATTTGGGTCTTGTGAGGTCAGCAGATATGTGCGAAGTCCCGTGATTGTCGAATTATGCCTGTAATCAGTTTCAAACAGGCCCATCCCTCCTTCGGAATGGGGAATATATAATCTTTGTATGCACTGATTTTTATAAATCATTTGGTGAACATGAAACATTCTTCTTGTTTTCCTATCTAATCTATTCAACACATTTTCGGGGCAGTCAATCACTTCAAAACTGTAAGTTAAGATAGGAAGAGCAAACTGGTTTATAGCTTGGATTTTGTTCCTAGATGTCATTGCTGTTTTCAGGATTAATTTAAGTCCTCTAAAGTATTCCTTACTCAGTTTTAGTTGCATTTGTTCATGTTTTATTGTTGATCCTTCATCAGTTCCCAAAAATTATACACTCCCTCTTGCTCAAGTTCTTTTATATCACATTCCTGTCCCAAACTGATGTTTTCTTGATGCTGGAGTTTTCCTGCTTTAAAGGTTGCTTTTGCACATTTATCAAGTCCAAATTGCATTCTTACATCATCTGAAAAACTTTTGACAACTTGCAGTTGTGCTTTCAGTTCCTCATCTGATGAGCTATACAGTATTAAATTATTGACAAAGAGAAGATGAGAAGTCTTTACATTTTCTTGTTTTCTTGGAGCCAAATTATAACCATGGCCTAAGCTGTTAAGTAGACATCTTAATGGGTTAAGTGCAAGGCAGAATATCAGCAGTGACAGAGAGTTAACCTGGACTATCCCCCTTTGAATTTTTATCCCTGGAATAATAATTTGTCCTTTATCATGGCTTAATTGCAATGTGGTCTACCACTGTTTCATGGTCACTGTAATGTAGTTGATCAGTGTAGGGTGTATCATACATTTTTAAGCACTCTTTTATCCATGAATGTGGGATTCTGTCAGCTGGGTGAATTTATCAGTGATGCCTGAGTGGGGAATAGTGTCAAAGGTTTTGGCCACATCCAAGTAGCCCACATGCACTCACTTGCCTTCATCTAGGGCTTTGGTAACTGTCTCAAAGAAGTCCACCAAGTTCAAGAGTCAGGATCTCCCTTTAACAAAGCCAAACTGGGTCGGGTCAAGTGTTTGGGGGTCTCCTATATCTTTGTTGATAAAGTCCATGATTATTCTTTCCATAGCCTTGCAGATTAGGCTGGTCAGACTTATGGGTCTATATTTCCCAGGGTCTGTGGAGGCACCGTCTTCATGTAATGAGGTGACAGTTGCTGTTTTCCATTTAGCAGGTACAAAACCAGTGCTTAGACTGTGGTTAAGAAGAGTACCTAGCAGTGCAACTAGTTCCTGTTTTAATCCATTTAAAATGCAGCCTGAGATATTATCAGGTCCCATAAAGCTGTGTTTTTGGCTTTGGTGAAAGCTTTTTGGACCTGCTCCTTAGAGATACTAGGTGGAGGGCAGATGGTAGGGATGCTTAGCGGGTTATGTGGTGGGGACAGGGGGGGAGAAGTTTTCACTGATCCTGTCAGCTAGCAGGTTGGCTATTTTTTTGGGTTCAGTGTATGTGGTGCCATTAACACCCAGTTCTGCGCAGATCTGGGTTTTTACTTTAAGGTTTCTGATGTAGATAAAGAAGGCCTTATGGTTATCCTTAGTAACCTTTCCAAAGACATGCATCTGGAACATTTCTCCCCGGGCCTCCGCTGAAAACAGGCTCTGTGGAACCTAGTCGGACTTTCCCGGTCAACAAATGATAAATAAAAAAAAAAGAAATAAAATAAAGGAGGCTAATTTGGATTCATAGTTAGATTTTTAAATGCCTTGCAAGGTGTCTTATTTGCTTGTTTAAGCCGAGGAGGGAGTGCTTTCAATTCAGATACTGTTCCTTCCTGCTCCTGGGCAGCAATTTCTTTCTATTATTGTATAACCTGTTAATGGCAGATGTCCACCAGGCAGGCTTGTTCTTTCTTGAGGATCTTGTTTTGATCCTACCAGGTATAGCTGAGTCACTACATTTGTATAGATGCTTCTGCACAGCATTGGTGTAAATCCCAGTATAGGTGCCCATGCCATCAGTGAGGGCAGAGGTTATAAAGCTATTAATGCTGTCACATATTATGTTGTAACTGGCTTTGGAGATGTTTTTTAGTCTAGTTGCTGCTAATTTGGGGTGCAGATGTTATTGTTACTTCTAATGAGACTGATTTATGATCCGACTTCATTAGGAAGGGCCACACACATGGGGTGGTGCAACAATCACCCGTATTAGTGAGCACCAGGTTAAAAATGTTTGGGCTCCTTGTAGGGGTCTCAGCCGACTGGTCCAGGACACTGGAGTTGATGAAGTCCAAGAACCTTTGGGCAGGTGTATCAGCACATGTATAATTTATGTAATCTATGGGTGGGTAGTTAAAGTCACCTAAAGCCAGGGTGTTTGGTTGCATCTTGAATGAGTCAAGTAGATCCAAGTGTGACGTGTAGGTATCCTGGTTCATGGAGAGGGTCCTATAACTGACAATAACTTGGAGAGAGGTCTTACGTACAGTCAATTGGATCTGGATTAATTCAAGGTAATTGTTTTGTTTAACCAATTTAGAGGTGTATTTATCTTTGATGAATATTGATACTCCACCTCCTTTAGTTCTTGCTTTTTCAGTTTGTGGTCTGAATGTGTAGAAGGGATTATAACCTGGTATGGCCGGGGTACTTTCCATTGCATTAAACCAAGTCTCTGTAACTCCACAGATGCCAGCATCTTCTAAGTTGAGGGCTGCTTCCAGTGAGTGCAGTTTTAGGTTTAGACTCCTAGCGTTTAGTAGCATAACCTTGAGATTGCTTTTTGAAGATATTTTTACATCAGGAATATTGTTGTTGTGACATTGCCTAAAAAAGGCACTATGGGGGAGGCAAGAGCCTTAGCCAGTAACAAAAATCCCAGACGTGATAGATGAAGACAATCTCTGGCAAAGCAGCATGGTCTATCTACCATGTTATCCCAGGCTGACAGGTACTGGATCCCCTTAGAATGACACCAGAAACTAAGCCAATTGTTGAAGTCAATCATTTTTTGTTTATATTGTGGTATCATCTTAGATGAAGGTAGTATGCTACTAAAGGCTAGGTACATAGCTGCCTAAGACACATATTCAGAGAGCATGTCTCTCATCATAGAGTCCAGTGAGGAATGTATCAAGTCATTCACACCAACATGAACTATGATGGAGTCATAATGGTACTTGTTGTGGAGAGACTTGAGTGCATGTATGATATGGCGGATCCTGGCACTTGGCAGACAGCTCACTGGAACCTTCTCCTTGTCCAGCCTGGTGAGTGGGACATCTGGTGTGTCTCACTATAGAGTTGCCTATGACCAAAACATTTGGTTTAGATGTGCTTTGCCTTAGGGGCTTGTTTGTTGAGACACTTGTGCTTGTGGTTTTATGTGTTTTGGATGCTGTAGGTATTGTATTAGATGTAGCGTGTTTGTGTTTCAGAGGTCTCTGGTGTTTAGGTAAATTTCTGGTGAGTACCTCCATGTATGACGGTTTGTGTTGAGAGTGTGTTTATGCAGGAGGTGTAGTATGTGAGATGACAACCTATTCAATGTCACTGTTCTGTGAATGAGAGATCAAGGATTCCAAATTCTTAGTGCATATGCATCTTTCACAAATTGAGCTTGAGTGGTTTATGAGTAGTGGGTTAGCAGTGTACATGAGGCAATTGCTACACTGCCTCAGGATACCCATATCAATCAGGCTGGCAGAAGAAATGGAGGAGAGCTGACCATCCATAATATTAGGTGTAAATTTGCTTACTTTAATGAGGAAGGATGTGGTTTAATTGGGGCCTTAATGCTGAGTCCATAGTATTGGGACTCTGAAGGGGTACGAGACTATTAGGGATTAAGAGATTTCAGTTAAAATGACAAATGTTGTAGAAAGCCCAGCTGAGGTGCTCTCCAAGCAGCTAAGCTCAATTTTACGGGACTCCTCAGTTGGAGCATGGGCAGCTTCTAAGGGAAAACAAATCTACTTTAGCTTTTGCGTCTATAACCGCCAATGGTTACCTCCACTGCGAGGTGCTACGTAAAGGTGCTCTATGTCCAAACAGATGCCTTGGATTGCTCAGATGAAGACAATAGAGTAGTGGCTTGTCAACAAACTCTGTGGATCTGTGTTGAAACAGGCACAAACCCCCACAAAAGTGGGACTTATGTAGCAACTATGAGAACTCTTTTTTTAAAACAAGTTAAGCAATTTTCAAACAAGCTGGCCAATGAAAACGCTCAACACGGGGCCTTATTCTAACAATCTTCTACTCAGATGGGTCCTTTGCTATACTCTTCTGCCACAAGGGTGCAGGGGCCATCTTAATGTAAGAAAGATTAGAACCGCTACTTAGCTATCTACATTAGCTACAGAACACAGTACTTAATGCTAGTGCCACAGCACAGGATAAGCATGTGCCCAACCTAGCCCCCCCCCCCTTCCATGACATCCCTCAGCACTGGACGCAGAGGTGGAGCAGCTATGGAACATATATCTGGAATGTGCCTGTGTGTTCTGAGGGACGTGTGTCATGCAAGCTGCCAGTGGAACATGTACATCAGGTCATGCTAAAGTGACATGCAGTCCCTCAGGTTGTCTCCCACACCCTGTAAAACACAACATGTCAGCAAACACCAAAGTGTTGCTAGCTTGTCCCTCTCTGTGATGGCCATAAACATAGATTCATAGGAAGTTACTAGGCTATTGGGCCTGAGGACCTTACAAGCCTAGCCAAGAATTTAGCCCATATTCCAACAAGTCAGCACCCTTTGCCACTGTCAAGCAGGGGCAAAGGTGGAATCCCAGGGATGTATTTTCTATTCCCCATGCAGTTATCCAGGTTGCACTTATAAAGGTTTAATGAGGTACTCTGCTTTATGTGGATAGGGAGTCTAGTCCTCAAAAGGGGGAGTCTCTGGGACACAAATCTGTCCCGCCAACAAGTTATATTGATGTCACAAAAGAGGATGAGGTCACCCATGTGGGTTACTTGAGTGGAGCTTGACTTGCAGATATGCAGCAGTCCCATCAGAGTGGGGTCTATGATTGCTTTGTATGCCAGACAAAGGTCACCTTTGTGGAGTCTGTAGGAGACTGAGTAGACAGACAGGGCTTTTAGCCTATCTGTGTAGGGTAGCTGTTTGAGGCCCTGGATTCTCCAGGTGAGGCACCTCTGTGGTCTCTCCAGCTGCTGCATGTGCTTTGTGAGGTACATGTCAAAAGGGGCATTGTACACAATAATGGGTCTTATAAGGGAAGAATACAGGGGTGTTATGACCACGGATGAAATACCCTTACTAATGAGGTGGGCCATGTAGAAAGCTTTCCGTACAACAAAGGTAATATGGTGGTGAAAAGTCAGTTTGCTATCAACCTGGGTGCCCAAGTCCTTCACGACTGATTGTGTGCTTAGTGCTTTATTATCAATGCGATAATTTGTTGGGACGTCATTCTCCCCAAAACGGATTATGATGCATTTTTGACATTGTCTGAGGCCATGTTTCTGGCACCAGTCATTTGTTTGGGTGAGACCCTCTTGGAGGATGTCTACATCACTAGGGGAATTGATGACAGCACCCAACTTGCAGACATCTGCAAACTTGGTCAGCCATAGCCCACTAGATTTGGCCTGCACCTCTGAGAAGTATATCCCAAATAACAGAGACCTCAAGACCAATCCTGGGGTAAACCACTTGTTAAGGGTCTACTACATGAGGTGGCTTCCCCTATTTTGACTAGGTGGGTTCTATCAGTGAGCCAGTTTGCTACCCATCTGGTAACATATGGATTGATGCCTAGTTGAGAGAGTTTATGTATTATACCTGAGTAGGGAATAGTATCAAAGGCCTTGGCCAGGTCAAGGTAAGTGGTGTGTACCATCTTGCCCTCATCTATGGCCTTGGTGACTGTCTCAAAGAAGTCAAACAAATTTAACAGGCATGACCTCCCCTTGACAAAACCAAACTGTGTGGGATCACGTGTCTGGAGGTTGCCAATGTCCTTGTTAACGATATCCATGATAATCTGCTCCATGGCCTTGCAGATCAGGCTAGTTAGGCTGATGGGTCTATAATTCCTGGATTGGTGGATGCTCCACCTTTGTGCAAAGGGATGACAGTGGCTGTCCTCTCCACTCGGCTGGAACGAAGCCGGTACTCAGGCTTTGGTTGAATAGGGCGCCTAATGGTGCTGCAAGTCCTGCCTGAGTTCATGTAGGATGCAGCCTGGGATGATATCGGGTCCCATGGAGGCTGTATTTTTTTCCTTTGAGAGGGCAGTGAGGACTTGCTCCAAGAGATAAGGGGAGGGGGGCAGGTACTGGATCATGGAAATAGAGACATCGAGCTTGGAGGGAGTGTTACCCATGGTGTCAATGGCTACTTGAATACTGACTACCTCCATCTTCCCTATGCTCAGTGGAGCTGGTGGCAACCAAAGGTGACTGCACAAAGGGTGAGACTTCCTGTCCTTGAAAGATCTGTCTGTGACTCCCTGCCCTTCAGTGTCTACCTGTGTCTCTGGGGTGGGTTCCACAAGTACAGAGGCCATGTTCTTTGACTGGGGTGGAGATATCAGTTCCCCAGTTCCTGCATCCAGTACTGACAACACAATCCCTAACTGTGTCAACTTTTGACTGTTATCTTTGCTGGAGTCTAAGTCATCTCTGACAGTGGCAGTGGTATATCCATGATGGAGTAGCCTGAGAAAATGTCACCTGTAAAAACACAAAAGGGAAATACGCACAATAAGTAACACCAGTCACAATTACTTTAATTTCAATGAATTAATGCCAGCTATTGTGTGTAATGGTAGACTGTAATAACATAGGCCTTACCTTGTCTAGTGGTTTTCTAATTTAAACCCAGATGATCTTATATAAAAAATGGATCCACCATGTAGCCACATGCAGAATAATACACATTTACCCAGTATACATAACAGATAAATACCTAGGGCATCTCCACTAAAGATTCTTGGACACTGCAAGAGTTGTTCTTCAATATCCAGGACTCCACCATGGCCTGTGGATGACTCAGACCCCCCCCCCCCCCATGTAGAAAGGTAAGGAACTCCTCCGTTTCTGTTAGTGGTTGTTTGGCTGATGGACTGTCTCTTGTCACCCTAGTCTCCTGTGCCAGATAGATGTCATGCTCCTTGGCAGCATGCATAATGTCACTGGCCTAGCGTGTCTCCTAATCCTCATTTTTGCCCTGGCCACATATATCATTTATTTTATTGACCACATCCCACAAAGACTGGTTATACTAGCATTGGTCAGATTTGTCATGGCCTAGTATATACTGACCATAAAGACAAAGAGCCTGCAACAAAATCTCATATGGTTGAACTTGACTTTTTGTGGCTTGTGATTGGCAGGCATAATGTTGTGTGAGGAAAGAATAACTTGTGTATTTCATGTATACACCCTCATACAGTCTACTGGCCTGTGTGCTGCTGGTTAGTGCCCATATTAAATAAATATATATAATCTGTAATATATGTACCTGCATGCCAGTAGACACTGTTCATGTATCTTTGCTATGTTGTGCCCTCGCAAGAAAAGGTGGATAGTACACCTGGTAAGTCTATTCTGCAGCTGACAACATCAGACAATTGTCTTCAACATGTGTGATAACTGTGACTAACCTTATGTATGTCATGCTTTTGATTGCACAGGGTTGCATGCATAGGCAGCTATCTGACTGCATATTCAGATAGAGGCAATGGGAAAGGGACATAACACATACAAAGGCAGATTCCTCACTAGCACACTAGAGGCACCTCCTCCAGTGGTAGAAAGATGAACATTTCAGCTGCAGATTGTGGCAAACAGCGCCACAAAAATGTTGTGTGCTTATGTGCTACAGGCATGTCACTGCTGATAACCTTGGCATTTTCCTGTTATTTGTGGATTCCATAGCAATCTATAATGCAGATAGCGAGTAGCAGTCAAAGTATACATGCCTAATCAGAAACACAATCTCCCCCACAGTTTATCTACACTTGTGCACATAATGTTGCTGTAAACAGCAGTTTTATGTTCTGGGAAGTCCTTCCACCAAAAATAAATAAATAAATAACTACACACACCGTGCCATTACAGTAACACTACAATTAGCGCATACTTATGAGAACAAGTGCAGGAATGCAATTAACCAAATAAGGGCCCACCTATACTGAGGCCTTTACTGTTATAGCTCTCAATGAATCAGGCACAAATCTCAATAGAATAAGTGACAAATCCACAAATAATCAGGAACACTTGTAAAATATTACTACTGTTAACATGAGACATTAACAGAATAAGAGAATGTGAATTAATATACATTTTTTGAAGTTAAAGAAGTCTATAACTTTAATGTAAGTATAATTCATCACCTTTTCTCCAAAAGTGACCAAGTTTAGGAGGGCTAAGAGGGATATAGCTCAAATATGAGTCAAAATCAGGGACATTTGAGAGGTATATTTACAACTACCTGTACATAGCCTCAAGCAACAAAAGCATATACACCTGGCACCAGAAAAATTGTATCTGTATTAAGCTTCACATTGACAATGCAACATACTAACAAAATCTGTGCTGTGGAACTTTATTGCTGAAGTGGTCATTCATTTGCAGTCTTTTGGCCCCCTTTGATTTACATACCTGATATGACTATACTTGAAGACATCTCTAGCACTGCACATTGATATACTTGATTCATAGATTCATACTACGCTAACTGCCCTTGTGGACCATTTTAAGCCTAGCCAATTACCCCATGTGAGAATCAAATCCTGCACCTCATGTCTGTAAAGTAAACAGCTTAACCATTATGCCAACCTCCCTCCAAAATAATCAGCCCTGCCAAGTCTTGAACCCAATGCCTTGTTTACCACAGTCAGAGCAATGTGCCACTGCACCATTTGAGCATATGAACACACATGAAGACATCTTTAGCACAGCACACACATCTTTAGCACAGCACATTGACATATATGATATGACTACACTTAAAGACATCTTTAGCACAGCACATTGCCTATGCAGTTTTACTGAACAGCTACAGCAAAGTGCTGCTAAGTCCAAAGTTAGAAAAGTTCAAACTTACATCACAAAGAAGAAATATAGCTGCTGCAAGAGGCTTTCCATATTTTTTGGAATGGCACCTAGTGAATGTTCATAAGGACACTGATTTTGGCAGGGCACTCTGGTGACACAACAAGGAGTCTAACATCTTCCTCCACCAACTGCATAAGGACCACCAGGAGTGCCTAAATGGAGAGATGAGGAGAGGTCCAAATGGAGAGATGATGAAACAAGAAAAGACAGTAGTAATGCTGGAACTAAACCAGTCCTCTAATTTTGGTGAGTACCTCATTGTGGTAGACCCTGTTTTCAAAAACTCTTATCAAAACTGCACTATCTAGACTGGACCTGATATACCATAAATCATGGAGAGAGGTGGGTTTAAAAATAGAAAAAGGCAGCTAGGTGTACAGGTCCCAGAAAAAAGTGCTTAATCCCGGTGTACACTCTGGTGTCAGGACTGGAAAACATGGCAGTGTAAATAAACACAAAATGTGAATCAGGGAGAGGATGAACTCCATGTTGTAGAAGAAAGTAGTAGTCCACAAAAAGCACAAAACTGACAGGACAAAAATGAGTCATAAAGATTACAGAATGGAATTTTGAAGGCAAGGAAAAAAATATGCATTGTTACTATTATGCAAGACACCCATAATTTCCAGATAGAGGATATTCAATGAAAGATTAACAAAAAATTAGAGGAATAAAAAATATTTGCACAAGAAAAATTGCCAAAAGCTTCAAATGAAAAATTACATTTTTAGTACAACAGATCCATGAAAAACATTACATAAATGAAAAACCTTTGGGCCACCTGAAAAGAAAAAAAGTGGCAGAGGAAGTATAAAAGTATAAAGAACAAAACCCAGAGATTTTTGAAAGGTATAAAAAGGAAACATGGTCATAGGGAAGAAAAACAGATCTGATACGGTGCAATATTTATGCAAAGGAGAAAGCCAGACTAATCAATAGAAAAAAGTAGCTCCAAAGGCATCCAGATATGGAAAATTTCTCAATGCAAAAAAAAAAAAACACAAAATGTAGAACAGAGGATTAGTAAGGTAGAAGTCAAACAAACAGGAAAGTTATTGCAGAAAATCCAACACCGGTAATGTCATGGTTTGATAGAACAATAAGTCCCCAAATTAAGGAAAAACACATGCAGCAGGAGGCATATAAAGACTTGCCACATGATGGTGCTCTGAAGCCCTCAGTATATTTAGTTGAAGTTGCACAGCAAGGAAGGAGCAGAAAACAGTAGCAACTCTGATACAGGGAATGTTGTGAAGTGATGGACCAATGTGTTACCATAATAAGTAGCAGCAGATGATGCAGGATGCATCTGAAGAGGATATGTTACAGAAAGATATTCTGTAATTTTCTGTAGAATTCCCACAGGAAACGTAGAGCAAAGAATGTTCTCTCAGTTTAGAAGCAAATGCTCTAAGAGAAATCTGCTTGACTTTATATATAGAGACAGACAGGCATACATATCAAGACTGATGAAAGAAATAGATTGCAGAATAAATGCGACCCAAAATGCTAGAAGACTGGTTAAACAGATGAATACAGTAATCAAGATTATTAAGAGAAATTCATATGGTGTCACAAAAATAAATATTATATATTATTGTGCAGCTAAATTAATAACAGATATAGTCTTACCACAAAGGCGTAATAAGGGGAAAGAAGGCGAGAAATAAAATGCCATCATGGAAGCATCGAAATTAAAGAACTATAAAGCAATACGTCAAGAAGTGTCACTTTTAGAAGAATATAGAAAAGGGAACAGATCAACAAAAATACTTAGAAAGTTAGACATGGTAAAATCAATGCACAGTATCAAAACAGAACATACACTATTGCAAATAATAAACTAAAGATATC
Source organism: Protopterus annectens (assembly GCF_019279795.1). Lineage (NCBI taxonomy): Eukaryota > Metazoa > Chordata > Ceratodontiformes > Protopteridae > Protopterus > Protopterus annectens. Next base: position 674,238,120 of record NC_056726.1, on the reverse strand, counting down.
AGCAGAGGCAGAAAAACTTAGAAGATATGCACATAAATATGAAAGAAAAGAACAAAATAAACAATCCATTTTTGACACAAAAAGTTTTATGAAGAACTAGAAAACAAAGCAAAAGGAATAGAAATACCATCAAAAAAGAAGATGCAGTTGGTTTAAAATATTTATGAACACCCTGTGGAATACAAAGATGCTGAACGGATATAAAAATTAAAAGAAAATATAAGGAGTTCAAATGGGCAGGTTATGAAACAGGATGAAGTAAAAAAAAGAGAAACTATTACAAAATTAAGAAAAGCTCCTAACTGGAAAACATCAGGCCCAGATGCAGTACCTAATTTCTTATTAAATGTATCTTTATAAAATGATTTAGCCCCATGTAAGAATTACTTATATGCACATCCCGAACAGACACCAACCTAGTTAACAACAGGAAAAACGATACTCTTCCTTAAACTTTAGACGTTCCAGTCCAATGATGTACAAAATATATGCTGGAATTGATGCAAATAGATTTTATATAGTCATTTAGAAAAAAAAACTCAAATGTGGCAATAGAATAAAAGGGTAGCAAAAGAAAATCATATGGAACAAGGATTGTTTGTTGCTAAATAAAGCCATAATAAAGAATTGTAAGAAGGGGAAGAATCTAAGTATGGCATGGACAGATTACAAAAAGCATTTATCAGTATCCCATATTCATGGATAAAGGAGTGCTTACAGATGTATAAGATACATCCTACATTGATCAGATACATTACAGAGACTATGAAACAGTGGCAAACTACTCTGCAGTGAAACAATGACAAAGGGCAAATTATTATCCCAGGGATAAAAATGAAAAGGGGAATATTCCAGGGTGATTTTCTTATCACCGCTAATGTTTTATCTTGCCCATAACCTATTAAGCTCTTTACCTAACAGATTAGGTCATGGTTACAACTTGGCTCCAGAAAACAACCTTGTTTAAAGATTTCTCATCTACTTTTTGTGATTGACTTAAAACTGTATAGTGTATCAGATGAGCAGATGAAAGCACAACTTCAAGTGATTAAAACTTTCTGAGATGATATAAGAATACCATTTGGTCTTGATAAATATACAAAAGCAATTTTTAAAGCAGAAAAGTTGCAGTACCAACAGAATATCAATCTGGGGCAGGAATGTGATATAAAGGAACTTGGGCATGATGGGGTGTATAAATATTTAGCAACTGATGAAGGATCTGCAATAAAACAGGAGCAGAAAAGAATACTTCAAGAGACTAAAACTAATATTGAAAACAACCTTGACATCTAGTTATAAATTCCAAGCTAGAAATCAACTTGCTCTTCCTTTTCTAACTTTTTCCTGGTGATTGACTAGCCCCAAAATGTATTGGATCAGTTGGACAAGAAAACAGGAAAATGCTTCACTCTGATCAAATGAAATATAAAAATCAGTGTATACCAGGATTATGTATGCCTCACTCTGAAGGATGTATGGGCTGCTTCAAAATAAATTGCCTTATAGGTCTGGAATCATGGGAATGTATACATTTCAGCTAACCTCATCAGATCCAAACATAGTGAAAGTTTTAAAACATGAGGAGAAGTTTAAGATGACTACTCACTTAGCTTAGCAGAAGTATTACTGTGTCAAGTGGGAATGGAAACCAAACCAGGAGCAGACAAAATTTTGACAGATACTGAATATGCCAAAAACAAAAGAAAGAATATATGAAGAAGGATCAGATAAGAAGGAAAGAAATGTGGAAAAACCATAAATATTTTTGAATTTAGTCAAAATGTTTTGAAAACCAATGTTTACAAACACTTTTATGTTTTATTACTGGCCATGTTCGACTGCTTTATTAACATATAAATAATGTTGAAGTTTTATGACTTAATAGTGTATTGTCACTTGTCTCTTTTGGAAAAGCAAGCAATTGACAGACATTCTTTTCCTTTTTCCACCCATGAACTTGTGTTTTCACTGAAACTGGTTTGCTGGGTTTTGATGTTAAGCTGTTTTGTTTAGATTACTGAACATGCTGTACTACTGCTGGATTACTTTAATAAATGCATGAGGAACATTCAGTTTGGTTTTAGTATTTTTGAATGCTGAAATCAATTACTTTTTAATGAAGTGCTGGATCTTTTGCTGTATGGTAGTAGCTTGCTCATAGGATTACTGTGACTGCCGAGAAGTAGACTGAGGGTGATGCTAAATATACAGCCAATTGTATGAAACCAAGAAAAGGAATGATGAAGGATCCATTCAGTAATACAGGGTGTTCTATTTTGCAAACATATAATTTATGATATGATTTATTAGTCAGGTTTCCTTTTCCCTATTTGCTGACCTTCTGGGGACCTAATTCTAAAATGAATCACCTATTACATTTACTTTTCCATAATAAAGTATAGCTTAGTAAAATCTATTTTGATCTAAGGAAATGCCAATATGGAACCTAATCTTGCATTTATTTCCATTGTTTTGTCTTTTAATTGTGATTTACGAAAGAGGAGGTAAGCCGGAGGCATCTGCAACCTTTCAGTTTTCTAACTACTAGCAGAAATAATTTATCTTGTAGTATAGTAAATGGGTAGTGTGATGCCTTTCTTACTACATACTGATTACCAATTAACACTTTTTAGTGACATCAGGAAGATGATTTACATTATAGCTGTTAATGATATCACAGCTAACATCTTACATGGTATCATACGTTTTTCAAAGTACCATTAGGCAGTTGCTTTGCAATGGTTGCATGACACATAGAAAGAACAATGGTTTATATATAAATATATATTTATGTATATATATATATATATATATATATATATATATATATATATATGTATATGTATATATATATATATATATATATATATATATATGTATATATATATATATATATATATATATGTGTGTATGTGTGTGCGTGTGTGTTTGTTCAGGTAGCAGTTAAGTTGATAATGCCTCTATTAAGAAGGAAATTACCCCTGATAATAGGCCTTCTCTTTGGCTGACTTGCAGACTTGCAATCTAAGTGTGACTGTCAAAAGAAAGATAAAACTATAAAGTGAAGTTTTATTAACTTTAACCCAATTCAGATTTTGAGGAACCATGAAACCAGCACTGTAATTATATCCTGAAATTGTAACCAAACACAATTGTGTGCTGACCGTCCGCAACTACAAAGGGCCTAGAGAGGTAGAATACTGCTATTAAGGCTAAAAATAAATTTTATTCAAGCACATGTTTAACACTGAAAAATAACAGCACATCATTGTTGCCTTAAATGGAGTAAGACATCCTCAGAACTGATGCTATACCACATCAGTTCATTAAAACCTTTTTGTGACTGGTTATTAGGAACAACCCTTATTAAAAGTTACGCAGAAAACATTATAAAATAATAATAATATCTCTTATCTCTAGTAATCAATGACCCATCTAAAATTACAATAAAATGTAATAGGTTCATAGGTTCATACTAGGGTATCTGCCCTAGGGCATTTATAAGCCTAGCCAGAGTGTGTTTGGCTTTCGCCACCCATTTTAAATTAATTTTGCTATGCCCGTTTTCGAAGTTAGTATACTGTGCCTCTGTCTAACAGTGACACAGAAGTGATACCCGGGGTAAACCTATGATCTCCCATCCACTCATCAAGATTCCTCTTGAAAAGAGTCAATGAGGGACTCTGCCTAACCTGGACTGGGATTTTATTCCAGAGTGAAGGGAGCCTCTGGGTTATGAATCTGTCCCTCCAGCATGTCCTATTTATTTCAGTGCTGAGGTTCAAGTCTCTCGAGCACGTAGCTTGATGGGATTTGGATTTTCTGAGGTGCAGCATGTCCATTAATTCCGGGTTGGACATGGCTTTATACGTCAGGCACAGATCGCCTCTGTGCAGGCGGTATGCCACTGAGTAGAGCTGGAGTTTCTTTAACCGGGCAGCATATGGCATCTGTTTGAGCCCTTTGATCCTCTTGGTGAGGTACTTTTGGGGTCTTTCCAGTTGCTGCAGGTGCCTGGTAAGGTACATCCCAAAATGGGCATTGTACTCAATTATGGGCCTGATGAGGGATGAGTAAAGAGGCACGATGACCTCCCCTGATCTAGATGTGAATCCCTTCATGATTAGGTGGGCTATATAAAATGTTCTTCTAACCACTTTGGCCACGTGGCTGTCAAATGAGAGATTGCTATCAACTTGGGTCCCCAGGTCCCTAATTACTTCTTCTGTACTTAATGGATTACCAACTATGTGGTAATTTGTGGGCCCTTTGTTTTTGCCAAAGGGGATGACTATACACTTTTTGGCATTTAGCTTGAGGCCATGGCTCTGGCACCAGTTGTCTGTTTCTATGAGGCCCTTTTGGAGGATGCTTGTGTCGGCTTGAAAGTCGATTATGGCGCCCAGTTTGCAGTCATCTGCGAACTTGGTCAGCCACAGTCCTTCCATGTTGGCCTGTACCTCCGAGAAATATATACTGAACAAGAGAGGTCCCAGGACTGAGCCTTGTGGGACGCAACTTGTAACTGGTTTGGAGTCTGACATGGCTCCAGCAATTCTAACCATGTGGGTTCTGTCCTTGAGCCAGTTTGCAACCCATCTAGTGACATAGGGGTTTATATTTAAGCTGGTGAGCTTATCTATAATGCCCGAGTGGGGTATTGTATCGAAAGCTTTTGCGAGGTCCAGGTAGGCTGTGTGGACCACCTTCCCCTTGTCAATGGCCTTGGTGACTGTTTCAAAGAAATCGACCAGGTTTAAGAGGCAGGATCTGCCCTTAACAAAGCCTAACTGGGTAGGATCCAGTGTCTGTAGGTCCCCAATATCTTTATTTATGAGGTCCATGATGATCCTTTCCATAGCTTTGCAGACCAAGCTAGTCAGGCTTATGGGGCGATAGTTTCCAGGATCCGTTGAGGCACCACCTTTGTGGAGAGGGACCACTGTTGCTGTACGCCACTCTCTGGGTACATATCCTGTAGTAAGGCTGAGATTGAACAGTAGTTTTATGTTTGGGTTTAGCTCTTCTTGGAGTTCATGTAGGACGCAGCCCGGGACACCGTCTGGTCCCATTGATGCTGTGTTTTTTGCTTTGGAGAGGGCGGCTCTTACCTGAGCATCTGAGATGTCAGGGGGGGCAGCACTCTGCTGGGATAGATATTTGCCCTTTTGGTGGGGAGTGGAGGGAGAACTTTGCTCTGAACCTGTCAGCTAGGATGTTGCCAATGTCTGTGGGTTCGGTGTATTTTTTGTCATTTTGGACTAATTCTGAGCATAACTGGGAATTCCCACCCAGGTTCCTAACATAACTAAAGAAAGCCTTGTGATTATCCTTAGTGTCCTGTGCAATTTTTCTCTAGAAGCTGGCCTTAGACGATTTTATGAGTGCCCGTAGTTTTTTGCTAATACTGATCAGAGATGCCTTCCCTTTTTGGGATTTTGCTCTATCATGTAGTAGCTTCCTCCTTCTATTGTATAGTTTGTTTATGGCTGGGGTCCACCAGACAGGACGTATGCCTTTGGAGGATTGGGTCTTGGTTTTATTTGGGATTGCAAGATCCATGCATTCCTGAAAGTATTCATACAATGCATTTATAAAGTATTCTGCAGTCTGGGCCGTATTTTCCACAGGCCCGGGGGCTTTGAAGGATTCCACCTCGGTTTTGAGGAGTGTGAAATTTACTTTAGAGAAGTTTTTCACTGTGGTTTTCTGGGCAGGGGGTGGGGTTGGGATGTGAATATCCAGTGAGATTAGTTTATGGTCTGATCTTACCAGTGAGGGATACACTTCTGGTCTGGAGCATAGAGTCCCCATGTTGGTGATGATCAGGTCCAGTATGTTTTCCCCTCTTGTGGGAGTGGTAACAAGTTGTTCCATAGCATTTGAGTTTATAAATTCTAGGAACCTTTGGGCTAGGGTGTTGGAGCTAGAGTAATGCTCCCAGTCTATGTTTGAGTAGTTGAAGTCACCCAATATAATGGTGTATGGAGAGACCTTCATATTTTCCAGTGTTCTCAGGAAGGCTGAGTGGGGTTCCTGGGTTTGGGAGGGTGGTCTGTAGCAGGCTATAAACTGGAAGGCAGTTTTACCCACTGTTAGTTGCACATGGATAGTCTCTGATGCTTCGTGCTGTGCCACCAACCTGGAGGTGTAGGTATCTTTGATGAATATTGATACTCCCCCTCCTTTTGTGGTTCAGTCCAAGAAAAGTCCAAAAAGCATGGTATGAGGTATAACCTGGTAGTGCTGGGGTGCTCTCGGGAGCCTTGAACCAGGTTTCTGTTACTGCACAGATATCGATGTTCTCCATGCTAAGGAGAGTTTCGAGTGCATGCATCTTAAGGTTTAGACTTCTGGCATTGAGTAGCATTACTCTTAGTTTCTTATCCCTTGTGATACCTATGGAGGTGGGTTTGTCTTTTGAGCCTTGCCTAAAAAAGGCACTATGAGGGTAGCAAGAGCCTTTGCCAATATCCAAAAGCCCAGGGGTGACAGGTGCAAGCCGTCCCTAGCTTTACGCTATTTTATCATATTATATATGTATATATATATATATATATATATATATATATATATATATATATATATATATATATATATTTGTCTACTACCATTAATCAAAATTACAATTACCCGAAATCCAAAAACCGAGACAACTCCACCGAACTATTAATAAACAGAAGCAAAGAACCACCAATACTTTTAACAGGGAAACTATCCACTTGGCCACCAGGGTGAACTTTTCCCTTTTCTCCCAGTATAGCACAATCTCAGAGTTAGTATATTTATTTAGGGGATGTGGGGGGCAAAGCCCCCCATTTGCATGGGTTTAATTTGCTTTTGTTTTGTTTTGTGTCGTGGTGGCCAAGTGGATAGTTTTCCCTGTTAAAATTATCAGCGGCTCGTTGCTTCGGTTTATTAACGCTTCAGTGGAGTCATCTCAGTTTTTTCTATTTCGGATAAGTGTAAGTTCAGTTAATGGTAGTAGATCCATATAATGATAGATGGATAGACAGATAGACAGATAGATAGATAGATAGATAGATAGATAGATAGATAGATAGATAGATAGATAGATAGATAGATAGATAGATTAGATATATATTAATAGAGCCATATGGAAAGTGTAGTTAGGCAGCATAGGATGGTGGTTTGTAGGATAACATTGGTGATCAAGAAGAGGAGGATGAGTCTGAGTGCAGCACCAAGGATCAAATGGTGGAAACTGAAAAAGGGTAATTGTGAGGTGATGTTCAGGGAAGAGTTAAGACAGGCACTGGGTGGCAGTGAAGAGTTACCAAATAGCTGGATAACTACAGCAGAGCTAGTAAGAGAGATGGCTGGAAAGGTGCTTAGTGTGACATCTGAAAAGAGGAAGGAGGACAAGGAGACCTGGTGGTGGAATGAGGAAGTACAGAAGAATATACAGACAAAGAGGTTGGTGAAGAAGAAGTGGGATTGTCAAAGAGATGAAGAAAGCAGACAAGAGTATAATGAGATGAGGTGCATGGCAAAGAGAGAGGTGGTGAAGGCTAAGGATAAGGCATATGAAGAGTTGTATAAAAGGTTGGACACTAAGGAGGGAGAAAAGGACCTGTACCGATTGGCTAGACAGAGGGACCAAGCTAATAAAGATGTGCAGCAAGTAAGGGTGATAAAGGATAATGAGGGAAACGTACTCACAAGCGAGGAGAGTGTGTTGATCAGATGGAAAGAGTACTTTGAGGGGTTGATGAATGAAGAGAATGAGAGGGAGAGAAGGTTAGATGATGTGCGGATAGTGAATCATGAAGTGCAGTGGATTAGCAAGGAGGAAGTAAGGATAGCTATGAAGGAGATGAAGAACAGAAAGGCTGTTGGTCCAGATGACATACCTGTGGAAGCATGGAGGTGTTTAGGTGAAATGGCAGTGGAGTTTTTAACTAGATTGTTTAATGAAATCTTGGAAAGTGAGAGAATGCCTGAGGAATGGAGAAAAAGTGTTTTGGTATCGATTTTTAAGAATAAGGGTGATGTGCAGAGCTGTAGTAACTACAGAGGGATTAAAATGATCAGTCACAGCATGAAGTTATGGGAAAGAGTAGTGGAAGCTAGGTTAAGAAGAGAGGTGATGATTAGTGATCAGCAGTATGGTTTCATGCCAGTAAAGAGCACTACAAATGCGATGTTTGCTCTGCGAGTGTTGATGGAGAAGTACAGAGAAGGTCAGAAGGAGTTGCATTGTGTCTTTGTGGATTTAGAGAAAGCATATGACAGGGTGCCTAGAGAGGAGTTGTGGTATTGTATGAGGAAGTCGGGAGTGTCAGAGAAGTATGTAAGAATGGTACAGGATATGTACGAGGGTAGTGTGACAGTGGTGAGGTCTGCGGTGGGAGTGACTGATGCGTTTAAGGTGGAGGTGGGATTACAACAAGGATCAGCTATGAGCCCTTTCTTATTTGCAATGATGATGGACAGGTTGACAGATGAGATCAGACAGGAGTCCCCATGGACTATGATGTTTGCAGATGACATTGTGATCTGTAGTGAGTGTAGGGAACAGATGGAGGAGACCCTGGAGAGGTGGAGATATGCTCCAGAGAGAAGAGGAATGAAGGTCAGCAGGACTAAATCAGAATATATGTGTGTGAATGAGAGGGAGGATAGAGGAATGGTGAGGATGCAGGGAGCAGAGGTGGTGAAGGTGGATCAGTTTAAGTACTTGGGATCAACAGTTCAGAGTAGTGGTGAGTGTGGAAGAGAGGTGAAGAAGAGAGTACAGGCAGTAGGTGGAGAAGAGTGTCAGGAGTGATTTTTGACAGACGAGTACCAGTAAGAGTGAAAGGGAAGGTCTACAAGAGGGTAGTGAGACCAGCTATGTTATATGGGTTGGAGACAGTGGCATTGACAAAAAGGCAGGAGTCAGAGTTTGACGTGGCAGAGTTGAAGATGTTAAGATTTACACTGGGTGTGATGAGGATTGACAGGATTAGGAATAAGTATATTAGAGGGTCAACCCAGGTTGGAAGGTTTGAAGACAAAGCCCGAGAGGCAAGATTGCATTGGTTTGGACATGTGCTGAGAAGGGATGCAGAGTATATTGGGAAAAAGATGCTAAGGATGAAGCTGCCAGGTAACAGGAAAAGAGGGAGGCCTAAGATAAGGTTTATGGATGTGGTGAGAGAGGACATGCAGGTGGTTGGTGTGACAGAGCAAGATGCAGAGGACAGGAAGAAATGGAAACAGTTGATCTGCTGTGGCGACCCCTAACGGGAGCAGTTGAAAGAAGAAGAAGAAGAAGAGCCATATATAAATATGACAATAGAAATGGCTAACCCATTCCTTAAAAACACATGGGCCCCCTATACCTGGATTGAAATATTCTAAATATTTTGAATGAATAAATAAATAAGCAAATAAATAAATAACATCTGTACCCACTTAAAACTCTAAGAATAAACAAGGGTTATTGAAACGCATCAGTGTTTTTGATTTACACCAACAATAAAATATTTCTTCAGATTTTTACATCTCTTAATTTTGTGTGTTTTGCTGTATTGAATAAATTTTACTTTTAGCCTTATCTGTAATATTCTACTTAATTGGGTCTTTTATGGCTGTGGATGCTCAGCACACAATTGTGTTTGAGTCTATGTTTTTCTTATTGTGTGCTCTGCAACTGTTTTCTCTTTGTATATTCTCAAATTGTCTTTTATGTGGTGGTGGGCCATATGCAGCTGTTATAATGATCTTTTAGCTGGACTTTAAACCATTTAGGGTCTTCATGACTCATTTAGGTGTTTGCACTATCACAGTGACATATACCTTATTCATAATCAGCAATGGAACACTGCCTCCCCACGCACTTATCCCATATTTCACAAGAGAAATGAAAATAGTGTCTAATATAGTTAGAAAGGAACACTTTCCCCCAGATTTATTAAACTTCCATGCAGAACTAGCTTAGTCCTGCACAGAAGCAACCGTGTAGGAGCAGGATGGCAATGCGCCCTGCATATTAATAAGGAGCGCTGCCCGAACTCCTAGGCTTACACAGAGCATGTAGGAGTGCAGGGGGCGTGTCTGAGAGCAGAGCTCTCAGAATAAACATGGCCCTGCAATGTAGCACAGTAGAAAGGGGTATGCAATGAGCGAGACCACTCACAGGTGACTGCATATCCCCACCAATAGTCCCCCTTGTGTATAACATCAACAGAATGTAGTAATAAAATGAAGAAACCCTAATTTTTTTTTAAAATCCGATTGAAGCTAACTGTAGGTCTGCGGGTGTGCCCATCTCTTAGCAACGGTTAAAGCAGTTTAAAAGGTTGAAGAGAATAACAGGGGAGATGTATGCAAATGAATCAGCACAGCAATAGTGTAGTGGGCAGAGCATTTGCCTAACGAGCAGGCATTCCCAGTTCGAGTCCCACTGCAGCACATTTTATTTTACATGGCAAAGCATGTTATGACCAATATTTTTGTTGCATAACCCACTAAATAACATATATTCATGAACTGGAGTACTGCAGTAAATGCACATGTGAGGTGTCAGTGTCATAATGAATAAGGCACAAGTAAGCAGGTCTAAGCACAACTAAGCAGTGGTAAGCATATGTAAGCACTAGTAAGCGGCCTTAAGCCCATTTGCATGGCAGTAAGCAATGCCTACACTGGCTAAGCAATTCTAAAGCTAACTCTCTGTAAGCAGATGTAACGGCAGGTTAGCAGTGCTTACCGTCGCAAACCTGCTTACAACTGCTCAAAAGTGCCTTAATCACTCTGTATCCAACGGCCCTTGTTCTGCCCATCAACAAAATAAACAGCCATGTAGGTCTCGAACCCAGGACCCTATACACCATAGTCCCAGTAGTTATCCACCAAGCCATCACAGAAGTACAGAAGAATGAAGTGGTAGTAGTAAACATGTCCTCACCATAGTATAACCAAACTGAACCTGTGAAAGGCATCAGTATACAGTCATATTTGCCATAACCCACTACATAACATAAATATGTGAACTGGAGTACAGCAGTAAGCCCAGAAGTGAGGTGTAATTGTAATAGAGTGTTGAAGTCCCCAATAAAACACAAGGACTCTACAGAGTGTACGTACACATCAATCAGGGATACCAGACATACATATAAGGTGTAATGAATAATAATACAATGCCAAAAAGGCATTATAATGAAGGTCTAATGTAAGCAACGCTAAGCATTTCACAGGCCAGCTTAGGAGGAGTGAGCAATGTGTAGACCAGCTAACTCTTGTGCCCAGTGGTATACCCCTTTAAACAATGCCATCCTTAGGTAAGTAGGTTTGCCCATAACTTAGCCTTTTCAAAACTGGCCAATCACAGAAAAGTGCAGGAAATTGGCCCTACTTAAACCCAAGAGGAGGGAATACATCTCATAACTGGTTGTAGCTTCCCCTTGCAGGCACTATGGCAGTAAGGGGAGAAGGAGTGTGCATCCGGATGCAGCGCTGGTGCATCTAGGAGTCCAAGATCATGGCAGGACTCCTAGTTAAAGACCATGCACAGAGACTGCTGAAGGGCCAGTACCAGGGCTCCCAATATAAGGCGGAGGCCTGGGACCGTCTTGCCCGTGACCTCACCAGTGCCACTGGCATACCCCAAACTGGAGAGCAAGTCAGGCACCACTATGCCGACCTGAAGCGGTGGAAGGGGGACCTCTTGTAGAAGTGGCTCCAAGAGGCTAGAACATCAGGGCATGTTCCAGACGTGTGTAAGTATCACCCCAGTATGTGTGTAATAAGTGCCAGCTCAGGTTTATCATGGATAGGTATGGCAAAATATTCCTCTTATGTCCCCCACAGCTGCAACATTGTGGGTCGCGAACCAGGAGGCCCACATCTGCCACCTGGTGCAGTTGCGACACGGGGCAGGTCAGTAATACTCGTGCTTTTACTGTCATAGGAAATAAAAATAAAAGTAATAGTAAATTAATTGCTAGTATAAAACATGTATTGTTCAAGGCAAGTACTGCATACACTAGAGAATATGGCAGGAAAAGTCTCATATTGTTTGTAGGGAACAAAAGTGTAATATCCTGACAAAACAGATCTAACTACTGGATTGCATTGTATATTCTAGTATCATATGGTAATATAGATTTGCAATCATCTAATAGTACTGTAGTATTAAGCACTGTTACCCACACCATGCACCATAAATTGAATGTGCAGGAATGCCTGTATATGACAGGTGTAATCCCCAGAGGCCATTTAGTACAACTGAGAGACACATAGACAGTAAACAGGGAAAATGCAGACAACAAAAGCTGAATAGCACATGCAACTGAGATGTGAACTGTTGTTTGTTAAGTACACACAGCCATGGTTCGAATCCTGCCAGTGGTAGTAGTTGGCATACAGAATAATACCCCACAACTGTACAGATATGTCAATAATGTCTATTAAAGTGGCCCATATCTATTGCCTGTCAACCTGTCCCCCTGGGAGGGGATGATGGGCCCAGACATATAGGCAGCAAACAGGAAATACAAGTGATTGACACACATCTATGACAACAAACATGGCACACTAGCAACTCACCAATACCTTATGTAACTAAGAAGCCACGTATGTCCCATTTACACCCAAATTGTTAAGCTGTGGTCAGAGTGTGTACAGTAACAGAGTGAGATGTATGTGCATAATAGTAATGTGGGATCTGGTACTGTGTGTGGGAACATTCAGGTGGTGCTAATAAAAATTCCTCCCACATGTCTGTCAGATACCAACACTGTGCCCAGACATACAAGAATGATAGGCAGTTGTTCTGAATAATGAGGTATTACACATCACTGTCGCTTACACTCTCCTATAACATATAACTGTCTAGGAATTCGGTATAAGAGTGTTGTTATACAAGGCCAGAATGCATAAGCACATGGGACTAATACGACAGAAAGCAGACTGGAGATATACAGCAATATCAATATAGTAGACACAACTGTGATGGACAGTGTTTAAGTTGTAGCAGATACAGCCATGATCTGAATCCTGGGAGTGGAATTAGACTGCATACAGATTTATACCCCACAACTGTACACATGAGGCCAGAATGCCCAGTATATGTGCCCATATCTGCTGCCTGTCCCCCTGGTAAGTCTGTGGGATGATCCTAGATGTGTAGCCAGCAAACAGGGATTACAAGTGATTTTCAACCATCATGATAACACACCTGTCAGTGTAGCACTCCCCGAAACTGTTAGGAGAGTAATATTCCAGGTAAGGCCTATCTAAACTCCTATGGTATCAAGTTGTGACCAGAGTGCGTACAGTAACAGAGTGAGATGTATGTGCATAATACTAATGTGTAATCTGGAAAATTGTGTGGCAATAGTCAAGTAGTGCTAACAAACATTGCTCCCACAGGTACGTTGGATACGAACACTGTGCTGAGAAATACAGACCAATATAACCTGTACTGGTACTGTCCACCCTGGTATTGTAGGGGATTGTGAGTGTTGCAGTTTCTCTGAATAATAAAGTATTACTGGTCAATTGGTCACTGTCACTCACACTGTGCTACATAATATTACTGTGTAGGAAAGCATGTATATGTGTGTGTGCCAGGTCACTAAAGGTGGAAGAGGGCAATATTCTAGATATGTGCAGGCACACCAGCATGTGGTCAACACATGGCCAGAGTCTATGCAGAAAGAGTTGGATAGCATAGTGCAAAACATCAACCCAGAATCTGGGAGTATGTGTACAAACAGTCAGTGTTAACAAACATTCCCTCCAAAGGTATACCAGGTAAGAGGTGTATACTGCAGGTAAAACCGGTTCATGTGTAATGATGACAACAGCCATATCATTGACCAAAATAAGGCTTTAGGGTAGTATAGATAGCACTGACTAGGAAAGTAATGTGGACTACAGGAATATACTACTTGTTAATTGACATCTTTCTCTCCCTCCCCCCACCTTATCTCCAACAATAATCAACATACCCACCCCAACTGGTATGTACTGACTCTGATAATGTCCAATTGTTTGATAAATATTTTAATGGTTCCCATGCATGTGCCATATTGAATTATTCCAACATTGTTGGCATGGTGCCATCAACATACCTGCACGTTGTTCTTATTACCACTGTGGTCCCATATATGCATGTGTTTTGTTTGCTATGCAACTGTTCCGTATCTGGTGTCTGGGTTAATGGGAATATCTATGCATAATCTTATACCTAACCCTGGAATGTGTTGACTATTACTAACCCATATATGATGATGAAATCTAAACACTATAGCACGCTTGGGAAGGCCGATCCCAGTGGACACACCCGTCCCACCTCAGCTGGCCGAGGCACCGGGCACCAGCATGTCTGGGGCCCAACCCCAGACCTCCCTGTCCATTGGTCCTGCACCACCTTCAGGTGGAACTGCCTCAGGGGATGGGGCTTGCCCCCCCGGGAGTGGGCGTGGACAGGCACCTGTCACCCATTGCCAGGTCGGGGTCATGGTGTGTAGAGCGATCAACGAGCAGTTTGGTGATCTTCTATGCCAGCTCGAGGGCCGAGTGTCGTGATTAGAGAGTCAGCCTGGCTCTGCAGTTTAGCCTCCAGCACAGCCACCTTTGGGACTGTGAAGGTGCAGTGGGGACTGCACATGGGTGGGGACCTCAGTCCCACTGTTACCACTAGAGGGCTTGTGGGCTTCCGATATCCCAACAACCCTCCCCATCAAGGTGTTTATCCCCCATATGTGTCATATACCACCCCTGTATACGTCTTGTGTGTCTTGTCTGTTAATCTACCTAACCTACCACCCCAAATATACCTACTACCCCTCCCCAACATCCCACTTTCACCTGAGAAAAAAAGGGCAAGTTCCCACAAAAAAATCTCGCCCCATACATAGCTGTCCATTTTGCACATGTGTAATCTGGTCTAATTGGCATCATAACTTATTATTGTTTTCCTCACCCCTCTCCTAGGAGTTTGAGTGTCCAAATCTACCTCCAAATTCAGTGTATATGCACAGCTGTTGCTGTAGAAGAAATGGGCAGCTATGAACCTTCCCTACACCCTTCTTGCACATCCCTAGCTACTTCCCTACTGTCTTTCCCTCTTTGTACCCCTTTTTTACCACTTTCCTATCAACCCGTTTTTCTTTTCTTTTAAAGAAATTAGCATGGGGGTAAGCGGGAGTAAGCACTTTTAAGCAGCAGTAAGTGGGTCTAAGCCTGTTTGCACAGGGGTAAGCACTGCCTACACAGATTAAGCAATTTAGAAGCTAACTGAGTATAAGAAACTGTTACAGGAAGTTAGTAGTGCTTACCTCCGCACAAACACTCACAAACTCGCTTACAACTGCTTTAAATTGCCTTAATCACTCTGTATCCAATGGCCCGTGTTCTGCCCAGCAACAAATAAACAGCCTCTGCAAGGATTGAGCCCAGGACCCTGCATGCCATAGACAAAGTGATCTACCACTAAGTCATACCAGACATACATAAATCTGATGTTTTCAGAAACATATCATGCAGCCCAGTCATGCAACAGTACAGAGAATGTATAACAACATTTAGATGTATGTGTGTGTGTAAATATATTAATATCTAACCAGATACAACATATCTATATATGTATATATATATATATATATATATATATATATATATATATATATATGTATTTAGAAATATATACATATATATAAGTATATATGAACATATATACATGCAAATGCCTGCACCGACACATATATATGTCTACACCTATATGTCTACATATACACAGCAAGCTACATATATGTAAGCAGATATATATATCCATATAGGTATATATGGACATACATGTGTAGATAGCAATGGGAGATTAACTAAATTATAAATGTCCACATGCACCATTAATGGGGTTGAGAAGCCACAAACAATATACATCTTGTACGAATAGGTATACCCACCCCCCACATCTAACACCTCCGCCCTGCAATACATTACCAAGTGTTGCAGATCCCATAACCAGGTCCTGACATGACATGGGTAAAAGATGTTAACAGTACTACATCCCACCTGTATGATGTCAGGCTGGTATTGGTAACATATCATGCAGTACAGTCTGGCTCCCATAGGAAATGTAAAATGTGGAAGCTATCAACATCCCCAGGATACATATACACGGACACATATATGCAGATACAGATATACACATATATATATATATATATATATATATATATATATATATATATATATATATATATATATATATATATATATATATATATATATATATATATATATATATAGATATATATATAGATATAGATATACATTTGACTACACATACACACGCAGAGATATGTACAGTAAGATACTCATGTAGTAGGCGCACACAATATGGAACAGTCACTATGCCTACAGTTAACACCCTAACAACTGGACACTGGCAGAGCTCTCAACCGTGCCAAATTACTCCATTTTTATCGAGTTTTGGGGTTCAAATGAAGGGGTACCATGATTCCTGAGTGGCACCCCTTCATTTCCGATTTTTTTTTCATTTTGTTTTTTAGTTTTTTAAATTTCCACTGCTGTTAGAGCTGACGTCATCACATATGCGATGACATCACCTCCTTCGAGGATTCCAGCCTGCGCAATGATGTCAGCTCCCTCTACCAGCCTGTCGGAATTGAGCTCAAGGAGCTCACGCATTTCCGGCTGGCCACTGCTTCAAAATGCAAGTGGGAATGGCTGGCCTGGCTGTTGAATCATGTAAGGAAACTAGCTGCTTCAAACTCGAGCAGGAACAGCGGAATGGCAGGAACAAATTGCTGCTTCAAATGTAAGCAGAAACAGCTGGCCTGACTGAATGAAGACACCTGTTCGGGTGTGATGTAGAATGGTAAGGAGTGGTGTGTGTGTGTGTGTGTGTGTGTGTGTGTGTGTGTGTGTGTGTGTGTGTGTGTGTGTGTGTGTGTGTGTGTGAGAGACACAAGGGATGTACAAAAGAAAATGACTCGGTCCCTCTGTTGGTATTTTTCAGCACTTTTTGACAGCCCGTATGACAGCATGCACGTCACATGCATCCCAACCGCTAATAGTTTGTTTCCTTCACAATTTATTTTCATATAAAATGTACCGATGTATGAGAGTCCAAGGTCCCAAACCTGGTTACTTCCCATGTGTACAGCTTTGAGGTGGATTGTTTTGGGGAGGGTAGAAACATTTTACTTTAGACTTTCCACTGTACAAAAATCACCACAGTTCATATTTCACAAGATTTTGCTCAGATTGCTCCTGTTCCAATCATTCCACCCTGTGTGACCTCATTCCCCTTTAACAATCGCATTCTTGAGGTTTTACAATTGGCGTTTGAAAACTCAGTGGAAGGCCGGGTGTGACGTTACATGTTGAGGCTGGCCAATCCCCATGTACTGGGCATTGTTTGAACCAAAGGGTGTGTGTGAATAATTTTTGTATATGGTGTGCAGAAAAGCAAAATGTGATAAAATGGACTGTTTTCATAGGCAGCTTGGAGTGCTTTAAGTGACCTTTCCGAAGTAGTCTGTACGGGAAATTTTACTGCACAAGATTTGTTTTCAGCAGCGGAATGTTTATTATTTCGTTAGGCTGTTGTGGGGGTTAAATTGAAAATGCTGAGAGGGTACAGACAAGCCTTCGGCTACATGCATTACTGTACAGTTGGATATTCTGGTCTGCTACTGTAAGTTGTAGGGAAAAAAGGAAAACTTTCTGTGCATATACTTCATACCTCTCAACTGCCCCTGATTTTGACTCTAGTTTTAGCTCTATCCCTCTTAATCCCTCCTAAAAAGTCATGACTTTTGGAGAAAAGTTGGCGAATTATACCTAATAATGACAGTAATTAAGAGTTACAGATGACTTTTGCTCCAGAAAAGGTATTTTAAAATCAATTCAGTATCTCAAGTTAACAGTACCAACATTTTAAGTGTCACTGATTGTCCCCATAATAACTCTCAACTGTCTAGATTTTTGCAGAATGTCCAGATTTTTGCCTCATATTTTTGGTCTGTTCCTTATAAAATTTGTCCTTTTCTGGATTTTTATGGCAAATCAATGAGGACTGAATTCATTAAATAATGACAGGCTTCACATACTTCAGAAAATGCAAGGTAACACAAGAACTTTTATTCTAGCAACTTTCTAAGTTTATAACAGCAATATTTAAAATTTGTCCTTATTTTTGGGACTTTGTTCCCTTATTATTTTTGGCTTTGTTCAGATTTTTTTGTGCTAAGAGGTTGCTGGATTTGTCCCTGATTAGTTGAAAGGTATGCTTCTCACTGTAACTTATTCAGAGTAGGGTCTTTACTGAATATTAGTTGTTTGTAGCTCTCAAGCCTTTATCTTGTAAATAGGGACAACGCCAGTAAACATGCAATTTTTAAATACTCATAAACTTAACACAAGAAACTGGTGTGTGTGTGTGTGTGTATGTGTGTGTAAATGCCCCCCAGTCAATACACCTGGTGGCTAGAGGTACTCAGGCTCAAACCCTGTACCTTGCGTACAGGGTAAAAAGAGCATAAAGCCCCTAACCGCCACCACCATTTATGAGCTTTGCCCAGTTTTTTGTGCTAAGAGTTGAGAGCTATAGTGAGAACTGAATTTGTATTCCCTCAGGATTTTTGTGCTAAGAGTTGAGAGCTGTGGTGAGAAGTGAGAAAGGAATTCACTAAATGATAGCCAGTAAGTTTCAGTCTTCCTGTTCTTCAGGAAGCCGCTGTTTTGGCATAGTGGTATGTTGCTCTAACTGTAGTACATAGGGTCCTGGGCTCAAGACTTACTAGTGAAATGCATGGTGGTAACACAGCATTTTATTCTAGCAACTTTACAAAATTATACAAGCAATGTTTAAAATGTGTCCATAGTTTCTGATCTTTTGCCTCCCCCAAAAAAATGAAATTGAAAATAAGTGCGAGAAGCTGTGCAAGATGGCTATGGCTTACACTGCTGTCATTCTATTTATAGTGTGAGTATGGAAGTAGACTTTTACGATGGAAATGTTCTGAATTGGCCAGTTTTGTCATTATTGGTTCGTGCATTTTGTTTCATTGGCTACAGTACAGTCTACTGGAAAAATGTTCAAACAAATTAAAAATGCACTCTAACAAGTGTGCTATATTATATAAGGGCTATAATTTAATAAAGTCAGGAAGGTGTATCAAAGAAAATAACACATTTATGTTTCTTGTTTTGTGTGCAAGGGGTCAATGATTTGAAAACAGCCCAGAGATAATCTTTATCCACCACTGGCCAGATCCATTTTCTTTGGATGTGGTGTGGGTTTCAATGCTGTTTCAATGAATGTAAGTTTCAAGAGCAGACACGTTTTAATGCCAAGTCTATTTTCATTGTGAGAGTATTGCTTTTACCAGATGTCTATTAGTGTCTGTGCATTGTTATGCTGTAAAAATAAAATCCAAATTATTGCGGAAGTAAAGCAGTATGCACACATTAGTGTTGATGGTAAATGGGGTGAAATAGCCTGGTAATGGGACATTAGAATGGCTGCAGGGGGACTCTGGTGCCATATTTTGGTTGTCTGTTCTTCAGTTACGTTTGAAGGTTGGCATCTCACAATTCCATTGGAGTGGGTGGGGTTACATAATTATGTATGCAAGTTAGATGTTAATCAGTGTACAGATTTGTACCTATTTTTCATGGGCCTTGTCCAGATTTTTGATGTTTCAAGGTTGAGAGGTATGGACACTGGATGAGCAACCCATACAAATGAAATATGTTGCCTGCAACATATACCCACAGAGAGGTCACAGGATAAAACACCACACACAGGTTTGTAGAAATGGAATACCTTTAATTGTGTACTATTACAGTTCTATATGCCATGTCATATAGCTGTTCAGACACTGACATCCATATAAACAGAGTAATGCAATTGTGAAATAGTTATACTAATACAGTAGTCTGGAAAGGTCCACAACTGTTGCTGTCCAGGCCAAGCCCTTCAAATCATACAATAGTAATGACAATATGGGCCACAGGATACCACACAATCAACAGTAAGTGATGCAGGTGTATAGTCCAGCAGCCCCTATCTACACTCTGTACACATTCACTAGGTGGTACAGACTTCAGTTGGCCAAATGGGATGTAACTGATACATAACAAGGCACAACTGACAGCATCACAGGCACACTGGTAAACAAAACAGTCTGT
This sequence comes from Protopterus annectens, assembly GCF_019279795.1. Lineage (NCBI taxonomy): Eukaryota > Metazoa > Chordata > Ceratodontiformes > Protopteridae > Protopterus > Protopterus annectens. Next base: position 674,217,939 of record NC_056726.1, on the reverse strand, counting down.
ATGGCAGGAGGCAGTAGGCCTGCAGTAACCCACTTTATGTAAGTAATGTCAAGATAGGTGAAATGTATGATACTGTACATCCAGATACCTTTACAGCAGCTCTCCCCTGATACCCCCACATTTTGTAACAGTCTAGGTTATGTATGGTGCATCCCCCCAAGACTCAATAATACAGGGCCATATACCACTGTTACATACACTGGCCTCTGCAGTGCATATGGGCACACATGTATTGTGTAGGTGAAGCCCACACATATATGGCCCCAGCCCCACTGTATGTGTGGGGGATACAACAGCAGTGGACTGCTGGCAGGAATGGCAGCGTGGTATACGTATATGTGCATATGTATCACTATCTGTATATGTGTAGACATATAATGCTCTGTATATGTATATATCTGGGTGTGTATATGATTATCTATGTACACATACACACCCATCCATATATGCTGATATGTACATGTGTAATTATCTATATAGATATCTGGATAATCATATGTACATATATATTCACCATATGTCTTGAACATGGGGTGTAGCCCTACCTCAGCCCCTATAGTCCCAACTCTGTAGTGCAAGGGGATGTTGGTATATATAGCAGGTATATTAGTAGACTATTGCTACTGTAACAGGGATTGTCTTCACAGACATGATGTGTGTGGGAGGTCACATCTGCTTTTCACATGTGCGCCATTGACTACTGACAGACACCCTAAGGACATCATAGTACAGTACTGCTGCAAGCATGTAATGCTCCTGTGGACTACAGCAGAGATATTGGCCAATAGACGTGGATATTCTGACACACTCTGTACAGTCCAGAGGTATATACAGAACCCCTTAGTGCAGAACATGTGGACCAAGCCTGACAATATGGATGTTAACAGCCATGTAGATGGGTATAACACATAACGACTGGTATACATTCGCCCCCCCCCCATAGGTTATGCATTCACACACTCATGTTTGTCCTGACACATAATAACTGCTGGTACAGAGGTGCCATGGCCACATACTACCCACTAGATATTGACATACATCTGTACAGCATCCCACCACTCCATCTGACATACATGACTGTTGGGAGGCCCGGCAGCAGTACATCTGGCAAGTATCTGCACATGACATCTCACTGGGTAAGTACACTAAGCTGCTAGGCATGTAACAAAGCACTGTGCAGCTTAGTGTACTTACCCAGTGAGATGTCATATGCAGATACACTTAGCTGCTAGGCATGTAACAAAGCACTGTGCAGGCTACAGGCAGACTGGCTCAACACTGGCCTACATCTCCCATGGGGGAATGCACATGCACTTGCATATATAGCAGGCTCTACAGGCATGTCACACAGGGTAAGATACACCTCTGTGGAAGTGCATGACCACAACCAATGTGAACACAGCCATAGCCACATATGGTAAGCTAGCATAATATTACAGTATATGGACTCTCTGTTCAACACCATCCTCATATGTGCCACTCACACACTAACCCTACACATACTGGGCCACTACACAGTGTGGTCTGATGCCTGTCTGTGGTATAGGACATGTGTGTGTATGGCCCTACAAACATGTAAGCCAATATGGTAACATACAGTGGAACAGCATGCAACAGCAGATAGGACAGGACCTAGAATGATGACATCTACCACAGACTGTACACAGGCCAAGGTACATAGTGACAATACACACACTGTTGACATTCACTATAAGTACACAGATCTCAGGACTGTACAAACAACCACAGAATGTCCAGGTTATGTCATCAAATATAACTCCTACTGTACATAACATGCGTAGCAGTCGGATATCTCACTCGCTTGTTATCAGATATGATGACACTAATTATGGTGTACAGCACATATGCACCTCTTAATGCATGACATATGTACAAAGGTTAACAGATTTGTGGCTGGAAGCACATACACAGGGCCAATATTGACATGTTGCTGTGATAGCATCTTACATTTACTGTTGTAACAGGGTTTGTTGCAACATATGTCCTATGAGGGATATGAAGTCAGAAACTGTCCCGGCTTTCAACATCTACACACTGCAATCCTCACACTACCTTCTGCAGTTCACAGATACATGCTCTGTGGGTAACACATGAAACCAAAGGCACCACACACTGCCCAGTCTGCAGATGACCCTACAGATGGGGAGTCCTCATAAACATAGAACTGACATGACAGGTATTAATACATGTAGGACAGCCATATCTGCACACACCCTGTTAAACCAAAATTACTCCGAATGCAGTATAGCAGCACTTACAGTCTGTAGTCAGGTCAGGCACATCCCCCTCCTGTGTGTTGGCCTGTTTCCACAGTGTATGTTGTCAGAGGTAAATCCCCAATCCATCTGAGATGCTGTTTGCCAAACAACAGATCGAGTTCCTGCTCACAGTGAATGGAAAGGCCAAACACCAGCATGATGTTCCTAGATATTGGAGTGTGTTTGCATGCAATTGGCTATGGGAATGTTACCACAACTGTTCCACATGCAATCAGCTAGAGGAGGGCTGCAATTCATGCAAAGACCACCAGCTGATCATGAGCATCACTTAAAATGCACATGCTGCTGCTAAGCAAAGCAGGTGTAGGTCTCCACATCCACCAGTGAGGGAGTGAGAGAGGCAGATAGAGGCAATGAAAAGTCAGGGAGGGGCGGGAGAGTAAAACTTAAGCATGTTTGTGTCACACATCTACCAGCACAGGGTATCAAACCCTTGACAACTATGTAGTCATTAAAGTCCCTCCCACTTGAAGAGGCAGTACAGTATTTTAACACTACATTCTTATCTATCCTGGATAAGCATGCTCCTAAATGTTCCATTAGAATGAAGTCTAACCCAGCCCCATGGCTTTCAAATGAAACTAGGAATCAAATTCTACTTATGAACAAAGTCTGGGCTAAATGGAGAACCTATAGAAATAGCTCTGATCACCTATATTTTAGGCAACTTAGAAACAGCATAAAAAAAGCAATACTTACAGATAAAAAAAACTACTATTGTAAACTTCAGCAAACTCATCAAAATAATCCCCAACAGTTCTGGTCTTGCATTAATAAGCTCCTTTCCCCAGGTAACTCCCGAACACCCACCCCACTTGATGCACATCCAAATACTCCCCATCTAACTGCCAATACCTTCAACTCTTTCTTTACTGACACTATACAATCTCTAGCTACTCAACTTATCTCAGAAAACTCCAGCATTCCCATCGACTTACCCCACTCTTTCTCGAAATTCAAACTACAACCCATCTCTACTTCTCTCATCTTTAAACTTATTCTAAAACTTAAACCATGTACTCCATCTGCTGACCAACTTCCTTCCCAATTTCTCCAAAAAGCAGCTAAGGAAATTGCTTACCCTATATCTATCCTTATAAATAGGACAATCCAAGAAGGTACCATCCAAGATATTTGGAAAATCTCCCACATTATCCCCTTACATAAAGGCGGGAACTCCAATGATTACTCTAACTATCGGCCAATTGCTCTTTTATCATCCCTAGCTAAAATTATGGAAAAATGCATTCACAAACAACTTCTATCCCATCTCTCTCAACACAACCTAATAGCACAATGTCAACATGGCTTTAGACCATCTCATAGTACCACTACTGCTCTTCTATCCTTCACAGATACCATCAATAGAAACCGTAACAAAAAACCTTCTCTCATCTGCACTCTTCATTGACCTCTCTAAAGCTTTCGACATGGTTAACCATACCCTCTTAATCAATATTCTGGAATCTCTCCTTTGATTCTCTAGCCTTAAAATGGTTCACATCATACCTCAGCAATAGACAACAAGCAGTCCTCTGGGAAAATCAAGTCTCATCCTTTTTACCTGTTACTGTTGGGGTCCCTCAGGGCTCTATTCTTGGACCACTTCTCTTCTCCTTATTTATTAATGATCTCCATGTAGCAATTCCACAAGCCACTTATATTCAATATGCAGATGACTCCACACTAATATGCTCATCAACCTCTCCATCTGAACTATATTCTCTTACGCAAGATGTTTTCAACACTGTAGAAACATGGTTTTCCAAACGCTGTCTCTTTCTTAATGCTAAAAAAACAAAACTCCTTCTCTTTACACCCACTAATAGGTCTTCCCCCTTAGACTTCTCTATCTCTTCAAATAATGGTACTGTTATTCTCCCTGACACTACCACTAAACTTCTAGGAATGACCATTGATAATAATCTCTCATTTGATTACCATATAAACAACACCATTAAAACAGTAAACAGCAATACTTACAGATAAAAAAACTACTATTGTAAACTAGCAAACTCATCAAAATAATCCCCACAGTTCTGGTCTTGCATGCATAATAAAGCCTTTCTTTCCCCAGGTACACCCACCCACCCACCCATGCACATCAAATAGGCTCCCCATCTATACAGAATAAAACCCTTCTTAACTTCGGCAGCCAGAGCCAAGATTGCTCATTCCCATCTAATCTCAATCCTCCTATATGCTTCACCTATATTTACCAACCTTAAGAAAACCAACCTTAACAAATTAGTAACCTCCTATAATAACATTGCTAGATTTGCTACTGGCAATCTCTTCAGAACCCATCGCTGTTCAAATCTTAAACAACTAAATTGTCTTGAATTCCAAAACCATCTGATTATCCCCCAACTTACAATTGCCCACAAGATATTTTACCAACCCAATAATACCCCTATACTCTCAAAACTCATAGTCCTATATAATAATCTGAACTCCCTACGTTCTTCTAGCAAACTTCTTGCCAGCTTAACAAAGTCTAATAATGCAGCTGGTGACTCTCTATTTACCAACACAACAGGAAAACTCTGGAACCTACTACCCACTGAACTAACTCTAACTACATCCTTGCCACTCTTTAAACAAAAACTTAGAAAACACCTCCAAATGCACTGGCTATGCCCTTGTAGTAACACTGACTAACCATCCTCTTCACCCCTCTTTCTTCTTCTTCCTTCCATACTTCCAAACTTCTACATGCTGTTGACTTGTAAATAAGACTGACTCTTTCTAAACTCTAATCAACTTAGTGTTTAAATAATTCTATCTCATATGATCTACTGTACATAACTCTTACTATTCTGTTTTTGAGCTGTCTTAAGCTGTATTCTGCTCTCTGTAGTGTTTCTCAAGTGTTTTTATCTATTGTATATAACTCTTGCTGTGTTATATCTGTTCTAGCTCTCTTAAACTTTACTCTGTTTTACTTTAACGTTTCTCTAGTATTTTTATCTCAAGAAATGTATTAACTACCTGTTTTTTGATTTTTGATTTTTAATCCTTTTTTTTCACCATGTAACAATATTTTATACTTTGTATATCTGTGTGGAGCTTTTCTCCCCGGGCCTCTACTGAAAATGGAAATATATCCAGCTAGACTAGCCCAGTCAACAAATGTAAAATAAATAAAAATAAAAAATAAATAGTGCTATCACAGTCCTATGCAGCTATTGGATGCACCACATACGCTACCTGTTGTGGAGTCCTCAGAACATATATGTGATGGTGAGTGACATCTGCAACAGGGATATGGTAGCTATGTGGTAGGTGAAATACACATGCCTGTCCGCATGAACAGGTGCCAGCATCAACACAACCACACTCTCACAGGGATGCACACACATTGACACCCTTGGCAGGGCCAGGGATACAGCTCATCACTAGTGAGATTGCCACAACACATTACTATGCAGGTAGCACATGCACCGCATAGGTCATATGGAGGTTATATGTGAAAAGGGTATGAGGAGGTGTCTGACATCAGACAGCATGCTTCATTATGCCACTGGGGGTTGTAGTGAGTGTGGATGTAATCATATGCATCATACAACACACACACACAAACACACAGGGTGCCAGTACTGACATGCATGGGTGCATTTCTACACGGGTATGTGGTGGTCAACTGTGCCAGACGACTATACAAGGTTAGTTGATGGGTATACCTTGGCATCAGTCCACATGACAATGGTCTGCATTGTGGCTCAGGGCTGTGGTTTCTGCATTTGCCCACACAGTTGGGTATTGTATCCACCATCCAGTCACCTGGGTGATTATAACATGTGCATCGCTTGCCATTTATGCGTTCCTCAGTCAATGACATGGACGGTGTCTGGGATGTGCACACCTCCCACATGCATGTACAGTGACATGTGGAACTGTACCTGGAGTATCGGGCCCATGTTGTGTACACAGATTATCATCAGATGTGCCAGTCTTGGCCACCTGTGGCAGGAACTGGTAATGGATAGCAGGTTAACCCTGCACCTACATTGATAGCATGCTAACAGCATTCCCTGGTGTCAGTGGCATCTGTCCATACAGGGCAGGTTTTCAGGTATGGTATGTCCTTTGTGGGTCACATGTGATGGCACCATAGGTGTTGCAGGTGTCCGGTGGGGAACATGGGGAAGGTGCACTGTCTGCATGTATGTGCCTATTGCACAGATGGACAGGGTGCCATGCCCTCTGTAGGCCACTGCAATCACTCCATAGTTACTATCAGTGGCCAATATGCAGTGTACTACACACATATTGGCTGTTTGCTCGGTATGTGTGTGTGTGTGTGTGTGTGTGTGTGTGTGTGTGTGTGTGTGTGTGTGTGTGTGTGTGTATGACACATGGGTTGAGAGTGTGTTCTGGGTAATACTGGGGTTGCTAATTGTGATTGCCTGGCCTTGATGTCACATGTATGGGTATGGATTTGCACTGCAGCCTCTCAGCTATTTCACATCTGTTATCCCTGTACAGTGGACATTGTGATATATACTAGGGCCACCCTATAAGAAATTTGCAAAACCCACTCCACATTGGGCCCAGGTGTCACACACTCATGCTCACTTCCACACAGGATGCGAGTTACAAATACACACACCTGTCATGTCTGAGAGTAGAACCGCTACATAACTAGTTTATTAAACTACAGCACTATGCAGTTATAGTACACGCCACAGAGATTACTGGAGTACTCCTTCCTCAAAGGTGTATATTACATTGGATAACATCAGCAGGATTGCCAAAGTAGGACATTCGAATTGTAGTGAGTGTGGCTAGGCTAAAATGCATTGCTCCCTACACAGACATTGAAACACACACAAAACATCCACAACCAACATGTGTGGGTATAGAACCCCTAACAGAGGTCTATATCACATTACAGCACATAGCTGTTATAGGACACACCACAGGGATTCGTGGAGAACTCCTTCCTCAAAGGTGTATTTCACAATGAATGACATCAGCAGGATTGCCAAAGTAGGGCATTTGAAATGTACTGCGTGTGACTAGCCTAAAATGCATTGCTCCCTACACAGACATTGAAACACACACAAAACATCCACAACCGACATGTGTGGGTATAGAACCCCTAACAGAGGTTTATATCACACTACAGCAGTACACAGTTATGGCATGTGCTACACAGAGTACTGGGCAATACACTTCCCAGAGATGTATTTCTAAGTGGATGACATCAGCAGCCTTGCCAGAGTAGAGCATATGAATTGTATGGAGTGTGACTACCCTAAAAAGCATTGTTCTCTACACAGACATACATATGCACAAACCCTCATACAGACACTTGCCGAGTCTGGGATTAGAGCACCTATCTAACTAATTTATCATACTACAGCAGTACACAATTACAGGATGCGCTACAGAGATTACTGGGCTAAACCTCCCCAGAGGTGTATTTCTAGGTGGATGACATCAGCAGCCTTGCCAAAGTAGAGCATAGAAATTGTATGGAGTGTAACTACCCTAAAACGCATTGCTTTTTACACAGACAGGGTCAAACAGACACACACACACTTGCTGAGTCTGGGATTAGAGCACCTACCTAACTAATTTACCATACTACAGCAGTACACAGTTATAGGACACATTATAGAGATTACTAGGCCAAAACCTCCCCAGAGGTGTATTTCTAGGTGAATGACATCAGCAGCCTTGTCAAAGTAGAGCATACAAATTGTATGGAGTGTGACTATTGCTCTCTACATGGACAGGATCAGACAGACACACACAAACACCCACACAGACACAAACACACACTTGCCGAGTCTGGGATTAGAACACCTACCTAGCTAATTTATCATACTACAGCAGTACACAGTTACAGGACGTGCTACAGAAATTACTGGGCTAAAACCTCCCCAGAGGTGTATTTCTAGGTGAATGACATCAACAGCCTTGCCAAAGTAGAGTATTTCAATTGTAGGGAGGGTGACCACCCTAAAAAGCATTGCTCTCTACAAAGACAGACACACACAGTTGCTATGACTGGGATTTGCACTTCTACCTAACTATTTTATCACACTAACAGCAGTACAAAGTTATGGGATGGGCCACGAAGATTCCAGGGCTACAACTGTCCCAAAGGTTTATTTCACAGGGAATGACCTCAGCAGGCTTCTCATAGTAGGGATATGGGGCAGGCAATGTGTGTGCATGGGCCATAACCCATTCATCTAGAGGTTGACACGCCACATGCGGGCACACACAAGGTCATATTTCACAGGTACATGTATACAGCTGCTAGATGACTACTTCCTTGTACAGTCACATTGCACAGCTGGCACGTGCACCACATAGTCTGTAATGCTGACAGATACTGGTGTCTAGTATCTGCAGTGAGTGACATCTGAACCTCATGTGGTTGGGGCCCTTTGGCTGTGTGCTGGGTGGGACAGGCCTGGATGGCTCCTTGTCACAGTCACCCTCTTCCACACATCTATGTACGTTTACCTTTGGCTTATTTTAGTGTGTTGTCCTTACATATATGTCTGTATTCGTATCCACTGTGTGTGCAAGGCATGAGTGGTGCATACCGATGAGTGTCTGCACTAACAACTGTGACTGCCAGATATGTCTGGTCCACTGATGTTTGCAGACATGGCCTTCATTCATGTGTTTAAGTGTGTGATCATGCCCAGTATGACCTTTCAGTATGTTGACCGACATTGCCTTCATTTCTCTAAGTGTGTGAGCATGCCCAGTATGCCCATCTGTATTTAATGTGTGGATCGTGTCCAGGTAGTTTGTACTGCAGTGCTGACCTTTGTGTTGTACAGACAGGTGGCATGCTGTTTCTACAGGGTATCCATCAAGCATTTGGCATTGACTGTTCCTACATTTCTGCTTAGGATGGGGGGGGGGCTCACCTGACTATTTCTACATTTCTACCCAGGATTGGGGAGGGGGCCACACCTGACTGTTACTACATTTCTATGTAGGATGGGGGGCACACCTGTCTATTTCTACATTTCTACACAGGATTGGGGGGCCACACCTGACTGTTACTACATTTCTATGTAGGATGGGGGGCACACCTGTCTATTTCTACATTTCTACACAGGATTGGGGGGCACACCTGACTGTTATTACATTACTACATGGGGGGCACACCTGTCTATTTCTACATCTCTACACAGGGTTGGGGGGCACACCTGACTGTTATTACATTACTACGTAGGGTGGGGAGGCTCACCTGACTATTTCTACATGTCTACACAGGATTGGGGGGCACACCTGACTGTTATTACAATACTATGTAGGATGGGGGGGCACATCTGACACTTGTACACATTTGCTATGACTGTACTGGTATGTCAGGTACTCCATTTCATTCTGTATTCTTACCTGTCATGCTGGCGAGAGGCACACCAGTGTACTACATATCATAGCTTTGGTTGCCCTACATATTAGTGTCTGACTTCATACACTTCAGAAGTAACATCCCATTGCCTGACCTGCTGTAGTCTGTCTGTGTAGGCCTGGGGGGAGGTTAACAATAGCCATCATTCAGGGGCCATAGCACAGGCTCTGTTTGTGTTTGTCTAAACCTGTCCTGCTGGCTGAGATTGTTATTGGGTATGTGAACTGCCCTGACTGGATCAATTTCAACAATTGGCTTAAGTATTGGTGTCATTCAAAGGGGATCCAATGCCTGTCAGCCTGGGATGACATGCTCGACAAGCCACGATGCTTCGCTAGGGATGGCTTGCACCTGTCACCCCTGGACTTTCGGATATTGGCAAAGGCTCTTGCTACCCCGATAGTGCCTTTTTTAGGCAAGGCTCAAAAGACAAACCCACCCTCCATAGGTATCACAAGGGATAACAAACTAAGAGTAATGCTACTCAAAGCCAGAAGTCTAAACATCAAGATGCACGCACTCAAAACTCTCCTTAGCATGGAGAACATTGATATCTGTGCAGTAACAGAAACCTGGTTCAAGGCTCCTGAGAGCACCCCAGCACTACCAGGTTATACCTCATACCATGCTTTTTGGCCCCAAAACTTGGACCGAACCACAAAAGGAGGGGGAGTATCAATATTCGTCAAAGATACCCACACCTCCAGGTTGGTGGCACAGCACGAAGCATCAGAGACTATCCATGTGCAACTAACAGTGGGTAAAACTGCCTTCCAGTTTATAGCCTGCTACAGACCACTCTCCCAAACCCAGGAACCCCACTCAGCCTTCCTGAGAACACTGGAAAATATGAAGGTCTCTCCAAACACCATTATATTGGGTGAATTCAACTACCCAAACATAGACTGGGAGCATTACTCTAGCTCCAACACCCTAGCCCAAAGGTTCCTAGAATTTATAAACTCAAATGCTATGGAACAACTTGTTACCACTCCCACAAGAGGGGAAAACATACTGGACCTGATCATCACCAACATGGGGACTTTATGCTCCAGACCAGAAGTGTATCCCTCACTGGTAAGATCAGACCATAAACTAATCTCACTGGATATTCACATCCTGACCCCACCCCCTGCCCAGAAAACCACAGTGAAAACTTCTCTAAAGCAAATTTTGCACTCCTCAAAACCAGGTGGAATCCTCAAAGCCCCGGGCCTGTGGAAAATACGGCCCAGACCGCAGAATCCTTTATAAACGCATTCTATGAACACCTTCAGGAATGCATGGATCATGCAATCCCAAATAAAACCAAGTCCCAATCCTCCAAAGGCAGATGTCCTGTCTGGTGGACCCCAGCCATAAACAAACTATACAATAGAAGGAGGAAGCTACTACATGATAGAGCAAAATCCCAAAAAGGGAAGGCATCTCTGATCAGTATTAGCAAAAAACTATGGGCACACATAAAATCATCTAAGGCCAGCTTCAAGAGAAAAATTGCATAGGACACTAAGGATAATCACAAGGCTTTCTTTAGTTATGTTAGTAACCTGGGTGGGAATTCCCAGATATGCTCAGAATTAGTCCAAAATGATAAAAAATACACCGAACCCACAGACTTTGTCAACATGCTAGCTGACAGGTTCAGCACAAAGTTCTCCCTCCCCTCCCCACCAAAAGGGCAAATATCTATCTCAGCAGAGTGCTGCCCCCCTGACATCTCAGATGCTCAGGTAAGAGCCACCCTCTCCAAAGCAAAAAACGCAGCATCAATGGGACCAGACGGTGTCCCGAGCTGCGTCCTACATGAACTCCAAGAAGAGCTAAACCCAAACATAAAACTACTGTTCAATCTCAGCCTTACTACAGGATATGTACCCAAAGAGTGGTGTACAGCAACAGTGGTCCCTCTTCACAAAGGTGGTGCCTCAACGGATCCTGGAAACTATCGCCCCATAAGCCTGACTAGCTTGGTCTGCAAAGCTATGGAAAGGATCATCATGGACCTCATAAATAAAGATATTGGGGACCTACAGACACTGGATCCTACCCAGTTTGGCTTTATTAAGGGCAGATCCTGCCTCTTAAACCTGGTCAATTTCTTTGAAACAGTCACCAAGGCCATTGACGAGGGGAAGGTGATCCACACAGCCTACCTGGACCTCGCAAAAGCCTTCGATACAATACCCCACTCGGGCATTATAGATAAGCTCACCAGCTTAAATATAAACCCCTGTGTCACTAGATGGGTTGCAAACTGGCTCAAGGACAGAACCCACATGGTTAGAATTGCTGGAGCCATGTCAGACTCCAAACCAGTTACAAGTGGCATCCCACAAGGCTCAGTCCTGGGACTTCTCTTGTTCGGTATATATTTCTCGGAGGTACAGGCCAACACGGAAGGACTGTGGCTGACCAAGTTCGCAGATGACTGCAAACTGGGCGCCATAATCGACTCTCCAGTCAACACAAGCATCCTCCAAAAGGGCCTCATAGAAACAGACAACTGGTGCCAGAGCCATGGCCTCAAGCTAAATGCCAAAAAGTGTACAGTCATCCCCTTTGGCAAAAACAAAGTGCCCACAAATTACCACATAGGTGGTAATCCATTAAGTACAGAAGAAGTAATTAGGGACCTGGGGACCCAAGTTGATAGCAATCTCTCATTTGACAACCACGTGGCCAAAGTGGTTAGAAAAACATTTTATATAGCCCACCTAATCATGAAGGGATTCACATCTAGATCAGGGGAGGTCATTGTGCCTCTTTGCTCATCCCTCATCAGGCCCATAATTGAGTACAATGCCCCTTTTGGGATGTACCTTACCAGACACCTGCAGCAACAGGAAAGACCCCAAAATACCTCACCAAGTGGATCAAAGGGCTCAAACAGATGCCATATGCTGCCCAGTTAAAGAAACTCCAGCTCTACTCAGTGGCATACCGCCTGCTCAGAGGCGATCTGTGCCTGATGTATAAAGCCATGCCCAACCCGGAATTAATGGACATGCTGCACCTCAGAAAATCCAAATCCCATCGAGCCACACGCTCAAGAGACTTGAACCTCAGCACTGAAATAAATAGGACATGCTGGAGGGACAGATTCATAACCCAGAGGCTCCCTTCACTCTGGAATAAAATCCCAGTCCAGGTTAGGCAGTGTCCCTCACTGACTCTCTTCAAGAGGAATCTTGATGAGTGGATGGGGGATCGTAGGTTTACCCCGGGTATCACTTCTGTATCACTGTTAGGCAGAGGCACAGTATACTAACCTCGAAAAAGGGCATAGCAAAATGAATTTAAAATGGGTGGCGAAAGCCAAACACACTCTGGCTAGGCTTATAAATGCCCTAGGGCAGATAGCCTAGTATGAACCTATGAACCTATGATGAACATGTTGCACAACACATTTCCTGCAGTGGGATTTGTCACCGTGTAGTATTGGCTACTATGGTGACTCCAGTATGTGTTACAGATGTCATGTTGCCACTATGGGTGTCTACTGTCTGCTGCCATAACATTCAGCCACCCAATTCCTTTGCATGCTCACATCCATACCATAGATGCGGGTAATGACACATTCTACTCCATTTGGCAACTGGTAGGTTGACTGACGTACCTTGAGGGTGTGCCAGACTTGCGGATGGTGCTGGAGGGCTGCCTATGTCAGATGCACATAGTACACTCCCTATACATGGTTGAGCACAGGTAGTGTCATGTTTGGAATCCCTTTTACTGTATGTGTGAGTCAGAGAAAGGTGTCATTCCCTGGGTCCCTACTGTGTCAGTGTATGTGATATGCGTTGTCTCTTTGCCGCAGCCTTGGCATACTGAGCATGCCTCCATCTGGCTACCGGGGTAGGCTCAGGTTGATCCTCCTCCGAGTCACTCTGTTCCTGTGCAGGAATTGGCATTGGTGGGGGGCTGTGTGGCCCTGCCCCATGCTATTCCTGCTGTAGCTGTTTCTGCAGGATCATAGTGTGTACCATGGCACATACCATAACAATTTGAGTACATATAGCTGGTGAGTACTGCAAGGCTCCACTGGATGTGTCCAGACACTGGAACCATGACCTGAGCATCCCAAACACACACTCTATTATAAGTCTGGTCTGTGCGTGTGCCTCATTATGGCGTTCTTGTTCAGGTGTGTGTGCATTTCTGATGGGTGTCATCAGCCATGGCTCCAGAGTGTAACCAGCATCCCCCACTAGGTGACTGTAGGGGATGTCACCACTGGCAAATCTCTGGTACAGCTGCATCAGATGCCATATGTGGGAATTGTCATAGCTTCCAGGGCAGCCAGCACACATATTCATTATAATGCCCTGGGCATCACATACGACCTAACAGTTGATGGAGGGGATGCCCCTGCAGTTGATTTAGGCCCTAACCTGATCACCAGGTGGTGCCTTGATGTGTATGTGCGTGCAGTCTATAGCACCCACTACCTCAGAGTATTCCGCTATTTGGTGGAAGAGACACATATTGCTGGCCAACACCTCACGGGTGTTGAGGAAATATATGTGCTCACTGGCATGTGCTGACATGGCATCCAGGAATTGATGGAATACTCTGGATGCTGATGCCTGTGAGATCCCCATGATATTCCCAGTTGAGCTTTGGGTGGTACCTCTGGCTAGTATTCCTAGGCCTACACATACCTTGGTATCCACTGGGATGGGTTCCCCTCGGTCAGTTTGGTGTGTCAGGTGTGGCCGGCACAGCTCAACAATTTGCTGTAGGAAGTCTCTGTCCACCCTATAGCGCTCCACTATCTCCAGCTCATGTAGCCCCTGGTAGGTTACCCTGGGTCTGTACACTCTCCTACATCTCCTCACTGTGGGTTGATCGGCAGCATTCACATCCTCACCACCCTCAACCTCTTGCACATGTTGTTCTATGTTGCCTGCTGCAGCCCTTCTCATTTTGTAGGTTTGTTTGTTAAAATTTCCCCACTTGTATACACTGGTGGTGTAGAGTGTGGGAAAAACCAGAGGGGATGGTGTTTGCATAGTTTATAGCAGTGTTCTGGGCTGGGCTAATCTGCTGCCTGTGTAATTGGCTGATTCTGATACATTTCACCTGCTAGCTAAGCTAGTTCTCCTTGATTACCTAATGACTACTGTTTTCCCTTCCCATTGCCTTCCTGTTTAAGCCCGGGTGCGCGCCGTGCAAACAGAGTGCTCAAATGTGCACAGTGCTGATATTTCTTGGTTTAATTTCTTTTTTCTTCCTGTAAAACCCGGTGTGTGGCACACACACCCGCTTAGGCTTTTTAAAGAGTGCTAGGCAGGTTTAGACACACCCCCTAGCTTAGCTGTGCTAAGCTAGGAGCAAACCCGAGCCATAGGGCTCCAATCCGCATACAGTATGCCTGATACACACCCCCATGATGTCACGTAACTCCTAGGCTTGCACCAAGCTATTCCTACTCTTACACTGTTGGGACCTGACTTACATGCTGGGGGATTGCCTGCTAATGTATAGTTACATGTCTCACACTGAACCTCCCCCCTGAGCAACCACTACTCACTGGACATGTTGTCTTCTTCCTGCCATTGACTTGCAGAATACTGATTTTAGTTAGAATGCTTAATTTAGGTTCATTTTGTTATTTTCCCCCATCCCATTTGCGTGCCTCTGCCCTAAGCTTAAACAGCCATCGGCAGAAAAAATAAATAAAAGTTGATTTTTGTATTTTTTTTACAGTTTGCAATGCCAATGGCCTTTGGCATGCTTACTACATGATATGTAGCCTTTATATGGAGCCGTCACAGCTCCGTTTTGGATTTTTCAGAAATGTACTCGGTTACTAACCGAGTACATTTCTGCAGATAGCACTAGTCCTGCACGGATGGTTGCCAGCTTCCTAGATTGCAAAATCACCTCATTTGCATAGATGTCTCCTGCAAATGGGGTGATTTGCATACAAGGGCTTAGTCCATGCAGGATTAGTGCAGGAGCGCTAATGCACGCCCCTGCAGGCTGTTTCTGGCTCGCACAGCAGACATATTGCCTGCTTGAACTCCTGCACCCATCTTGCATGCCATGCAAGCTATAGAGAATCCGGGGGGTTATCTTTTAAGTGGTTGCCTTTGAACACCATTATAAATTATTTTATTATATGACACATACCAAGCAGTACTGATGCTGTTCTTTAAAAATAAACTTTTATCCTTGAAGTTGAAAAAAAGAAACTCCTGTAGGAAGGAATGGAAAATTGTGTTAATTCCTAAAGGCTGTGACTATCATATTTTGAAGAAAAAATACACTTCCTGCCCTTGCAAAATGCATGAACACACACACACACACACACACACACACACACACACACACACACACACACACACACACACACACACACACATATGCATACATAGGCATGCACACAGAAACATGCAGACAAATGCGCTCGTGCACCCACTTGCATGTGCGAACACATACGCACACACACGTATACACACTCACAGACACACACCTACATATATTTTGTGAGACTAGGCACACTGCAGGAGGGGAGAAGCATGTCCAGGGAATATGCGTAAGAGTCAAATGTGAAATGAAAAAGCATTCAGTCTCACAGAAAGAATTGCAGATGGGAAGTACTAAGTGTCACTGAAGTAGCAGAAGAGAACAGCCAGCTCTGCAGCAAAAGTTTTTGATCGTGAATGTGCCCCACAGGATCAGATTTGGCTACTTAAAGAAGTACTTGATTAGCTAACCTAGGAGGGATGAGAGTGAGTGGGTCAGACTGGCCTGCCTATCCTCAGGGCAGAGTATTTAATCATACATTTCAGCTGTCCAGATTCACAAAATGTTCAGATTTTTGCCTCAGATTTTTTGTCTGTTCCTCATAAAATCTGCAGTTTTCTGGCAAATCATTAAGGATTGAAGTCACTAAATAAAACTAAATAATGACAGACATTTGTGTTTCAGACTTTATATTCTTCAGAAAATACATAATAATGCAAAATCTGTTATTCTATCAACTAAGTTTATAGGAGCAATATTTAAAATGTGTCTCTATTTTGGGCCTTCGTCTACCCATCTTGTGCTGAGAGGTTGAAAGGTACACATTTGACTGCAGCTACAGGAATACCATCCAATGTATGTGGAACTACAAGTATTGTTAAATGTCGGAGTCATACTATTCTTTTTTTTTTCAATAATAAATCTTTATTATTTTCAGTTGTTAATACAATAATACACTACACAAAATAAAATACAGCAATATCAAAAGTAAACCTATAATCACACTACTACACTATATATACATTATCTACATGAATGCTTCCAACAGATAACTAAAATCTTTATACATTAAGATAAAATTCTTGACAAGGTATTAAAAGATCTAGTATCAGTATACAGGTTATTGATAACATTTCCAACTTTAATATGTACACCCAGAGGAACAATATCATTTAATCATTATGCCAATACAATATTAAAGATTTTCTACCAAATTTTTGGATTATTTATGCTTTTCTTGTGATCCTTAATTAATAATTTATGTGCTAAAATATGTTTTATTGCTACACTTTTAAAATTTTCCCATGAAGTCTGCACTGGATTAAACCAGTTTGTAGCTATGTATAACTTCATTAATAAAAAAATATTTGTAAGTATTATCAATTGGGATTTATCCAAATCGTTCGGCGGGATATGTAGAATCATAAATTCCCAGGAAAGTGTAGATTGTTGATAACCCATTTTTTGTAATTGAATTTTTAAAGAATTCCAAAGTTTAAATATACATTTACAGCTCCAGAACATGTGTAAAAGATCCACCATTTGATCAGTGCAATATGGACATTTAGGTGAATTTTTAGAGTCAAATTTATGTATTCTAAGACGAGTATAATAGGCATTATTAAAAATCATCAGTTGCGTAAATAACAATTTTTGAGAGATACTGCTTTTAAGGTTAGGTTAATAGCTTTTAATATTTTATTGTCCTCAATCAATGGTATTTTCTACTTCCAGTAATTTGCAAAGAGTATTTGATTCTTGTATTTCAATTCTTTTATTAAGTTGTATGTAGATGTTATATATTTAAAATCTTGCATCAGAGTTTGCCATAAACTTAAACATTTGGTCAAATCTTCTTCTTTAATTCCAAAGTCATTAAAATAATTTATGGAAAGATCCTTTAATTGTCGAATTATAATTAAATAAGATTTAGGAAGGTTCATCTCTTTTAATATATCATGTACTGATATACCAATATAAGGGTATAGATCCAGTAAAGTTACATTAATTATTTGTGGAAATCTTTTAAGGTCTATCAATTGATTATTGATTTTCAGGTTCGTATTCTTATGAAAAGGTTGAAGAGTCATCATATATTGTAAAAGATCCAAAGATTGAAACAGATTTTGTACCGATATTATATATGTTCTAATGTGTTCCATCAAGGCATATAATTTAAAATTCTCTTTCTTTAAAAGGGTAATGCCTTAGAATTCATTCCCAACTTAACAACATGTTTATAGTTCAGAATTAACCAATTAGGTGACCATTTATAATTAGATATGTCATAATTAGCCACTCTTAGAATTCTATTAGAGTTTATTATTAAATAATATAACTCAAAGTTAGGTAAATCTAAACCTCCCTTAACCTTGAATCATCAATTTCTCATAAGCTATTCTGGTTTTCTTAGGCTCCCATACAAATTTAGCTAATTCTGTGTGAATTTGTTGAAAGAATTTCTTGGAAAATGAGACTTGAGATGCTCGAAAGATATATAACATTTTAGGGAGTACGTTCATTTTAATGATTGAGACTTTGGCCATTGTTGGTAATTTCAAATTATTCCATCTTTTTAGATCAGACAATATATGATTCCAGGTCAACTTAACGTTATTCATTAGGAAATCTGTATTATTTGTGGAAAAGACAATACCCAAATACTTTATTTTTTCTTCCGATTTTAGTTGACCTACAAGTGGTAAAAGTGAAAAGGGTTTAGGTGTTTTTAGAGGAAATAAATTACTTTTTCTAAGATTTATTTTATAATTAGAAATCTCTTCAAATTCTTCCACTGCTTTCAAGATTTTCTTAGTATCTGATATAGGTGGAGTCATACTATTCTTATATTAATGTTTTGTCCTTGAGCATTCTGTCTAAGAACATGGAAGTTATTGCTTATGTAAATGCAAGCTTAACACACACAGATTGCACTAGCAGTTTAATGAATCCATTAAAGCTGTCACAAGAGAGATACTTACAGCATATAGTATTAAAATGTAGAATTACTCAAATGAAGACATATTCTAAATCTTAACATGAGAACTTTTACATTATGATTGAATTAATGAAAATTCACTTACTACAAGCTGCAGAACAGAAGAAAAGAATATGACATTACCTAACAATAGTTCTGTTGCTATAGTTCTGGTTATTAACTACTTTTATGCATATTTTACTGTAAAGAAAAAAAAAGTAAAACAAGAGTTTTATTTTCCCAGCTTTTCGAGTATTCCTTCTAACTGGTACAGAAACGTTGAATGCTCAACAACTGAAAAGTAGTTTTTGTGGCTTCAGTTTGATCAGTAAAGGTTGGTCTACTATGTTATGTTTTTTCTGGCTTATTGCAATAAAAGAACATCCCTGGGATTCATTAACACCTACACTAAAGAGTATACCATTCTGAGCGAGCAGACAAGTATAGGTCATACCTTCTTCCTCTTAATTTTAGTTTTCCTACTGATTTTCTTCCAGCCTTAAATATTGAAGGGGGTTCATAGAGGTTACCAAAAAGTGTAGATTACATGGACACAATGTAATCTTTCTGAGTGATTACAAAAGCAGAAAAAATGTGGTAGACATGCTCTTGAATACAGATTGTGTACACTTAGTATACACTTATTGTAGGTGTTAATGAATCCTAACCTGTTCACCTTTCCTAGTGTATATCTCAGTGCCTTATTAGTTACAAATCTAAACTACTCATTCATTCACTCATTCATTCTCTTATGTGCTTAATCCAATTTAGGGTCAAAGGGGAGACGGGAATCTACACCAGGATGGAGGAAACACTCATGACAGTCATAACTAAATCGTATATTAAGACACAACTCACAGCACGTTTGTATTATTCTATATAATTTATTAATCAACAGGTAAGTCCTATCTTTTATTCAATGTTTCATTTATTATTGAACAAATTGCCACTTTTACATAGGTTAAGAATTTCTTTGTAAGTTGTTACAAAGATGGATCACAGATGTGATGTAATACCTTTTATTGGGCCAACATAGTTTTTTTCAATTACTGGAGCTTTCAAGCTAGCAAGAGCCCTTCGTCCGGAATTATTAAGTTACTGATGTCAATGCAATTCTTAAATATCCACTTCTGCCTAGAAAAAGAAGTACATAATAAGTTGTATGAGGTTTTATTAATTTTTTCTACTACTCTTTTGTTTTTGTTTCCCCTTACATTTCATGTGTTCTTTATTTGTTTTTAGCATGTATAGTAATGGTGCCATGGATGGTCGTGTTCTTACGAAAAGGATCATGGCTGAAGGTTATGTTTCTTGTGACTGGGTCACTGTTCTATTAATCACATGAATGGTTGCTGAAGCCCATTGTATTCAGTGTGGGTATGTAGGATGTGTCCATAGTGTCTGATATCACAGTTGCTCAAAATTTTCTTTGATGTATGGAAAGCAGAGCAAAATTATTTTTTATTTATTTATTTGATTAGTTATTTATTTTCTGAGTCACCTCTTTATGTTTTGAAGTGCTAGGCTTTATTGGTTAATTTTCAACACTGGTTAGTTTCACACACTGTGTGCTGAATTTGATGTTCTGAGTACTTCTGGGTGGGGGGGTTGTACAGAAATAACTCCCCTAATTAAATGCTGAATGGGCGATTCCATTTGCCTGACACCAATAGTTTAATGTCTGCTATTGTATAATATAGGAATAATGCCCTGGAGAGTGGGAGTTATGGCAAAATTTATTCCCAGATGACCAGGATTGAACCTGAGGGCAAAACACTCATTCTCTTTGGAATTAAATCTTAGCCATAAATCTCAGTTTCTTAGACAATTATTCAAATCATACAGTTAATTTACATTTTCAAGTTTATTATTAACTAGTCATTCAGTTGTTGAGCATTTGTTTTGTTCTTTTTTTTTTCAGTTTAACTCTGTCTGAATTGACTAGTTGACTTTTTGACCTGACTTCTAAGATTCCTGTGGTTTCCACCTTTGGAAGCTAAATTTTTATGCAAAAGTAAAATAAGAGTAACTGTGAAATTAGTCCATTTTCAAGAGCTTATGTTTCTACAGCAGCAGTGTGACAGGTCAGCTCTAGCAGTGAATGGACCGTTGTGCAGTTTGTTAACTAATATGAAGGTGCATCATTTTATTCAGTTTATTTTGAATTTGATACAATCTTGTACATCTGTTTCTGTAATTGGGATAGTTATTTTTTTGTGCCAAAATTTGGCTGTCTGTACAGCACATGTTAAAGTGTTTACAGCCTGGCACTTCTCCAGCAAGGATATTTTAGAAATGTAACATCCCTGCTGAAATCTGTAATATGTGAATCTGATTGGCAGAGTAGATTATCCTAAACTCCTCCTGCATAATATTTTTAATTGTATGTTTTCTGCCTTCTCACCTGTGAACCATCAACTGCCATGTCATCGGTCTTCACCCCTTTTGCACCCAGAGAGCAGTGGTTCTTCACTGGCTGGGATGAGATCCATCCAGAGGGGACTGTCATCCCGCAAGCATGAAAGTAGTTTATGTCCTTCTCTGCGTCTGTCAGTCTCCCTTATTTATTCTGGGAAGCATGCCCTTATTCCATTATCTCGAGTGTCTGTCTTAAACCCTTCCTAGACAAGCCATTTACATTAAGGATCTTCATTGTCTTCAGACCGCAGTAACAGCTGAAAATTCCGCTCCTGGAGCTGCATTATCCATAAGCCTATACCCCTTCCTGGTAGCTGATACATGTAACTGTATCAATGCAGGGGGCCTACACCACCTATCACAGCATGTGTGCTCTTTTGTACTTGTGCATTAAGTTACCTTCACTGGCCTGATGCAGCCAAGCACACATCCCTAGTCAGTGCTACATTTACATGCTCATTCTTTTTAATTAGACTGCCTCCTCCCCCCCAAAAAAATGGCAGGCTGGTGTTGTACATTTACTTTTGCCTGCCCCTGCTGGGTCATTCAGTACCTGCACTGATAATAAAATCCAGGTCGTCTGGGTCTCAGTCAGGACTTAATCCCTCTGTGGCATGAAGCTGGCAACTATTTTATAATAAGAGTAGACCTAATACCTATAGTACATAAAATAATTGTAATGATTATTTTGCAGTATATTTAATATTTACTTCCAACTTAAATATTAATAAGAATCTATCCACAGATTAAGTATGGCAATGTTTCACTTGCAATGCATCTGCGTGCTCATCTCCAGGTTTATGATTTTGAAAGAGACTATTGAAATAATAAGTAACCTAGGAAAATACAACATTTTGTTTGTCCAAAAAAGAGCAGACTCAGTGATGGCTCATGATAACAGCAATCTCTATAAAAACGTGCTTAAAATGAAAGAATCTTTGAAATTCATTTGACCTGAAACATAATACTTATCAAAATGGTTTAGTTTGTATAAGAGTTAGTAGTTATATAATTAAGAAAAAAACAAAACAATTCCACAAAAGTTGTTAACTGACCCTGAGCAGAGCACCATAACTACTGTTCTTTCTACCCAGAGACTGAATATCTTGTCTGTCCTAAGAAAGGTGGGGTGTGGAGAGCCTGTTCTCCTCCCACACCACGCTGGGTTGATCTGGTCAGTTGCTTAATCACAAGCACCAAAAAGTTTTGCGTCTTTTCTTTTTTTTTTTTTTTTTTTTACAGAAATAGGACTGATGAACAGATCTAACTTTGACCGTATTAGTCTAGGTTGGAATCTGAAGCTTTCATAAAGCATAATTAAAACTGAAAATCTGTTACCTAATTACATGGTACATGTTAATATTAATTTAGTCCGGTCTCATTAAAATCAAGCAATTCAATCCTAGTCCATGGAATGAGCAACAAAACTACAAAATGTATTAACTAATCCAAGGTTGCAAAAACTTAGAGTTAATTATACTAAGACTGTGGAGAGAAATTAAGCACCGTACAATGCCAGAGCATGGCTGTTACCCACAACATAAAATATTTATGCAGTTTCAAACCCATTAGAAGGATGAGGCTCAAATTATAGATGTACTGCAACCCAGAAATTGTAATAGGTCCATGTAACCAACATATAGCTGCAGTAAAAATTAGTATGCAAAGCTTTTCATTTATAATACATGCTAACCAAATGTTATGTGGGATCTTCTTGTACTTCTTGTACAAGAGGATGGTCACATGGAAGAAAAACATATAATATATTTATAATTTTATAACATGAGGAACACATGATAAGGGTGCAGCAATATGAAACAAATTAATTGCATGAGCATGTTTATGAAATAATCAATTAGGTTCATAGCTTTATACTAGGCTAATGACCTCTAGCGCCTTTATAAGCCTAGCCATGAAACATAATTGTATCCCATGAGTTATTGTATCTTGGATGTTAATTAAAGAGCTGGATATTAGTTAGGCCTGATTTAATGACTGCCTTTGTCCATCAAAGACATGGGCACCAGACCAGGGGTAAATTTCCTATTTTCCATCCAGTGATCCTGGTTACGTTTGAATAAGGTTAGGGAGGGAATCTTCTCACATGGATGGAGAGCCTATTCCAGACAATGGAGATTCTTTGTGATACACATGTGTCTCTCCAACATGTCCTATTTATATTGCAAGCAAAGTTTAGATCTAGTAGTTCTGATACTATTCATTTGGCAGATATGCAAAAAGCCCAGCAGAGCAGGATCCAAGGATGATGTAAAAGGCCCATCAAATCAGGATCCAAGGATGCTTTGCATGCCAGACATAGATCACCTCTCAGTAATCTGTAGGAAACAAAGTATAAAAATAAGGCTTTGAGGTGATCAAGACAGGACATTGTGCATAGACCCTGTATTCTTTTTGTGATGAACCTTTGCAGTGGCATGATGACATACCCGGACAAGATGCCAAGCCCTTACTTATAAGATCAGCAACACAGAATGATTTCCTTACTACCTTGCACACATGTTGGTTGAAGGCCAGATTACTGTCAACATGTGTTTCCAAATCTCTGACAAATGGGTCTACTCATAGGAGTGTTTTATCAATGACTATTTTTCAGGGTGGCTGACTTCCCAAAAGGTCCTATTATGCATTTCTTGGCACTGAGTTTTAAGCCATAGTTTTGGCACCAGTCATTTGTTTGTGTTAGACCCTCTTGTAGGATGTTTGTGTCTTGAGTGAATTCTCTGACTGCTTCTAGTTTGCAATCTTCAGCAAATTTGGTCAGCCAGAGGCCTTCGACATTGTCCTTGATTTCCAAGAAGTAGATGCAAAAGAGGAGCAGACACAGCACAGAGCCCTGAGGGACTCCACTAACGAATGACATCTTTGTGGAGGTGGTCTCTCCAATATTAACTTCTTGGGTCCCATCTAAGAGTCACTTGGCTATCCAGTGTGTTATATAGGGGTTTATAGCTAATTCCATAAGTTTTTTAACAATACCTGAGTGGAGTATTGTATCAAATGCTGTACCCATGTCAAAGTAGGCAGTATGTACTGTTCTATCCTCATCCATTGCCTTGGTGACTTTTTAAAAAAGTTCTCCAGATTTAGTAGGCATGATTTGACTTTGGCAAAACCAAACTGTGCTGGATTCAGTGTCTGAAGGCTTCCTATGTCTTTCTTGATCATTATCATGATAATTTCCTTCATGGCTTTGCATATAAGTCTAGTCAGACTAGCGGGTCATTAGTTCCTGGGATTTGTTGATGGTCTGCCCTTACATAGAGAGATAACCATTGAACTCCCCCATTTCCATGGCAAGAAGCCTGCTCTGAGACTACAGTTAAATAGTGATTCCAGTGGCCCTGACAAGACATATATCAGGCTATTCAGGGAGAATCCTGGCGTATTACTGGAGCCTATTGAGGTAGTGCTCTTGGACTTAGAGAGAGCAGCTAAGACCTGCTCCCTATTTATAATTGGGGGCTATGTTTGAAACTATTTCCTAAGGGGGTGGCTTGGGGTTTAGCAAGGGGTAAAGTTGGAGATGAATTTGTCCTACACAACTACAAATTTGCAGGCACAGAGATTTCTAAATTTTGTAGACACAAATACCATGGACCAGTTAGAGCATATGCATACTATAAGTGCAAGCATACTGGACCTGGTACTCACAAATATGGGAAAATGCTTCACCCCTCTAATGTCATGTCATGTCCACTCTGGTAAGGTCAAACCACAAACCAAGTCTCCCTTGAAATAAGAATCAGTTCTGTAGCCACCCAGCAAACCCTGCAATAGTTAGAAACTACTCCAAGCAGAGGTGCTAGAAGCTGTAGAAGACTGGGGTGGAGGGTGAGAGGGACACTTAGTGATCTAGAAAGGGCAACACACATGCACACGCACACACACGCACACACACGCACACACACGCACACACACGCACACACACACCACACACACACACACACACACACACACACACACACACACACACACACACACACGCACACACACACACACACACACACACACACACACACACACACACACACACACACACACACACACACACACACTTTCTCATACAGAAACGAATGATATTAAATTACACACAGATATGCATCTTCTTTCTCGACCAAATGGCCACACACACACACACACACACACACACACACACACACACACACACACACACTTACCTTCTCTTTTGATGGACCTGCTTCCCTAAATTCCACGCGCAAATGTATTGACATCGATGTTGGCATACATCCCAACAATGCACGCAAGGTCCTCCTTAAAGGAGAAGACACATGCACCGACGAGTGAATAGGGTTGCTAACTTTTCATGTTAAAAAATTCTGGAAATGTACGTGAAAGTAAAATGCATGTAATTGTGGTACCACACACACAGACACACACACACATCCAGTGTCTCATTACTTGGCTATTTCTCCATTTCTCCCCACTTGCCATAAACACCATTCAAAACTCTCAGTGTGCACTGTGCATACTGCTTTCGGCTTTACTTCTACAATTATTACATATACTTGTATTTCATTTTAAACTTGCATTTAAAATTTTATAGCACAAACACTGATAGACATTTGCTAAACAAAGCAATACAGTTTCACAATGAAAACAGACTTAGCATTAAAACGTCTCTGCATTTGAAACTCACATTCACTGAAACAGCATTGAAACCCACATTCAAATAAAATGCATCTGGCCAGCGGCAGATTAAGTTTACCTTTGGGCTGTTTTCAAATCATAGACCCCTTGCACACATTTTTAGTACCATGCAAAAGTTATTTGATTCATCTTTCTGATTGCATTAAATTATAATGCATAATAATTAAAATGTATCTCTTGTATAGTAGATTGCCACATGTTAGAGTGTGTTTTATTTTCATAGTTTTGAACATTTTTCCCGTAAGCAATGAAACAAAACATATGAACCAATAATGACAGCACTGCCCAATTCAGAATATTTCAAGCATGAAAGACCACTCAGTCATTAGAATCCACCAATAGTAGTCAATATGTACAATCTCTGCAGACGCAAAAGTCATCTGAATAATTTCACATTAAAGAGATCTGTAACTAATGAAAACATTGCTGCTATTAAACAACTTTATATTTCAGTGTTACATCTACAAATTCAGTGCATATTGCCCTTGCAGAATAAATTGCCTATGTTGCATTAAAAATGGTAACTGGTAATATTGCAATAGAGAATGGATGGCAAACTGAGAACAGGTTTATAGATACTAGGTATCTCATCCAAAGGAGGACATACTCAGGACTGTAGCACCACACCCCCTCAAAACACAACATAGTATGAGCAATCCATCTACATGCTGTAGGAGCAGAACCCACAGCCTTCTGTATCAACATGCAAGCATGTTACCTGTTGTGCTACTAAAACTACTTTAAATTTCTGTACCACAATAATGATACCATTTGCTAAACAAAACAGTTGCACATTGTAAACAGACAGCATAACCAGCAGTAATCTTATCTTCCCTTGAAGCTCAATTCCTTGAAAATGTACTTGAAACTAAATTCCTTGAAAATGCACCTGGAACTCAGTTCCTTGAATAATGCAGCTTGGTAGCTGGGGTAGAGGATTCAGGCTGTTGTTTCCCATAGCTAAGGTAAAGGGTTTGAGCCTAAGCAAATTAATAACCACCTGCTAACCCTAACAAGGGCATTTCACTGTCTTCCACACATACTGTCCCAGAGACTTCCCATACTCTGGAACAGACTACCTATCTATGTCAAACAGAGGTCCTCATTAGCTCTCTTCAAGAAAAATCTTGATGATTGGATGGGTAATAGGAAATTCACCCCGGGGATCACTTCTGTGGTTCTGCTTAACAGGGGCACAGGAAAATAATTTTTTTGGGTGGCGAAAGCAAGGGTACATTTTTGGCTAGGCTTGTATAGACCCTAGGGCCAATAGCTTAGTACCTACCTATGAACCTATACCTCAACCTCTTAGTTCAAGAAATCTGGAAAAAACCTAAAGTAAAAGAAACAGGTTATAAATATTGCTGTCATTAACTTAGAAAATGTCTAGAATAACTTAGATAATTGCTAGAATAACAAGATTTATGTTAGTAGACATTTTTCTAAAGGATGTGAAGTCTAAAACTCAAATGTCTGTCATTATTTAGCAACTACAATATTTTTTATGAGAAACAGACATAAATATGGGGCAAAAATCTGGACATTCCAGAAAAACCTGGAGATTTGAGGGTATACAACCTACTCTTACACACACACATACACACACACACACACACACACACACACGCACACACACACACACACACACACACACACACACACGCGAGCATGAGTGTGGTACATGCTATGTGTGGTGGTTGGGTCCGTGTCATAACACTGAAAACTCATTTCACTGAAAACCAAACTGTCAAATACATTTCACTGAAAACTTTCTTCACAAGAAATATATCCAAGAAGCATGCTTTTTCAAGGGATAAGCCCACCCTGCATCTCCCATGTCGGAGGTTTTGCCCCACTACACCACCTTACTTATATATACTAACTCTATGATCGCACAACTGTAGAGAAAAGAAAACACACCACACACAGTGAATCAGAGCTCAAGAGCAAAAAAGGCATCTACAGATCTGTAGATACAACATGATGCTGACTGTCACAATTGACACATACTCTGCTAGACTCACTTCCCTGATAACTCTTATGATAATAAATGGCACCATTGCATACTTTCTATAAAATTCTATACACTTCTACACTTTGCAGTGACTTGAGTTTTCAGTGTTATGATGGGGTTCCATGGTGGTTGTACTGTGTGTGATTTTGACAACCTGTTTTTTATTGTGTGTACTTGTACGCAGGAGATGAGCTCCAGTAAGACTGTGTATGTACACCTCTCGCATACTGCATCTGTTACATTAAAGATGGAGTGGTTGTTACTAAACATGAGACAAATGTTACATTCTCTCAAGATACCCATATCCACCACACTGGCTGTGGAGAAATTGGGAAATTGCTTATCCTTGTTGTCAGCTCCTTTAAGGCCCTAGCAGAGTCTTGGGGTACACCACTGGCATGGGCTTCCTGATCCTAAACACTGCATATCTGTCCAACAGGCATTCTGGGATGCAGGCACCACAGCATACATCACAAGGTACATTTTTCTTCATCCTAACTGTAAACTGCTTCCTGCAATGCTGCTGAAGCAGTGATGTGTGGGACTGCGAATTATCAACAATTGCACACACAGGGATTTTTTCTGTGTGCTTTTGCAGGTGTAATGGTCATGGGGTCAACCTCAGTGAAACACAACATGCCTAAACGCAGTACATCATCAGAGCCTGACAATGATGGCAGCCCAGTCCTGGCATAGTCCAATAACACAGTGCCACAGTCAGTAATTGTTGTGGTGGAGCACATACTATTACCCACATCCTCTAACACAGCACTGTTGCCTGTGGAACTCATTCTTGCCTCTCCCCCTGGGTATGTAGCTGAACACAAAATACATCTTTAGGTTATGTGGAGCCACCAATGAACATGACAGTACTATGGAGTAGAATGCTAGTGGACATCAGCACCATAGCTCTTGCTCAATACTTAGACTAACTGTCACACTGGATATAAATCAATGAATGCTCAGGTCAGTGATCCAGGCTCAGACAGAAACTATTCATGTGGTGGCAAAAATGATTAGCATATAGAGTGGTATGTGTGATGATATATGTGAGAGCCTGCAATGTCTCAGCTATGGATTAGAGGCACAGAGAGGAACTCCACATGCTCAAGTCACTGGGTGGTCACTTGGCAGATATTCCAGGTTCCATGAAGTCTTCAAGCTCCTTGTACCTCAGATGATGCCATGCCCATGGCCACTTCTCCTCTGTCTACTTTGTGATGTTATGGTAACAAATAATTTTCACACATGACAACAGCAGCAGCAGACAGCAACCATTTCTTTTATTGCACAGAAAGACATGTACATGGGAGACTAGGCAATCATAATCCTGTTTTCCAAAGTTACAAGAATCATCACACTTTATACTCATTTTGCAAACTAAGATCTCATGATTCCTTATTTATGACATTCCATATTAGGCACAGGTTCCAAATTCCATAATTAGAACATTCTACTCAGAACAAATCTTATACTTTTCTAACTCTGTCCTAACACCTGTCACATCCACTTCTGTGCAAAAGTTCACCATTTCCTGCACTCATGTCCCTGCTAGAATAACTATCCATCTGTTCTCCTCAGGAAGCTTCAGTCCCTCCTTGCATAGTGCACCCTGCTCCCCCAATCAACCAACTATGTAACACAATAGTTTCCACATCACTACTCTGTCCCTACTTCCACCTTTGTACTTGATGCTAATCCCTGTCAGTGTGCTCTACCCGACCTGTGCAAATAATGGCAACTGGGACTTGCTTATCCCACTGTGTTAAATGGGTTATGTGGTGTATGATGCACAGTATGGCTAGTTAATGCATGGTACTGCATGAGCTGAGTGTAGTACTGCATTTATGACTTTTAATCATTGTTATCTGTATACTTGCTTACAGTTATGGACCAGATATCACCTCTTTGCAAATGCTGCAGCCTTTTTTTACACAATTTAGCTTCAGTGGGTCTATCCCTGCTGCAAATTCTTCTGACAGCTACTCACATGTTACCTCCTCCACTTCTGGTCCTGGTTTGCCTAGTCATCCTATGGGGATTCCCACTCTGTGAACTACCATATTATGCAGCATTGCTCAGCCAACAAAGACCTTGCTGTGTGTCTACAAACCATACTGCAAAGAGGGAACCTAAGCAATGGGAGGGGGCCTTCATCATTTCAAGCACATGTTCGCACACACACATATATGTCTATGTCTATATCTATATCTATATTATATAGATATAGATAGATATAGATATGTGTGTGTATGTGTACATATGTTTCTTCCCTGTTTGCAGTCAATGAGCATATAAAGAAAAATAGCATATAAAGAAAAAAAGAAAGACAAAATGAATTACATATTAATATGGTGTATTCATTTAAATTAGTTAAGATTAGGAGGTTATTCACAACCATCACACCTTCACTGTGTACCTGTAAAGACCTTACAGAAGACAATTTTACAAAAATGAAGAACATAGACAATTCAGTTCTTTGACACAAGAAGACTGTCACATCGTAATATACAATTCTCTTCCAGGGTAATTTCCTTCCTTAGATGCTGTTCATATCCCTGGAACTGGCACTTAAATTCTGCCAGAATTAGACAAAATATGTTTAAATCAATTAATTATTCGCTGAAATGCTAAATACCCACATTTACATACAAATTGCCACATTATAGCAATATAGTGTGTTCCTTTCAGCATTTTTGCAAAACAATTAACATTGAAAACTACAGGAAATTACAATTCACTAAAACAAACCAATTATATTGTTAGGTACCTCCATGCCTACACAATTAGGTATGGTAAGCAAATACCTACTTTGAAAATCCTGCCATCTGTTATTTCCTTTCACTTTTTATAACCGGCTAAACAAAATATGCTAAGTTGTTGTTGTTGTCTTTCGGCTTATCCTGGTTAGGGGTCACCACAGCGGA
Source organism: Protopterus annectens (assembly GCF_019279795.1). NCBI lineage: Eukaryota > Metazoa > Chordata > Ceratodontiformes > Protopteridae > Protopterus > Protopterus annectens. The sequence goes on along the minus strand of NC_056726.1, from coordinate 674,186,966 downwards.
ACTCCAGTCCGCTAATGTTTGGTAGTGGATTTTTATGTGCCGGGTTATCAGCCCTGATGCACAACCTTCAACAAAGGCACGCTCATTCACGCATGCCTCCACACAGAAGACGCTCTAATATGCTAAGTAATATGTGAAAAATTAATGCCAGCAAACATTGTATTCAGTCCCTCCATAAAACAGAATGATAGCTTTCAGTACTTAAAACAATACTACATTCTTGAGCTGTTGACCAAATAACTGGAGTTAGTTATATTGAAAGAAATTTACTTTTTGATCACATGCATTTCAGCTGTGATTGCATGTTTATAATTTAATTAAAGAATGAATTTAGTATAAGTATCTGAGATGTCTGGTTAGATAATTAAATGTCTGGTGTTTTCCAATAAAAGGGAATAGTTTCTAGTGCTTTTGAACTATAATTCAGCTTCTTAACCACTCACAGTAAGAAAAGCAACTACCACATGAAAAAAATCAATGTAATTTAGTGTTGAAATGAAACATATGGTAGCCATTTGCATTTCCTTGCTAAGTGGTAGCTATTCTATTTGTCTATACAGAGGCAGACCGAAAAACTTCAAAACATAAAATCAAAACTTTGTTCATCTTACTAATTCTGTCATGTGACACTTCTGCCATCTTGGTTTGTATTGTTTCCAACTTCTGCATTAATGTGCAGTATGTAATTTGAATGAGGTCTCATCTAAGGAGCTATAATTCTTTAAGAACACTGCAAACCTTTTTATTACATCTCTGAACTTTCTTTAACTGTCTACTGTTGTAAATGTTACAAGTCAAAACCCTGTTTTATTTCATATTTGTCTGTCAGCCTTGATAAAATGCTAAAAAATTGTACTGTGGTTGTCAGAGCACAATTGCATACAAAAGAGAAGAGAAGACTTAGAATTCTCCAAAAATATTAAAAATGTTTTCTTTAAAATCACAATTATTTATTTATTTATTTACTTATTTATTTATTTTATGTATTTATCTAACATTTGTTTGCCGGGATAGTCTGACTGGACAGCTAGTGTCCATTTTCAGCGGAGCTCTGGGGAGAAAAGCTCCAAACGGTTACAGAATAAAGAGTAATACATGGTAGCAATTAAAGGTTACAGAGTTTAAATGATAACAACTGGTTAGGAAACATGTTGTAGAAAGGTTAGCAATTTAAAAAATAGAAAGCTGAAGTACAAATATATGATCATAGCCCTTTCGTAGAGTAAGTATAGGTACAATATATGTACATGGGATTTTCATAGAAAGAACATATTTACAATATATATAATATATACACTGAGCATAGGTAGAGCACAGTATCAGTGTTTACCAGAAGTATCAGGAAGTAACACCTACAGTAGGGTGAGGCTTCAGGGAGGTCCATTCCAGTTACATAAATAGTTGGTGTAAAGGTATGATTTAAGGAGGTTTTTGAAAGTGGATGAAAAAATTTGCAACCTGAAGTCAGGAGGTAGGGTATTCCATGTTTTTGTAACTTCATGAGGAAATAGAGATTCCCCAGAGCTGTTTTTACATGGGATAACTTCAATGAGCGCTTTGTTACTGGATCATAATTGCATATTTGAATTCTAGAAGTTTAGAAGGCCAGTCAGGGCAGGGGTTTTCTCAGGATAATATAGTATTTGGTGTGCTAGGTTGAGTTGGTGGTAACATAAATTGGGAAATTCTAGCCAGTGTAACGTATGTAGGGATTGGCAGTGGTGGAAGCGTGATTTGGCACTGGTTGCAAACCTGGCAATTTTGTTGTATCATGTGCAAAGTTTGTCAAAGTCAGTTTTATTTAGGTTTGTTAGCACTGGGGATGCATATAGTAATGTTGATAACAGATGGGTTCTGGCTATAGCAATTCTAGACTCAGTGGTTAGGAACCTTTTGCTGCGACAGAGGGTTCCAAGCTTTTTCTGGAAATTGGAGACAGTTAGGGATATATGTTTGTTGGATTTTAGTTGCTGGTTGATTGTAAGACCTAGTAATTTGGCTTCTGGGACTGAGCTGATGAGGGTCTTGTTGGCTGAGAATATGGAGAAGGTGAGGTCAGTAGTCTTTATTGGGTGGAACAGCATTAGTTGTGTTTTCTTTGGGTTTAATATCAACTGAGATTTATTTAGCCAATTTTCTATCTCTGTAAAGGATTCTTGGGCTTTTTGTTGGAGAAGTTGGATATCAGATGCAGATCAGATCAAGGTTGTGTCATCAGCATCTTCTTCTTCTTCTTTCGGCTTTTTCCCGGTTAGGGTGTCTGGCCACGGATCCCAGATGCGGCAGTGGGAGTTTACGGTGTTGGAGTTTCACGATTGTCGAGGTTGCCAGCCTGAAGGCACCCACACCTACACCACTCACATACTAGGAGTCGTCTATCCCTCCAATCCACCTGCAACGCCTTGGGAGCATGTGGGAGGGAGGCACCCGAGGGAAACGAAACGCGACGACCACTGGAGGCACAGACAGGACCCCACACAGGGCACCCCAGCCACAGACGGAGCCGGAGGAACCTCTTGCTGTGACGGCAACCATAACCACTGCACCAAGGTTGTGTCATCAGCATATTGGACTATTTCCGCTTTTGTGGTTGCTAAGTGTAGTTGGTTTGTAAAGATGTTAAAGAGAAGGGGGCTGAGAATTGAGCCTTGAGGTAGCTAAGTGAGACAGGGAGTGGGGGGATAGGGAGTTAAGCCATTTGACAGACTAAAGGTGGTTGTTTAGGTAACTACTGAACCAGAGCAGGGTGAAGCTGTCAAGGTTGTGCTCAGACAGGCAGATTAAGAGCTTATTGTGGGAAACCGTATTGAATGCTTTGGATAAGTCTAGAAAGGTGGCAGAAACAAGTTTGCCTTGGTTCCTGTATGTTTATGGTGTTGGTAAAGTTAATAAGGGCAGTGGTGGTGCTATGGGATGGGCAGCATCTGTGTTGAGTTTTGGAGAGTAGGTTGTTGGACAGAAGATGGCTGAAGAGTTGGTGATGAATGCTCCTTTCTAGAATCTTAGATAGGGGTGACAGGATTGCAGCTGGTCGGTAGTTAGAGAGGTCAGTAGAGGGGCCACCCTTGTGAAGGAGGATGATAAATGAGGTGTTCCACAAGGATAGAACAGTGTGTCCAGTAATGGATCTCTTTATTAGTAATGAGATGGGGAAAGCTATGGACCTGGATGCAAGTTGAAGGTATTTGGCAGGAAGATTGTCAGCAGTGAGGGTGGTTGTTTGAGTTTTGCTAAGAGTTTTTGGATGATTGATACAGGTACTGGCTTAAGTGAGAAGGGGGCAGTGTTTTTTTAGGCTTTGGGGAATTGTGGGAGGATAGTGGGACTTGTATCATTTATGAGTTTAAGTATAGAGGAGGTAAAATATTTATTGAAGCTGGAGGCTATGTCTAAGTTTGTGCCTTCTATATTTGGTGGTGGTGTAGTGTTTTTTCCGGACTGGAAGATGTTGTTCACTGAAGACCAGAATTTTTGTGGGTTACTAATGTGTTTTCTTTGTAAGGAAATATAGTGATTTTGTTTGTCAATCTTAATTTGTTTTTTTTGCCTTGTTTCTAAGTTCGAAAAAGGCTTGCCTAGTTGTGGGTGTTTTGTGTTGTCGCCAGTATTTCCAAGCTTTATACCTGTCTTTAAGTAAGGCTCTTGTGGTTTTCTGTAGCCAGGGGGCAGGGTTACTACATATCCTAATTGTTCTGATTGGGGCTAATTGGTTGAGGATCTTTAGGAATGTAGAGTTAAAGTATTCTACTGCCTTGTCCAGAGGGTGGGTTTTGATGGGAGTCCAGTTAAAGGATTTTAAGGCTTCCAAGAATTGATCTGTGAGGAAGTTTTTGTGGGAACGGGTTTGCAGCGGGGAGAGGGAGCTAGTAGAGTTAAGTTTGTGCCTAAGGATAAAGGTTGGATTGTGGTCACTGAGAGAGTTGGGCAGTGTTCCACATTGATGGACAGTGTTGGGCTGGTTAGTGAGGATCCAGTCCAATATGGATTCCCTTTTTGTGGACTTATCAATACGTGTGGGTGATTGAATGAATTGGGTGAAGTTATATAGGTTAATATGGCTGGTGGCTGTTGGAGAGTGGATAGAGTTCCAGTAGATGTTGACATCACCTAGCAATATAGTTTCTTGGGGGAGGGAGTGGGAAGCCCAGTAAAGTACTGACTCTAGGGTGGTTAGGTTGCATCCTGGGGGTATATAAATCCCAAATAAGTTTAGGTGTTTGTACTGGTTTAAGAGGAGTTTATCAAATATAGTTTCAGCATTTTTGAAGTTTGAGGATTCTTTTTGTAGAAGCTGGAGTTTTAAGTTAGTTTTGTAAAGTAGGTCAATACCTTTACCTCTTTTGTGAACTCTGTCCACCCTTTGAATGTTATATCCAGGTGGGGTTATGGAGTTATCCTTGATATGAGGCTTAAGCCACATCCCTGTAATGAGCATTATGTCAGGGTTATATAACGAGATAGTGGAATGCAGCTCTTCTATTTTGTTTATAATTCTACAAATGTTCAAGTTGACTATTAGTAAGTCAGTGGGTTTATGTTTAAATGGGAGGTGGGAGTTGCATGTGTTATTGGTGATAGTTGATGGTCCGGGGTTGGGGTGACTATCACCTCCTAGTAGTAACTGGGCTGCTATGTTGGTAATAGTTTTAAGGTATAACAATATTAGGTAGTGGAATCTGAGGCTTGGTTGTTTTTTGGATTGTGAGAAATAAAAAACTGGTGAGGTAATTTGAAAGAAGGATTGGCTATAGATGGCTGGAGATGTGACTATATGTTTGGAGGGGTTAGTAGTGGCAAGGGGTAGGGTGGGAGATCTAAGGTAACTGAGCTTGGTGAGTGAATAGTGATAAGAGGTACTGATGGAGGCTATGGAGAGGTGTATGAATTAGAAAACCAGTAGTAGGGGAGCATTGTGATATTGGGAGTGGGGGGTATGGGACATAGTGGCAGTGGTTTTAGTTTTAGGAATAGAGGTCTGTGTCTTTGAGGAGGGTGTGGGTAGAGCAGAATGTGAGCAGCAACAAATTAGAGGAGCAGTAGGAGGTGCATAGGATATGAGTGGGTAGGGGAAGAGGGAGTTGTTGCCTAGTGATGTAGGGGTGTGGTCTTGACTTTATCCTAGGATGTGGGTGTAATGTGTGTGTGTGTGAGTTTGATTGGGTAGTGGGTGCGGTAGTCGGGTCAGGTAATGTGGGGTAAGGATAACTCTACGAGTAGCGGAGCTGGGTGGGAAATGGGGGCAGAGTAAGGGAGTGGAGGATGTCTGAGCATTAGCGAGGGTGAACGGAGTGGGGTTGCACCAAGCACTTCAGGTAGGTAAGTGACCGCAAAAAAACAATCTGTATGTTGGACAATAGAACCGACCAGTCATGAATGAAGTCCCAGAGGGCTCGGTCCTGGGCCCTCTCCTGTTTGGCATCTACTTCTCAGAAATCCAGGCCAACACAGAAGGACTTTGGCTGACCAAGTTCGCCGATGACTGCAATCTAGGAGTCATTATCAACTCCCCAAGTGATGCAGATATCCTACAAAAGGGCCTCTCTCAGACCAATGACTGGTGTCGGAACCATGGCCTGAAGTTTAATGCCAAAAAATGCGTTAAAATCCCCTTTGGAAAAAACTCATTTCCCACAAATTACCACTTTGATGGGAGCCCACTGATCACTGAAGGGGCCCTAAGAGATCTGGGCAACCAGGTCGACAGCCACCTCACCTTCATCCACCACATTGCCACTGTGGTCAGGAAGTCCTTCTATGTGTCACATCTTATAACCAAAGGTTTCACATCCAGGAAGAAAGTGGTCATTATCCCGCTCTACTCATCACTCATTAGCCCAGTCATCGAATATAATGCCCCATTTGGCATGTACCTGAACAAACACCTACAACAGCTGGAGAGGCCACAAAAATACTTCACAAAAAGGATCCTAGGCCTTAAACACATGTCCTATATGGACAGACTCAAGAAACCTCAGCTGTTCTCAGTCTCTTATCATCTACTTGGAGGTGATCTCTGCTTGACTTACAAAGCCATGTCTGATCCAGCCCTACTTGAAATGCTACACCTAAAGAAATCCCAATCCTCCTGTGCCACATGCTCCAGGGATCACAACCTCATTACCACAATTAACAGAACATGCTGGAGGGACAGGTTCATCTCCTAAAGACTGCCCATACTCTGGAATAAGCTTCCCATTCATGTCAAGCAGAGCACCTCACTGGCCCTCTTCAAAAGAAATCTTCACAAGTGGATAGGTAACAGAAAGTTCACTCCAGGGATCATTCCAGTTGCCCTTTTGGATAGGGGCACTGTGAACTAACATCAGGTGACACGGTACCTGGGCAATTTTTTGGGGCTAGGCTTGTAAAGGCTCCAGGGCCATTAACCTAGTACACACCTATGAACCTATGAAAGTGTAAATAAATAAGGAAGAACACTAGAGGTGCCTTTAGAACTGTTATAAGTATAGTCTGTCTGTAACTTAAACTTGTGTAAAGAGGCAGGTCTTTTAGGTATTTTACAAAACAATGAGGTGGGAAGGGTCAGAGAAAGAATGTACAGAGGTGGATAGTTGTGTGTGAGTCCCTAGTCAAGTTATTAGTATAGCTAGTAGGGAATGGATGGGGCTCACAACTAAGAATACACTTTCCCACTGCCAACCCAGGTAGTGTGCTCACAGGTAATAAGAAGATATTAACCTTTTTATTAATTTAACTGGGAACTTGGCTGTTCTCTGGCCCTTTGGTCTTGACAAGGAGGTTTCACATTGGCTCAGTATGTGTGGGAGTCGTTAGAAAAGTGACCCAGTATTTTATGTGCTCCTTTTATTAATTTAACTGAAAGCTTGGCTGTTCTCTGACCCTTTGGTCTTGACAAGGAGGTTTCATGTTGGCTCAGTATGTGTGGGGGGCATTAGGAAAGTGGCCCAGTATTTTATACGCTAAGCACGGATGCACACACGGTGGGTCATCAGGACAGGGAAGATTTATCTATTGGAGCTCTTAACTGTTGTCTGTTTTGAATCATCTAAGAATCATTTAACCAACAAAACCCTCATTCCTGGATTACATATGTCTAAAGTACAAGGAAGCAGTACCGCAGGCCCTGTGAAAAAGTCCTCTTGTGTGTGTGTTTGTGTGTGTGTGTGTGTGTGTGTGTGTGTGTGTGTGTGTGTGTGTGTGTGTGTGTGTGTGTGTGTGTGTGTGTGTGCGCGCGCCTATTTGGTATCTCTCTGTCTGCCTGAGTATCTTGGTGCACCTGTGTAAGTGGGTGAGAGAGGGGCCCTGCAAATATTGACTAACCCAACCTCTGCAAAAATAATTAATTTCTAATTCCAAATTACTTCAAATCTAGTAAATTTTCTGGTTTATCTTATTCACTTATTTGGAAATAATTGCATTAATCATTTACAAACAATGACTAGGAGAACTATTTTCTTACATAATGCATTATTTTCTTACATGTAGAAATAAATAAATAAATACACTGTGGAATATGAAACAAAGCAAAAGCCAAAGACAGCAAAGTATCACATTTGAATGAAGGTAATGCTGACATTTAGTCATCCTTGGATTTAATATTTTGTTATTCAGGCTTCTTCCTTGTTGCCAAACCATGCAGGTTATAAGTAAATCCTAGCAGAATTCCCACCCAAACGTCATATATTGATATAATTAACACATCCAAAAACCCATTATATTTAGAATTACTTGCTATGCCATTCAATAATACTGTGCCAGATCCATGAACAGCTAGTTTCCATGTTGCTTTCATGTGAGCATTGTGGTGCGACACGCATATGATAGCATGCCATTTTCTACTCCTTAAACAGCTCTGCAAGTCATGTAGTGCCACCGAAGGTAAACAACAGAGTATGCTAATTAAATCATAATCAGCTGAATTACATGCTCTGATATGGTGTAGCCATTCAGAAAGCTATAAAGTAACAGTGTTGAGATGGTGTAGCCCTTTGCCATGAATACCAAAACCTATTGGAATACAACCACCATCACATTTAGAAAAAAAAAAGCATCGTTATTGGCTGGTGCTATTCTCTTGCATGTGTATGTGCACCAGGCTCAAATCTATGCCGCTGCTGCTGCTGATATACCTCATCCAAGGAGAAGACAGTTGCTCAGACCCTGTGTAACATAACATGGACTGCATGACATTGAAATAGTAGAGAGATACAAGGTTGATAGGGAAACACTACAGGAACTCTGCAACCTCTGCTCCCCCACCTCAGACCCAGGGGAAATCAAGTGGAACTTATACCAGTGGAAACTAAGATATGTGCAGCATTAAGGATATTAACTACTGGTACATTCTAGAGATCCACAGGGGCTATACTAGAGATGTCACAGGCCCCACCCTCCAGGATATTTCACCACTCTCCAATGTTATGCTAGAACATGCAAGGGAGTACATATTTTTTTCATGCACACAAGAGGAGAGAGCAAAAACAATGCAGGAAGTGTATTCTGTATTATTCTGTAGCACACTTCCCTGAAGTATTGAGGGCCACAGACTGCACTTCCATAGTAGTAAAAGCACCACCTGGTGAACAATGAAGGACATACCTCAGCAGGAAGGAGCTCCACTCAATCAACTGCCAGGTTGTCTGTAATGCCCAAGGGAACATCCTCAATTTCTGTGTGGGCAACCAAGGCAGTTAACATGACACACATATATAGCACACCTCTCAGCTTTACAAAAGGTTTATTAGGGTAATGTTCCACAAAGCCATCTGCTGGGTGATGCAGGTTATGCACTGGAACCATGGCTCATGACACCCATCAGAAATGCACACACACCCACAAAGTAAGGCTACAATGATGGCCATTCTCAAACTAGAAACATTGTAGAGTGTGTGATTGGTATGCTGAAGTCACAGTTCTGCTGTCTAGACACATCAGGAAGTGCTCTGTAATAAGACCCAGGTACCTGCACAGAAATTCTCACAGTGTGTACCATGTTGCACAATATCAACTTGAGGAAACAGCTTCAGCACGGGAAGCAAGACCCATGACCACACATTCCTGGACCACAGGCAGTGCCAGCACCTCCAGCACATACAGAAGAGGATTCTGAGGGAGAACATCCACCTGCAGAAGTAGCCGGCATACGTAAGCATGCACAATATGCCCTTGCCCTGGCTAAGAGACAAAGGATAGCACACACACACTCACCACCTAAGACTCAAAGGTTGGCACACATACACTCAGCAATTAAGAGACAAATGATAGCACACACACTCACCAGGAAAGGAATACACATAACAACCTAAGCATATACAAATATTAAAAGTGATGCTATCTGATACCCACAGACTTTACTTGCCCATGTAATTTCTGTGTAACAATACCATCAGACAGAGACAGCCTCAAAGCACATGAATCACAACTGCAGTAATGTGAGGGTAAGTGCGTCATACTATTACCCACATCCTCTGACACAGCACTGATGCCTGTGGAACTCATTCTGCCTCTGCCCCGGTTATGTAGTTGAACACAAAATATCGCACATCATTAAGTTATATGGATCCACCAATGAACATGACAGCACTTAGGAGTAGAATGCTAGTGGACATCAGCACCATAGCTCATGCTCAGTACTTAGACTAGGTGTTACATTGGACATAAATCAATGAATGTGCAGACTAGTGATCCAGGCTCAGAGAGATGCCACCAATGTGATGGCAAAAATGATTAGTATGTTTTGCATGTGTGATGACATATGTGAGAGCCTGCAATGTCTGCATACAGCTATGGATCACAGGAACAAAGAGAACCACCATCTGCTCAAGTCACTGGATGGTCACGTGGCAGATACAGCATTGCAGACTCAGAGGTTCATAGGAGGTTACTAAGTTAATGGCCTTGCCTAGCCATGTTATACCCATGTTCCCTAATTGACCTTGGTTAGATGGTTGTTATTCCTAAAGGGAGTCTATGACCAGCACTGATTTCCTCTGGCCACAAGGGACATAATTGTCACCCTCAGGGTGAATTTACAGTCTCCCATCCAAATTTTCAGGCTCCGTGAAGTCTCCAAGCTCACTGTACCTAGGATGATCTCATTCCATAGCCACTTCTCCTCTTATCTACTTTGTGGTGTTACGGTATAAAATAATTTTCACACAAGACAGCAGCGGCAGCTGAGAGTAACAAAGTCCTTTATTGCACAGAAAGACATGTACATGGGAGAATAAGCAATCATAATCCTGTCTCCTCAATTTACAAAAATCATCACACTTTATACTCTTTTTTGATTAAAAGCAACATTATTGTCACAATTATAAAACTGCCATGACTAATCAGAAATCAACACTGCAACATTCATTTTGCTAAGATCTCATGACTGCTTGTTTATGGCATTCCATATTAGGCACAGGTTCTGAATTCCATAATTAGAACATTCTACATAGAATAAATCTTATTTTTATTATTTATTTAGTTATTTTACATTTGTTGACAGGGTTTGTCCGGCTAAGCTGATAGTCTTTTTTCACCGGAGATCTGGGAAGAAAAGCTCCACAAATTCACAATGAAATTGTAAATGAAAATAGTTTTTTAAACAAAACATTAACATTTTCGAGTTGGAACACTTGCTAATATTATGTGCAATAAAAAATACCTACATACTGTCAGTCAAAAATGTACTCAATCAGAACCTGTGTGAGGTGTCTACCAATGCCATTCTTGGCTTATAGGAACGATGTCTGCAATATACAAGTATGAATTGTGCACAATAATTGGCATCAAGCCACTGACATACCCACTGTACACAAAACAGTCAACAGGACAATTATATCATCGGTTTCACAAGTAGAGCAATAAACAGGAATACAGAATCACTGGTGTGAATGCATGAATTACATTACTAAATTAAAAAAGCCCTCCAAAATTACTATTTACAGAAACAGCTATAATCCTGTTATGTACTAAATATGCATATAATCAACATACTGAGAAAGACTCTGTTAGCTATCCACTCTGTGCATTAGACATTCACGCAGCTGTAAGTCAAACCCAAATGAACAAAGGGCATGGGGCAGTCATCCTCATTTGTACAGAGTGGGAGGAGAGGATCACTAGGCCAAGGCTGATACCAAAGTAGTGAATGTGTGTGAGTAAGAAACACAGAACATTCAGTAAAGTAGGAAATATGTCAGGGTCACTAACAGAAGATATATACCAATCAATATTAAGGTTTTCTTAGCTTACTTGTGTGTTGGTCAGTATGGGCAGTTTTGTGAAATGCGTGTGTGTGTCTGCATGAACACATTCAAGCTCTATGCTAGCATTATGTTCTGCCATGTCAGACATGTCTGAGCCATGCATGGTAGAGGTGCCGTTTCAGCGTTGTTGCCCCAAACCACATGGATTGCATCTGCCAGGAGTTTCACTGCCACTTCCAGGAACTTAGTTCAAAGTGGGAAGAAAAATAGTGAGTGGAAATGATCCAAACTTGGTTCTACACACTCATGTTAAGCAGTTTCAGATGTTAAAAGAATGTTATACATTTTCACTCTCTCTCCTCGGATGTACATCTTAGCAATGCGTACTACTAATGAAAGAAAGTTTGTGCTTACCATCCGCAGGTGGGCTTTCATATGGTATGTTTGATATCCCTGTTAAAAGGGTAAGGCAGTGGAAAGAAGGCTAATAAGCAGCACAATGCAAATAACACAAAGAGAAGAGAATAATGTTCTGCCTACCTTTCCCTTAAGAAATATCTCAGAATCAATGAGACTGACCACCCCCAACATAAAATCTGTTGGGCTTTTCTCTATTGTAAGGCACACATACAGATATTTTCAGAAATAGAAGTAGTAACACATAAAAATGTCTAGAATGGCATTACATGCATATCTCTCAACCGTACTGAATTCCTCGGAATTTACCAGTTTTGGGGCAAAATAATGGGGTGGCACAAATTTCAGAGTGGCCTCTTCAATTCCAGATTTTTTTTTTAATTTATTTGCAAGTTTATGTTATGGCCAGTGTCATCATGCATCGTCAGCATTTCCTGCAATGTCATCAATGTGCAAGGGCATGCGTGATGGCATCAGCTTTGTGAGGCAGTGCCTGACTACCTGTTGGACTCAGAGAATCGTGGGGGGAAAAAAAAAATAGTTGTTTATAGCTGCAGCCTGGCCATGAATTATGGCACTGTGGCAGCCAGCCAACAAGGACATTGTGTCAATGTGCAATTCTTGAATGATCTGCCTGCCGTGGACTGTTTAGATGGAATTGTACTGTATGTCTTGACGGCAGAGCTAGTGAATCTTGTGAGTTTACAGCTTAAGATACAGGTGAGCATGATGCCTCTCAACTGAAATATGCTAAAATTTAATAAGGTTCAGGAGTGCTGGGAGGGTTAGAATTTATATACTGCAGTCCACCAAATAAAAGGCATGATCTTAGTGAGAATGGGGGAATTTTACAGAAATTATTTTATGACTTAAAAAGACATGTTGCTATTAAGTAATAGATATACCCTGGTTACTAATGTACAATAACATACTGATATTCTCTTAAATATCTGCTGTTTTTGATCACTGATCCGGGATCCTTTTTCTGGGCCATCTAAGATGCATGGAAGGTAGTTAAGAAGTAACGTGTCAGCAGTGAGTGACCTAAGGCATCAGATTTCATTATTAGTAGTTATAATGGGAGGAGGGAGAAGTGAGAATTGAATAAATATGCATTTAGACTTAAAGTTCATAGTTTTTTCTTGGATGCGATATTTGTATTATAGCTTGGGAAAGCACAGCTGATATATTCTCTTAATTATGCTGTCTGTATACGCTGCATGTTATCTGTCAGGAAGGTTGCGCTGCACAAGATGTGACATCAACATTTGTCACACTACTTCAACATAACGGGACACAAACTTGGACAGTAGAGACTCAAACAAGGAAACATCCATAGTAATCATTTCATTCACGCATTGCTCTTACAGCAACACACTGTGGCTGAGTGTGAATGACATCATGAACACAAGGCAGAAGCTGCAAACTAGGATCAGTGAAGGCAGGGGGGGTTTAGTGGGAGAATGAGAGTTTGTTGTAAAAACATTTTTTTAGGAATGGGATCCATATCACTGTTATTGACAGAGAGAGGGGACAATAAATGAGGGAACTATCTGCGGAATGAATGGTCTTTACTGGTTAGTTATTGAATAAGAGTGCCAAGGAATGGAAACATTTTGGCTCAGTGATTATACTAGGAGATGGTATTTTTGTGTGTATATATACAGAGATCATATGTAGATGTTCTTGTTCTTTGCATACACAAGACAGTAAACAAGGACTGTTAAGGAATTTTAGTGTAAACTGCAGGGGGAACAGGATCAGGTTTTGGTAGAAATCCTGTAACATGCTATGGCTTCTTATAATGATGGCTAACTAAAATATATGTAGGCGAGGAAAAGTGATTTTTTTTTCACAAATAGTTGGTTTGTATAACCATCTCTGTACTACACAGGAGAGCCATCTGACAACACTTGGTGTATTTTGACATCCTTTCGTCCATATTTGGGGCCTTCTCGATTGTTTTTTGACATCTCCTCAATTTTCTGCCTCCAGTGAACAGGACATAGCTGAATCATTCCAGGATCTTCAGAATGGCACTGTCTGGCTCCATGGACTCACAGGATCCTAAGAACAAAGAGGAATCTTTCTTGCTGAAGTCCACTAAGATTGTACTGATTAGTAACTTTGTATTGGTTTGTCTCCATAACCATGGTATTATTGAGCTAGTACTTGCTAGACATCCCTGCACTGAAACTCGATGCCCCACTTTTTGTCACATTCTTCCAAACTATGGTTACTGTTCTACTGTGCTGGTGCATGAATATTCTGGCAATGCTGGGCCCTGGATCCGTAGATTTTCCCTCCATTACATCTGACCTCAAGTTTCCAGAAGTGTGCTTCCACTATCAATTGTCTTCATTGGTATGATCACCTCCAACAATCTGTGCCTCAAGTATGTAGGGGTAGCTTCTATAACGTTAGCAGGTCCCTCACCTGTGTTGTCAATGTCTTACTGTCCTACTTGATACTGAAACAGACTACCTCCTTCCAGGTGCTACTTTGCTGTAGAACTATAAATGGTAATTAATATATTTATTATATTCACTTCGCATAAGTGGTCTGTTAAATGGGAAATACATTAATTTTACTTTTAAAATATAAAGGGAAGTGTTATAGGGTGCATTCTAGAGGGCAGGAGGGAAATATATGGTGTGAATTTGTACAACTGTTGAGAGATAAAAAGTTAGCCTTTGGGAAGGTATTTGCTCTATGAGTACAAAAGTGAGGATGGGGAGAAGGTATAAGAATGTCATAAGGAAATGAATCTTTGCTGAATGAATGAAAAGTACCCATATGTGATGGTGAAGACTGTAGACAAGGTCACGCTGTAGAACTCGCAGTTAGGTTATGTTTGTGGCAAAGAAGAAAATAATACCATATACTACATTGTCTTCAAAAATCCTTATTTCACTAAACTTCAGTAGTTAGTAAGCAAAAGAGGCTTTTTCATTACTGTTTATCAGAAAATGGTCTTTATTGTACTGTAGGTGCATTTGGGCAGTTATCTGTGCAGTAAATCAAAGAATTTTGATAATGTGATAACTTTATTTCTCCTTTCTCCTGCAAAGGTAGAAATACAGTTTTCCTCGTGGTTTGGCTACAGTGAAAAGTAGCATTACCAGCTATCCGGTATTTTTCCAGAGTACCTAGAAATCAGAATGTTGGTCCAGTAATCCAGAAAGCACTGTACAAACTCTGCTATTCTGTGTATCTGCACAAACAGAATGCCAGAGTTCATAAATAAAGCAGCCATGGAATACTTTTCAATTGAAACACATCACTAACACGATGTGTTTAAAAGTGGAACTTGTTTAAACAAGGAAGAAAAGGTAAAGTAAGGCATTCCACCTTGAGATGACGCAAGTGTTTATGTCATAAAATGGGCAGGAGAGTGGATTGGGTGGGTGGGAAATGAGCGGAGAGAGGCAGGGTTGTGGGAAATGCAAGGGGGTGCAGCTTTGCTCCAGTTTTCACCACACAGAATGGTGGCAACCCTAGTGGAAAGCTTCCTCTCCAGCAACTCTATTAGACTTTGGGGGGGGGGGGGTTGTTGGCATCCCACAATTCCATCAGGGTGGGTAGGGTTACACAATTATGTATGCACATTTTATGTTAATCAGCATCCAGATTTTTGGCCAGTTGTACCTACTTTTCATGGGCCTCTGTCCAGATTTTTGATTTTTCCAAGTTGAGAGGTATGTTTACATGTCATATATATGTATACACACACACACACACACACACACACACACACATATATATATATATATATATATAGAGAGAGAGAGAGCATATCTGAGATTTCTTCTTGGGACCCACTTGGCATGTTGTTCACATCAATATCAACATCAAGGTGTCTATGTGAAACCTCTGCTGAGCTGTCTGCATCTCTCACAGTGGACAGGACATATTCATTTTTATGGAGGGGTGGTTCTGTTCTGGACCCCCACCTGTAGCCATCTGTTCTCGTGCCAACACAGCTGCCCTCCTGCATGCAGCTGTGATCACATCAGTGCAACGGTGCAGCACCTAATTAGAATATCTGTCCCGTCTGCCCACTGCATTTTTGTCAGCAACCACCTGCTGACATATGCTTTTTCTGGCTAATATATCATGTCTGCCTCTATCAAGTAGGAAGGATCCATGGAGGCATAAGGCTTCAATGATGATTTTGTGCATCACTGAATGGTGGCTTTCATGTAACAGATAGTCTGGGAGCCATAATCCTGTATGACATGAAATATAAAAAAACAATTGTAGCGCATAGAGAAAGCATTCTCCTCAAACAAAATCAGTGCACCCATCCTCAACACAAAACAACTGAATACACAATACTCATTTCAGAGTACATACAAGGTAAAGAAGCCCACCCCCAAACATAAAACATTAATTGGATGGCGCAATGGTGCAGCGGTTTCCATTGTCACCTCACAGCAAGAGGTTCTCCAGCTCGATTCTCCAGTAGGAGTACCTTCTGTGTGGAGTCTGCAAGTCCTCCCTGGGTTCATGTGGGTTTCCTCCAGGTGCTCCGGTTTCCTCCCACATTCCAAAGACATGCGCCTGGAGTGTTTCTCCCTGGGCCAATTGGTTCTGTTCCAAGTCAGAATTTCCCAGTAAACAAATGTTAAATAAATAAAAATAAATTCATTAATATATTATCATTACATCCATTATATTAACATTTCTGTGATGATGACAGCAGTTATGTACATGTCTGCATGATGGCAGTATTATTAATAACTAGGCAAAAATTCAAAATTCAACTGCCTGTACAATTTTCACAGATCTCTCCACTGCTGTGGAGGTCACCAAGGGCCATCTGAGAAGCCTAACACCTTTGTTAGCTACACATGCACAACCCCTTGAAGTGGATGATAAATGTCTGCTATACCTGGTGAAATTCCAAAAGCAAGTGATGACATAATGCTGTGATTTAACTATGTTAACTTGGAAAGCACAGCAAGAACTGACAAATGTGCAGTATACTAGTAGTGAATTTTTAAAATTGCATACATATCAAAATTCTTTTTTATTGCATATTGAAATACATTCAAATTATGAAAATGAAAGCAGTTTATGAAGAGGACAACATACTGTATGAAATTGTGCAGTAATTTATAGAACACTCTCTTTCAAGTAACTAGCAGTAACGCCCTGTCTGTATCCAATCAGTCATAGGTTCATAGGAGGTTACTAGACTATCGGCCCTAAAGCCCTTACACGCCTAGTCATGTTAATCCCAAGTGTTCCCATTTGTTCTTTCTGGGTAGTTTGCAGAACAAATTTATGAACAGAGTGGGTGTATGATCAACATTGGCTTCCCTGTCCATGAGGGACATGTGTGCCACACCAGGAGCAAATTTGTGGTCTCCCATCCAATTATCTAGGTTACATTTTAATAGCGGTAGTGAAAAACTCTGTTTTACGTAAATAGGAAGTCTATTCCAGAGAAGCGGCAGTCTCTGGGAGACATATTTGTCTGTCCAGCATATTCTGTTAATGTCACAAGCTAGGATGAGAACCCTAAAGTGAGTTACTCTTGTGCCATTTGACTTGCAGATGTGCAGAATTTCCATTAGCGCAGGGTCAGAGATTGCCCTATAGGCCAAGCACAAGTCACCTCTCAGCAGCCTCCCATCCTTCCACTTCTATAGCTACACCATTACCTTTGTATAGTGTAGATTCAGCCCTCTGATCTCTGTAAAGATTCAGATGAGGTGGGAAATCATTAGCATTCCTGAATACCAAAAAAGAAAAAAAATTACTTGGTGTAGGAGATGTAAACATGTAAGTAGCTACACAATTGCATGCACAGACCCAAGGAATGCAGGGAGGTGCAATGACAATTGTTAACTGCTAATGGCTTGCACGTGTTACTGATTGCTCTGACTAAAACAACAAGCACTACTGAAGTGACTCTTGTCTCTGAAGTGTTTGCATCATGCAGAGTCAGCTTAAAATAAAACGTGTAAGCATCTTAAGAGCTATGACAGCAACCTCAACAAGCCTTATATCATTGTATTGATTACACTATCCATCCTCTGCTTAAAATGTGTCTGAAATGCTGATCAGCTATATTACATATTGAAACAAAGATGCAAATAAATGGCCATGACATTGCTTTTCTGTAGTTAAGCTGAGAGGAGGGGAAGATGCTTAGAAAATAAAGGGAATAAATAGCTGACAGTGTTGGCAATCTGGCATTAATTCATTAATTTATTTGCAGTTTGTTTGCCAGGATGGTCCATTGGGCCTGGAGGGGCCCATTTTCAATGGAATCCTGGGAAGAAAAGCTCCAAGTTGCATTATACATAATAAAAAAAATATTAAAAACATAACAGATACAAGTTATTACAAAATACAGAAGTAATGTTATTAATAAAACAGTACAGGTGTTAGTAGGTGCAAAACATTCAATAATATTTACAAATATTGGAACTAACAAATGCTAAATAAAAATCAGTAAAAATTAATAGCATTTACAAATATTGGAACCAACAAATGCTAAATAGAAATAAGAGCAAGGGAGGATGATTACAAATCTTTTTGCCCTTAGTTGGATTGAGTTGCTAAGACGGTTTATGTAGGGTTGGAGCAGGAGCATTCCCACTGGGAAGTTAGGTGTGAATGGAGTAAAGTTTTAAAAGAAGAGGGGTTTCTAGTGTGGATAAGAAGTGGGAGTGAGTTCCAGAGGTGAACTAGAGAGAAGGACAGTAGCTGTTTACTAGGTGGGCGGGGAGGTTTGTGCAGTTCGATCATATTTTGGGTGCTAGATCTTAGGAGTCTATTTGGTAGGTGCATAGTAAAGGTAGAGGCAAGGGAAGGACAGAGGGATGAAGGGAATGAAGATGAGTTTGTGAGCTTGAGTAAGTTGAATATAGGTGAGGTAGTTGGGGAGCTCTAACCAATTCAGCTTATGAAGGGCAATACAGTGATGGGTAGAGGATCTTTGACCAGTAGGGAATTTTGAAATTTTATTATAACAAGATGAGAGTTTTGTTTTAAGGGAGGATTGCAGGTTGGTCAGGAGTGGGGCACCGTATAGGGGGGATGGGATGAGGTATGTGGTAGAGAGAAGAAACTTGGTAGAGGGAGAGATGTAACAAATGTCGTGATAAAACATGCCTAGTTTCAGGTGTAATTTTTGATGTTTACTTGTAGGTGAGTATCAAACTTAAGCTGGTCATCAATAAGGACTCCTAGCAGTTTTGAGTTAGATACTATTTCAAGAGGTGTATTGCTCTGACTGGTGATAGAGAATGATTTTATGTCTATAGTGGTGGTTTTAGAAGGGGTGAATATCATAAGTTTAGTTTTGGAAGCACCGAGTGCCAGATGGTTGTCTAAATCCATTGTTTAGTGAAGGAGAAGGCTTCTTGGGTTAATTTTATTAATGAGGGGATGGAGGTGGCGGAGAAGATAATTGTAGAATCATCGGCATACTGGATAAGTTTTGCATTAGGAATTGTCCAGTAGAAGTCGTTTATGAAGACACTGAACATTAGGAGACCTTGCATGGAGCCTTGGGGGACACCTGTGGGAGTTTTAAGGAATGTGGATGTGGCTTTCTTCATTCATATGGTGTGGGCTATTATTAGCATAAAGTATTTGTTGATATTACATTGATGTAGATATGTTCAAGCAAAATGAGAAAGTAGCTTTTTATTGTCTTGTGTCGGTGGCAAAGAGGGATAAGAAACAACTTATCATTAGTTGTTAATCACATAGTGTTCTAACTGACAGAGTTAATGCATTTTTTTCTGAACATATGATCAGATTGTATCACACACACAGCTATGGGAAACTTCACAATCCTGCCTCCTGCCTTTTCATTGTTATTATTCCTCTATATTTATTACTAATGACAATTGTCTATTTTTTTTGTTCATTTGCCTGTGTGCTGGCAGAGTGCACTGTTGTCTGGCAGTGTTTTAAAGCAGTAAATAAGAGTTCACTGCCCAAGGTGTCCAGAATATAAATTGTTATTGGGTTTTTTGCCTGTGTAATTTCAGCACTGCTTATCAGAGCACAAGCAAGGCTCATAAGTGAAGGAGAGAATGAACAATTTCATTTTTATTATCTCCACGAACGCACACAATTTTGGCACCAGCGTGCAGTATTTCTAATCAGTGAGTGATGTGCACAAGCTGTATACTTGTTTTTGTAGCAGATGCTGTAAATGCAGTAACTTTGGCCCCTTAATAGGGTTTTGCTGGGGTTCATATCCAGACAGTGTGAAGGGAATGTGGAAAGTATTACACCTGATGTATGATTTACTTTCACCAGAACATCAAATACTGTTTTCCTCTTTCTTGTTTGTACACTTGCGCACTGCTGAGCAGCGTGCAATGTTACCTGCTTAAGGAAAAAAAGTAAAGCATTTTATTTGGGCAGCCTTCTATAGAGCAACAATGCTTAGTGGCAATGTGTGGACATCAGCAATCTGGAGAGTACTGAAAGCAGAACATCCAGCTGCTATGCAACTGTCTCTGTGGTGCAAGGAATAAATGCACTGCTTTTAGAGATAAAACACAGGTAATCCAAGGATCAAATCCAGATGACACTTACCTTTACAAAGGGTGTCAGTTTCTAACAACACTTTGATTAGAAAGGTAACACTACATGCAAATGGCTATCTTAATTATGTTTATTTCAAAAAATGTGTCACTGATGCTTTGATAAGTATTTTTTTACAAGTAGCATATCGCATTGATGATTTATTTATGAAACAGTTGACTGTGTGTGTGTGTGTGTGTGTGTGTGTGTGTGTGTGTGTGTGTGTGTGTGTAATTGTTTAAGCAGGGTAATTATGATAATGAATTAAAAATGCACCTGTATCTCTATGATGAGCAAAATATTTAAGTGAAAATCATATTCTCTCCTCACATAGCCCAACTGTGTGTTTAGGACAGTATATGCCATGAAATATGCATGTATCATACCCCAAACTGTATTAATCAGCTCATGAAAGTCCATCCATTCAATATGCACTCACAAGCAGTAATAATGACTCTTTCAGGAGAGTGCAGTTCACAACACCTCCTAAAGTCACACATATACAGACCTATCTCGTGTGTATTTCCATTCATACTGAATGCAGTATAGCTGTAATGAAAATGGTTGAAAAGGAGTTCTCCAGTGGCACTGACAAATAATTAGTCTCAATGAAACTTATGCATTATTTCTAAATAAGGTTTGATTTCGACATTGGTCAAATAACTTTTTTCAGTGTGTAATTACAGAAAGTTATGTGCCAAGTCATCCTATTTAACCTCCAAAACACCAAGGATAGCAAGCCAAGCCATTGAGCCTGTCAGTGTTGAGCACCTGAAAAAGATAAATAGATTGAGCATCACACATGGAAAATCACACTGCCATGTTACACACCTTCATGCTGTTGGTAAAATACCTTCCTCTTTGTTTGAAAATGCTTCTCTGTGCTTTCCATCATGTAAATGCAGTTGGCATAGTTGTGCATATTTGGGCAGTAGTTGTTAAACACAAGATTAGAATTGGGCTCCAATTCATACTTGGAGCTGCTGCTTGATTTCTGCAGGCATGGCTGGTGTGGAAGATGATGGTGCTGAATTTAGAGCACAGAGGTGGAGTGTTGAGGAGACCAGGATTGATGTAGCATTCCTCGTGAAGTGCTATAGCCATAGGCTACTGCAGGGAGACTATACTGGGTTTCAGTATAAAACTGCGGCTTGGAACAGGTTAGCCAAGGCTGTCTCTGGTGCAACTGGTATGCCATGCACTGGAGAAAATTGTCATCACCACTATAATGACCTGAACAGCACAAGACAGAGTTCCTTAGCTGATGAAAAGAAGAGTTTAGAACTGCCAACATTGCTCAGTTGTATAGGTATACTGACCCATCAGTATTTAATTATATAGAATACAGTACATAGCCAAGACTTTTATTCAATATGGTTTTATGTCTCTTCTTTTCTTTTTCTGTGTTTTACAGCTGTTGAAGACATTGCAGTGAACTGTGAGGTGCATCGATAGAGGTTAACTCACCTCAGAGAGGAACCGGGTATATATTCATCAGGTCTTACTGTAAGCACAATAACTATTGTAACTGCATACACTATGGCAATATTGTAATAAAAAGTTGTATTTATGATGTCATATCAGTGTATTTGATTATTTATATAACAGAACAAGTCTTTCCCATCATACCTGGATGTGGCAAAGGTATATAGACTGGATAATCATAACTGATATGCCAAGAATCTAATTCTGTCCATTTTTTGTCTCTCCCCACCACTTTCTCTCTCTTTTTTGTGTGGGGATATTTTATATGGCTTAAAAATGTTTTCTTATTATACATTTCTGCTTACAAAAACTGACATGCAATACAGAGAGGTAGACCGGCCACTGTAGATCGAGCTGCCATCCATCCACTGGTTGCATCATCAGCACCCAGCACTTCAGTGCCCCAAGCTGTCAGCATTGCCTCCACAACCTCTGCCCTACCTCCCCCATCTGCATCAGGTAGCTCTGCCCTGGCAGCTGGTGCACGGATACTCTCCAGGAGTAGTATTAGTTTAGGTGGTGATTTTGTCACCCACCAAAAACTGACAGGGCTGGTGGAGGATAAACTGGAAAGGGCATTGGTGCCTGAATCACCCATGTTGAAAAGGTGCTCTGTCACATTGCCAAGATGATGCCACATTGAGCACTGACACAGGAAACTGAGATAGGAGACAGTGATGACAGTTCTGAGGGTGAGGACTAGATTCTCACTGTTCTTGGGTTTGATGTGGATGCACCTCCAATGTCCTCTGCCAATCCTCACTCATGGTATCCCCAAACTTCTGTGTCCATCACAATCCCTTTCTGTCTTGTTTGTCTGGTATGCCAATGCCTGCTTCCTTACCTTACCTTCCAACCTGGCCCTCGCATTCCTAAGCATCTTCCCCAACATTCATCTCTACTTGAGAGCAAAAAAGTAAAAAATGGACACCTGTCCCACAAAAAAATTAACACATATCTCTCCACTTCATCATTGTGTATTCTTGACACACTTGATTTGATACAATTGGCTGTCAACATCATAATGTTGTTGTCAACTAACCTTGGTGTGGTGACATTCCAAATTCAACAAAGTCTGACTACACTTCTACATTTATGTTATGAAGAAATGGATAGCCATGATTCTCTTTGACTACCTTCCAGGAAATTACTCTATTCTTTACCCTGTGTCCTCCCATCTGCTTGTTCTCCTCATTTCACTACTTTCCAGTCAACTCCATTTTCACACAGTTAATTTGGTCAAAAATAGAATCACACACAACACACATAGCCAGAAATGGCCCACAAGAAAGCCTCCAGTTTCAATCCTTACCCTTTGCCTAGAGTTTGGCATCGAGCAGCAAAGCCAAGTGATGGTGAATGGCTGTTCATGTCCTATGGCAAAACCTGGTCAGTTGTTGCCATCACCTGCAGTAGTCTGGTAATCTTCACACAAAGATGCTTAAACAAGCTGTGGTATTAGAATTTTCACTGTAGGAATCACTGGCAATAGTTACAGTCACAGTTGATTGACTATTGGATGTAGCCACATGCAGCATCCTTTGTGGATTGTTAACATCCATGCTCCTTTCTAACTCAATTCATGTGCAACTTGGACAATTGGATGGGAAACCAGAAATTCATCCCTGGTTTGGCACCTATGTCTCTAATGGACACAGGTAACCTGTAAATGGTTCATCTCCTAGGCCCATGCTTACACTTATCAAGGGTATCAGAACTTGTCAGAGATTTGGAATGCATGGCTAGGTTTAAAAAGGCCCTTGTGATCATTAGTTTAGTAAACACCTATGAACCTATGAACATAAATCAGTTGTCTGAAGGTTCAGTTTTGTCATCAAGGGTTCAATGCCAGATGAATGTCACATTATTTCTTATTGTGATATTGTACTTCTATTATATGTTTCATGACACATATCCCACTTTTTTACAGTTAAGAATTTGCCAGCATAGCCATGACCACAGGGAAGATTTAAACCACATTTATTCTACTCATGTCTTCATCAGGCTTTGCCTGCCCTAACAGCGTCTTAATCCCCAAAGCCATGAGCTACTGATATAGAGCATGACAGATGAATACTGAAGACACACCATAAACATGTGCATTAATGACCCATAATGCCACCTTTTCAAATGTGTCTCTGTATCTGTCTATATCTTCAACCCTTCTCTCTCACCCCTTTGTACTGTTGACTATTCATTAGGCTGATAGCATTTCCAGTCACCATTATTTTGAAGAATAAAACCAATATCTTCCATTGGCTGAATAGGTAATCACTGTCCCTTTAAATATGTGATTTTTGACATGTATGAAGTAGTATTTCCTTAGTGGGGTGTAGAGATAATGATCAAATCTATAAACTTAGTTTTTCATCTTAACAACAGTTCAAATCCAGCATTAGGAGAAACTCTTATTGCCTGTTTTTATAAGTGTCGTTCCTATGAATGTGTTGCCTGTGTATCTGTCTAACCCCATTCTGTTTTATCAGTCAGAGTCCTCCACATTTATGTGAGGTCTAGCAATGAGCAACTGTAGTATGTGATGCTAAAGGCATTTCAGGTGCTATAGCAAAATGCCATGAGTGTTTCCCTTACACCACATTGTACACCTAATTAATTTGTAATTTTCCTTGAAACATATTGTATGAACTAGGTATAAAAGAGTATTTCAGCACCTATTACTCATGCATTCTTAGGTATTCTTAAAGTCATGATAAAATGTTAATGATAATAATTACAGTCTGACTCTCTCTGGAAAATTATCTACATACTGTAGTGAAACCATGCTTCAGCTCTGCTCTTTAATTTAGCTCTGTGAGCTTACACCTTGTGCCACAGAGAAAGCTAATTAAACGTAGAGGCGGATTTTTTCCACTAAGTACTGTCCAGAGTGCTTATGGGCACCTTGAATGCTAAGCCTGTTTGAGCTGTAGAAGGTAAACCAAATTTAAGTTTTTCACTGTTTCCTTCAACAGTAAGCCCATTTGCTCTCCATTGTGCAGATAAGAAAGGGAAGCATGACACTTCATTTCTGAACTTAAATTTTGAGCTAACATAGAAAGCTATAATACGACATGCAGAGAATATGTCTGCAACATGTTAAGGTAAAACAGCTCTACTGTACATATAATAGGATTCACAATATCTCCTTTATGATTCTTATTTGTGCAAAGTTTGTCAGGAAGGACCACTGAACACCACTAAATACTGTTACTTCACAGTCTGAGTTCAACTCACAAGTATAATCATGTGTGCACTAACACTTTTCCAACATCCATGCAAATAAGTTTGTCTGCATTGCAGCTTAGGAAAACATCTGGAACAGAAATAATTATTGCGAATTGAGTATATTACTTCATTACATGGAAATTGTTTAACATATTCATGTGAAATACAGTGAACTGTGTGGTTAACTGACCACTTCATTCTGGAAAGATGTGTCTGCACTGCAGCACTAACACTTACAAATGATATACAACCACAGGAGCACATACCATTGCTAATATGAATACCATTCATTAAGGTTTACATATCATCATCATAGCCTGATTATCCATGAATGATTCATTGTCCATCCTGTCTTTTACATTTGTGTGTCTCATCTACAAAAGAAAAGATCAGTCCATGTCACTTTCAGTTGTGCAATATACATTAATGCCACCATAGCTGACATAAGTTAGCAGTAGGTACGTATTCCTGATCATAACATTGCACATACTCTATCATATCAACAAATATGGATTTGCAAAAAACATTCAAATTCACAATATCTTCTCTGACACAGACTAAGAAACTAGTACTATCTACACAACTCTGTCACAAGTTACAGCTCAGACCTCTGTGGTGGTGCTTGCATAAAGTACTGTGTCCTCTAGAGTATGTCAGTAAATCAGTGGGGTGTTATAATCTCATGACAGTCAACTTGGGTGTGTCTCTGTGTATGGAGGTGTGTAAACATGACCTTAGCTACAGGTGACCTCAATAAATTAAGTAGTTTGGAATTTTACTCTGTAGGGTAAGTCCACATCAATGTCAGACCCTTCTGCCAGCATCATCGTATCTGCAACATCACACTGATGTCATTCTCTATAAAGTGCACCTTCAGAGTGTAAAAGTCAGACTTCTTGCATTAAGCACTCTATCATCTAGATTGCATAGCTATATAGATAGCGGGTTTTAATCTCACCGCAGTTAACTTGTGAGTTTGTGTGTATGGAGTTCTATAAATATGACATTAACTACTTGTGACCTCAACAAAGTAGTAGCTTGGAAGTACTTTTACACTGTATTCTGAGTCCACATCAGTGTCAGACCCTTCTTCCAACATCCTCTTCTCTGTGAAACTGATGTCATCCTCCTTAAAGTGCATTTGCACACCATAAAAGTCAGACCTCTGTGATGGCACTTGCATTAAGCACTGTGCCTAATAGATATATGGTAGGTTCTAATCACACAACAATCAACGTGTGTGTGTGTGTGTGTGTGTGTGTGTGTGTGTGTGTGTGTGTGTGTGTGTGTGTGTGTGTGTGTTTGAGTGTGTATGAAGTTGTAGAAATATGACATTAACTACGGCTGGCCTCAATAAAGCAGTAGCCTGGAGTAAAGTTTACACTCCAGTGTGAGTCCACATCAATGTCAGACCCTTCTCCCAACATTATCATTTCTGCAGAACCACGATGATGTTATCTTGTATAAAGTGCCCTCTCACAGTCAAAAGGTAAGCTTCTGCAGTGGTGCTTTTGTTAAGTGCTATGTTCTCTAGATAGATTGGGTGTTATAATCTTGCAGTAATCAAGTTGTGTATGTATGTAGATGGGTAAATATGATATTAACTTCTGCTGGCCTCAATAAAGCAGTAGAGTGGAACAACTTTTACACTGCAAGGTGAGTCCACATCAATGGCAGACCCTTCTCCCAACATTATCTTCTCATCAACATAATACTGATGTCATCCTCTATAAAGTGCACTCTTACAGTGCAAAAAAACAGACTTCTGCAGTGGAGCTTGTGTTCAGTACTGTGTCCACTAAATTACATAGCTAGATAGTCAGGAGGTTCTACTCTCACATAAATCAACTTGTGTGTGATGGTGGGACCATAGCATCACTGGAGGATTAATTCAACATGTGTGCTCATTTGACTACCATGTGTGACATGGTCTGATCAATCCCACATCCCCTTTTCACTCTGTCCACATACTGTCCGCAACTCACTGATGAGGTTAGCATTTCAATAATACACTTTCACTCTACTAATGCAAACCTCTGCTGTGGTCCATGCATATAATATATTTATGTGCAAATTGTGTAATTTATACATAAGGAGTTCAAATGCACCAATCAGACTTCCCTGATTATGTGTGAGAATGTAAATGGATGAATGAGTGTATTGCACCTCATGCTATTCATAACATTTAGAAATTCACATAGCTGTAGAACATACCTCTCAACTGTACAGATTTTCGTGGAATGTCCAGATTTTTGCCTCATATTTTTTTGTCTGTTTCTCATACAAGTTGTGGTTTTCTGGCAAATCATTGAGGTTTAATGTCTGAAAATATTGACAGACATTTGAGTTTCATACTTCTTACCCTACAGAAAATTCATGCTAATGCAAAATCTGTTATTCTGTCAATTTTCTAAGGTTAAGAGCAATACTTTAAAAGTGTCCCTACTTTTGTGCCTTTGTCCCCCCCCCCCCATTATTTATGGCTTTGTCCAGATTTCTTGTTTTAAGATGTTGACAAGTATGCTGTAGAAGTCATTTTTGTGCACATATCTCCTTTGCATGACAGAACTGATGTCATCCTTTCAAAGATGTTGTGTGCCTTACATGCAATCAGAGCTCTTCTGCGGTGTGTGCATATAATACACTGGTGTGAAAATTCTCTTAGTCAGTAAGTAGAGAGTCTGAATACAGGAATGGCTGTCATCTGTCTTTCATCCTCTTACTGTGCAGAACAGGCTGCAAATACATATATGAACTATACCTATGCAGTGTGCTTGTGCTGTGCAACCACTTTTTAGTGGAAACATGAAATTAATACACAGTGGTGAAATGTGCAGTGTCACAGTCATCAAAAAATCTGTATTTAAACTTATGTTTCAGCAAACATTCATAAGCTTGTGATGTTAGCCATATAGCTCAAATCTCAATGTCACTGCATACAGTCAGAATACATGCTGTCACCCACATGTGCTTTGTTCATGTGTTGATGTGATTTCCTGTTAACAAGAGTTTATTGTACATTTCCTTCAGAAAAGCTGTATTGAAGACTGATGCTGTCATTTGAATAAACTGTTGTTCCAGTACAGTTGTAGTGCAGCACCTCCTCAGGACTAAGAACATAAGATGATGTAATGTATGTTGTTGCCTAAGTAAGGCATGTGTACCAATATGGGATTATATCCACATTGGACATAATTGTTTTCTACCATAACAGTGACAACAGCAGGGGACTACAGGTGTGTTTGGATATACCCAGCATCAGGCAATGTTGTCTTACATACAGTATGATTCTTTCTGAGTAATTACAAGGACACATATTCCTTGATTCATACCCATGATATGATGCTTTCACATAACCACAAATGTGACAATAGACGATGCACGTATACCATGGCACATTCATTGATCCCACTATGGTGTTGATTTTCTCAGCACTTAGGCAAGTGTTCCAAACCAGCATTGAGTGTCTGTAAGCATTTGTGCCCTTAACTGTACGCATGCAGTGGTGAGGCCTCACCATCAATTTTAGAAGATAAACATTGTGGGTAAATACAGTACAGCAAATTGAATGACTTCATTTAGGTGGAGTTAAACAGCTGGGAGAACAGTTTCACTGTGGTGAATGTGATTAATAGCCATATTTTGAGAAGTTGTACAATTTGATGTTCACTTGAAGCATAGGGTTTCATTTTATGTGAACATACTTGACATCACACAACAATCATTGCAACATGTCAAGTGTTATCCCTTCATATGTTGTACAAACACATGTAAATGCAGATTTGGATTTCATGGCAGTAGACATTTATTCTGCCAATGTCATGATGAGAGTGCTACTTTAACACAGGTACTGAGTACTGTGGTGTACACAAGTGTGCTCCAGTTCTTGGGTGGTATGTGTACAGACATACAGAGAAACCTTCCTTGATGACACAGCATTGATATAGGACTGATCACAACTGTGTGCATATCAGCATACTCATTTAATTGCCATCAGTCTGACACGCTGATATGACATTCATTCACAGGGATCCTTTCTTAATTCACACATTAATTTAATTTGAATGTCACAATACCCATTGATGCCTTCTGTGGCAGATGCCGACAGTACCCAGCTCTGCGGAATACATTGCATCATAGTGTGGTGTTTGCATTTTTTCTTACCTGTCGGCACAATAACTGTATCAGGCAGCAGTACCTTATGCAAGGGTATTATGAATATCACACTCTTTCCCACATTTGTAAGACTGCATACACCTACATATGTGGTCCATAACCATTAGAATATTGAGCTCCATAGTTCCCTTCTCAAGAGTGATACTCCTCGTACATGTGTTAGGCCTATTTCTGTGGAGTACAGTTAATATACAGGTCAGTGTTGACATTGATGGAATGGGTTCAATTCTTGCAAAAGAAATTGTGGCTTCTGACCCATTCCAATTTTCCAACATGTTATACTGACAAAATGAACTCTGCGCAAATATCCAATAATGTATGCATTGTCCTTGCAAACTGTCATCTCAACTCAGCATATTAATGAAATTCATATCTCATGTAATTCTCCTCTGTTACAATGTGAATTTGTGTAACTGTCACATACTATAATATCATGTCTGATTTTATTTACCTACATTTGCTCAGGAAGTGTGACCACCATTAATTATTCTGGTATATGTATTGCAAAATGTTATTATTACAAATTTATTGTTATGACCTAAGCACCTTCACATCAATTATCTTACTAGAATTTGAACATTTACCCTCCCTTCTTACATATTTCTGTATACATCTCTTTGATTTCTGAGCACATTGTCCTAAGTACACTTTTCCTGTCTGGTAACACATGTATTGTAGTTCCAATTTTCATTTCACATCCCCTCGTACTTATTACCGTATTCATATATCTCAGTTATACACACAGTACACTCAGTACACTTTCCCTGCCTGGGTACAGTATGCATTATTTGCCTTATGTAGCTCTTCATACTGTCCAAGCGAGGACGCTTAACAGGTTTTCCCATAGGCAAGCTTGCTTGTTTACTGTGTGTGGGCGTGTGCTGCTCAGCACGTTTTCCTGGCTGCCTGCACTGTTGCTGACCATGAAAACGTGCTTGTATTCATTTAGATGTGATGATCAGTACGCATATGCGATTAGCACTGTGCTCATCATGCTAACATGTAAACATCGTGTAGGCTTCATGTGGAGCCAACATGATTTTCATGAATCCCACAGACTACATTTAATTTTTATAATAAAAAAAATACTTTTGCATATTAAATTCAGTACAATTGTAGAAACAAGATGAACTGAAAAATGTTTCTCTTAACTCATTTCAGACTTCTCTTAACTCATTTCAGACTTGTTGGCTGTTGGTGAAGCACCCACCAAGAGGAGAAAACGCTGAGAGAAGAAAGGAGCCACTTTTGAGATTTTAAGTATTTTGGTTCAGATTATTTGTTAAGTTTTTCTGCATTGCCGCCTACTTTTGAGCATTTTCTGGCTTGTTAAACTTGATTTCTGTGTTGGTAACTGTATTTAGAACACAACCTAGAGCTGATTATTGAATTTCCTGCCTGCACTTATTTTTAAATCGTTTTTTTTCTTAAAACTTGCATTTTATCTGTCTCTGGCCTAGCACTCAAGTGTGGGGTCATTTACTGCACTGTTCTAACTTGTTGATACATGTTAACTTTGGCTTTACTTAAAAAAAATCAAAAAACAAAACAATTTTGCTTTTTTCCAACTTTTCTGAGATTTGAAAAAGTTCAGTTACAGATTTGCTGTTCTGAACTGTTTGTAAGTTTCTTGGAGGCCATTGTTTGCTTGGGCTAAAGGGAAGTCTCTGTGTTCATCAGTGGCAGTGATAAACATTGAGCAGCCTGCCTGCCCCTGTGGGAGTGGTTACTGCCTTTTTTTTTATTGGCCATTTTTGGTCAATTCCTAACTCCTTGATCTCCCTCTCTTAAAACCCGATTGCCTCGTGGTTTTGGCATCTTTTCAGACTTGTTGGCTGTTGGTGAAGCACCCACCAAGAGGAGAAAACGCTGAGAGAAGAAAGGAGCCACTTTTGAGATTTTAAGTATTTTGCTTCAGATTATTTGTTAAGTTTTTCTGCATTGCCACCTACTTTTGAGCATTTTCTGGCTTGTTAAACTTGATTTCTGTGTTGGTAACTGTATTTAGAACACAACCTAGAGTTGATTATTGAATTTCCTGCCTGCACTTATTTGTAAATCATTTTTTTTTTCTTAAAACTTGCATTTTATCTGTCTCTGGCCTAGCACTCAAGTGTGGGTTCATTTACTAAACTGTTCTAACTTGTTGATACCTGTTAAAATCTGCTTTCCTTAAAAAAAAAACAAAAAAAATCTTGCTTTTTACCCACTTTTCTGAGATTTAAAAAAGTCCAGTTACAGATTTGCTGTTCTGAACTGTTTGTAGGTTTCTTGGAGGCCATTGTTTGCTTGGGCTAAAAGGAAGTATCTGTGTTCATCAGTGGCAGTGATAAACATTGAGCAGCCTGCCTGCCCCTGTGGGAGTGGTTACTGCCTTGAAACTGTAGTTTTATTGGCCATTTTGGGTCAATTCCTAACTCCTTGATCTCCCTCTCTTAAAACCCAATTGCCTCATGGTTTTGGCATCTTTTCAGACTTGTTGGCTGTTGGCGAAGCACACACCAAGAGGAGAAAATGCTGAGAGAAGAAAGGAGCCACTTTTGAGATTTTAAGTATTTTGCTTCAGATTATTTGTTGTTTTTCTGCATTGCCACCTACTTTTGAGCATTTTCTGGCTTGTTAAACTTAATTTCTGTGTTGGTAACTGTATTTAGAACACAACCTAGAGCTGATTATTGAATTTCCTGCCTGCACTTATTTTTAAATAATTTTTTTTTTCTTAAAACTTGCATTTTATCTGTCTCTGGCCTAGCACTCAAGTGTAGGGTCATTTACTGCACTGTTCTAACTTGTTGATACATATTAACCTCTGCTTTCCTTAAAAAAAACAAAAAAAACAAAAAAAAATCTTGCTTTTTTCCCACTTTTCTGAGATTTAAAAAAGTTCAGTTACAGATTTGCTGTTCTGAACTGTTTGTAAGTTTCTTGGAGGCCATTGTTTGCTTGGGCTAAAGGGAAGTCTCTGTGTTCATCAGTGGCAGTGATAAACATTGAGCAGCCTGCCTGCCCCTGTGGGAGTGGTTACTGCCTTGAAACTGTAGTTTTTTGGCCATTTTGGGTCAATTCCTAACTCCTTGATCTCCCTCTCTTAAAACCCGATTTCCTCATGGTTTTGGCATCTTTTCAGACTTGTTGGCTGTTGGTGAAGCACCCACCAAGAGGAGAAAACGCTGAGAGAAGAAAGGAGCCACTTTTGAGATTTTAAGTATTTTGGTTCAGATTATTTGTTAAGTTTTTCTGCATTGCCGCCTACTTTTGAGCATTTTCTGGCTTGTTAAACTTGATTTCTGTGTTGGTAATTGTATTTAGAACACAACCTAGAGTTGATTATTGAATTTCCTGCCTGCACTTATTTTTAAATTGTTTTTTTTCTTAAAACTTGCATTTTATCTGTCTCTGGCCTAGCACTCAAGTGTGGGGTCATTTATTACACTGTTCTAACTTGTTGATACCTGTTAACCTCTGCTTTCCTTAAAAAAAAACAAAAAAAACCCCCCAAAAATCTTGCTTTTTTCCCCACTTTTCTGATATTTAAAAAAAGTTCAGTTACAGATTTGCTGTTCTGAACTGTTTGTAGGTTTCTTGGAGGCCATTGTTTGCTTTGGCTAAAGGGAAGTCTCTGTGTTCATCAGTGGCAGTGATAAACATTGAGCAGCCTGCCTGCCCCTGTGGGAGTGGTTACTGCCTTGAAACTGTAGTTTTATTGGCCATTTTGGGTCAATTCCTAACTCCTTGATCTCCTTCTCTTAAAACCCAATTGCCTCATGGTTTTGGCATCTTTTCAGACTTGTTGGCTTTTGGTGAAGCACCCACCAAAAGGAAAAAACGCTGAGAGAAGAAAGGAGCCACTTTTGAGATTTTAAGTATTTTGCATCAGATTATTTGTTATGTTTTTCTGCATTGCCGCCTACTTTTGAGCATTTTCTGGCTTGTTAAACTTGATTTCTGTGTTGGTAACTGTATTTAGAACACAACCTAGAGCTGATTATTGAATTTCCTGCCTGCACTTATTTTTAAATCTTTTTTTTTTCTTAAAACATGCATTTTATCTGTCTCTGGCCTAGCACTCAAGTGTGGGGTCATTTACTGCACTGTTCTAACTTGTTGATACCTGTTAACCTCTGCTTTCCTTAAAAAAAAAAAACAAAAAAAAAATCTTGCTTTTTTTCCACTTTTCTGAGATTTAAAAAAGTTCACTTACAGATTTGCTGTTCTGAACTGTTTGTAAGTTTTTTGGAGGCTATTGTTTGCTTGGGCTAAAGGGAAGTCTCTGTGTTCATCAGTGGCAGTGATAAACATTGAGCAGCCTGCCTGCCCCTGTGGGAGTGGTTACTGCCTTGAAACTGTAGTTTTATTGGCCATTTTGGGTCTCTTCCTAGCTCCTTGATCTCCCTCTCTTAAAACCCTCTTTTGTGCAGTTTTGCACATTTTTGCGCATAGCGCAACATCGGGCAGCGCCATCTAATTGGGTTTAAACTATTCCTGGATCCACAAAGTCTGCTCTTCACTTTTTCCCTTAGAACTGCTCTATCTCTCAAAGTAAACACCATATTTTCATTCTAAGGCCCCTCACTGGTCCAAATAAGTAATTTTACAAGTTAGCACTAATAAACCATAAGCACTACTTACTCTTATACTCTCTATGATTACCTTGTCCCCTATTGGTCCATTTTAATTCAGTTCCCTATATTACTCTAGCATGTCCAAAGGTCAGTCAATGGTTTTCTCCAGTCCAGCTGGTGAATCTGGGAATTTTGAGGCAATGTTACAACTGTCTCATGTACACGGACAACCCTCTCCTCCTCCAAACAGGTTCCAATATATGTGAGAGATGCAACCATATTGCCAAACTGGAGGCTGAGCTCTCTCATCTCAAAACTGGTGTAACCAGTCAGGAGGAGAAGGTAACCTCACACAACACAATTCCAGTATCACATAGTCCCACCACAACAGCGAACCAAACACATAAAACACAAAAACATACTCAGAGGCTCTAAATATAAATCTACCTAAGCAACAGAGACCTCCAAAGCAGACATCCAAGCAAACGCTACCCCAAAACAAAACACGTACAACACATAGCACACAAAGTCAGTGTGCCAAGCAGTCACAGTCCTTAAGGCTGAATAACACACCTGATACTCTTGTAATAGGTGACTCTATTGTCAGACACACTGACGTCCCGCTCACCAGGCTGAATAAAGAGAAGGTCACAGTGAGCTGCCTGTCGGGTGCTAGTATCCGCCACATAACGCAAGCACTCAGGTCACTCCAAAGCAAATACAAATATGACTCGGTCATTGTACATGCTGGCGTGAATGACCTGAGACGTACCTCCCTCGACTACATGAAAAGAGACATAGAGGAGCTCTCTGATCATGTAGCCCAGGCCGGTATGACCCTGACCTTGAGCAGCATCTTACCCTCACCTAGAATGATGCCATAGTATAAAGACAAAATGATCGATTTTAACAATTGGCTAAAATTTTGGTGTTATTCAAAGGGGATCCAGTGTCTGTCAGCCTGGGATGACATGCTCAACAAGCCATGCTGCTTCACTAGGGACAGCTTGCACCTGTCACCCCTGGGCTTTCTGATATTGGCAAAGGCTCTTGCCACCCCCATAGTGCTTTTTTTAGGCAAGCCTCAAAAGTCAAACCCACCTCCATAGACAGCACAAGGAACAAGAAACTAAGGGTAATGCTGCTAAATGCCAGAAGTCTTAACCTCAAGATGCATGCACTCGAAGCTCTCCTCAGTATGGAGAACACTGATATCTGTGCAGTGACAGAAACCTGGTTCAAGGCTCCAGAGAGCACCCCAGCACTACCAGGTTATACCTCATATCATGCTTTTCAACCCCAAAACCCAGACCGAACCACAAAAGGAGGGGGAGTTTCCATATTTATCAAGGATATCCACACCTCCAGATTAGTGGCATTGCACAAAGTATCGGAGACCATCCATGTGCAACTGACAGTGGGCAAGACTGCTTTTCAGTTTATAGCATTCTACAGACCGCCCTCTCAAAGTCAGGAATCCCACTTGGCTTTCCTGAAAACATTGGAGAATATGAAGATCTCTCCGAACACCATTATATTGGGTGACTTCAACTACCCAAACATAGACTGGGAGCATTACTCAAGCCCCAGCACCTTAGCCCAAAGGTTCCTGGAATTTATAAACTCAAATGCTATGGAACAACTAGTCACCACTCCCACAAGAGGGGAAAACATACTAGACCTGATAATTACCAACATGGGTACTCTATGCTCCATACCAGAAGTATATCCCTCATTGGTAAGATCAGACTATAAATTAATTTCACTGGATATCCACATCCCAACCCCACCTCCAGCCCAGAAAACCACAGTGAAAAACTTCTCAAAAGTGAACTTCACACTTCTCAAAATGAAAGTGGAATCCTTCAAGGCCCCAGAGCCAGTGGAAACTACGGCCCAAACTGCAGAATCCTATATAAACGCATTCTACGGACATCTCCAGGAATGCATGGATCATGCTATCCCAAACAAAATCAAGACCCAATCATTCAAAGGCAGGCGTCCAGTCTGGTGGACCCCAGCCATAAATAAACTGTACAACAGAAGGAGGAAGCTACTACATGATAGAGCAAAATCCCTAAAAGGGAAGGCATCTCTGATCAGTACTAGCAAAAAATTATGATCCCTCATAAAATCCTCCAAGTCCAGCTTCGAGAGAAAAATTGCACAGGACACTAAAGACAATCATAAGGCTTTTTTCAGTTATGTTAGGAACCTGGGATGCAACTCCCAGACTTGTTCTGAGTTGATTCTAAACGACAAAAAATACAATGAACCTACAGACATCGCCAATATCCTGGCAGACAGGTTCAGTGCAAACTTCTCCACCCCCTCCCCCACAAAAGAGCAAGTATCTATCCTGGCAGAGTGCAGCCTCCCAAACATCTCTGATGCTCAGGTGAAGACCGCTCTCTCCAAAGCAAAAAACACTGCTTCCATGGGACCAGATGGTGTCCCGGGTTGTGTCCTACATGAACTCCAAGAAGAACTAATCCCTCAAGTAAAACTGCTGTACAATCTCAGCCTCACTACAGGATATGTGCCCAAAGAATGGCGTACAGCTACAGTGGTCCCACTCCACAAAGGTGGTGCCTCTGCGGACCCTGGAAACTATCGCCCCATAAGCCTGACTAGCCTAGTCTGCAAGGCTATGGAGAGGATCATCATGGAACTCATAAACAAAGACATTGGGGACCTACAGACACTAGATCCTACCCAATTTGGCTTCATCAAGGGCAGATCCTGCCTATTGAACCTGGTCGACTTCTTCGAAACAGTCACCAAGGCCATAAATGAAGGGAAGGTAGTCCACACAGCCTATCTCGACCTTGCAAAGACATTTGACACAATACACCACTCAGGCATCATAGATAAGCTATCCAGCCTAAATATAAACCCCTATGTCACAAGATGTGTCACAAACTGGCTCAAAGACAGAACCCACAGAGTCAGAGTTGCTGGGGCCATGTCAGACTCAAAACCAGTCACAAGTGGCATCCCACAAGGTTCTGTCCTGGGACCGCTCTTGTTCGGTATTTACTTTTCTGAGGTACAGGCCAACGTGGGAGGACTATGGCTCACCAAGTTTGCAGATGACTGCAAACTGGGCGCCATAATTGATTCTCCAGCTGACACAAACATCCTTCAAAAAGGTCTCGCAGAGACGGATAACTGGTGCCAAAGCCATGGTCTAAAGCTAAATGCCAAAAAGTGTATAGTCATACCCTTTGGCAAAAACAATGTGCCCACAAATTACCACATAGGTGGTAACCCATTAAGTACAGAGAAAGTAATTAGGGATCTGGGGACCCAAGTTGATAGCAATCTCTCCTTTGACAACCACATTGCCAAAGTGGTTAGAAAGACCTTCTACATAGCCCACCTCATCACGAAGGGTTTCACATCTAGATCAAGAGAGGTAATCGTGCCCATTTATTCATCCCTCATCAGATCCATCATAGAATACAATGCCCCCTTTGGAATGTACCTTACCCGACACCTGCAGCAATTAGAAAGACCCCAAAAGTACCTCACCAGGAGGATCAAGGGACTCAAACAGATGCCATATGCTGCTCAGTTAAAAAAACTCCAGCTCTACTCGGTTGCATACCGCCTGCTTTGAGGCGATCTATGCCTGACATATAAAGCTATGTCCAACCCAAAATTAATGGACATGCCCCACCTCAGTAAATCTAAATCCCTTAGAGCCATGCGCTCGAGGGACTTGAACCTCAGCACAGAAATCAAAAAAAAAAAAAAAAAAAAAAAAAAAAAAAACAATTTTTGGCTTGCTTCTCAGTATTGTAAAGTTTTTTTGCCAGTAATACTTATGAACCACTTTCTTTTCTTTGTATAATATTTCTTATTTGAATGTATAACATACTTGATTTTACTAACCCATTTTTATTGTGGAGCTTTTCTCCCCGGGCCTCTACTGAAAATGGACATGTATCCAGCTAGACTAGCCCGGTCAACAAATGTAAAATAAAAAATAAAAAAATAAATAAGAGAACATGCTGGAGGGACAGGTTCATAACCCAGAGGCTCCCTTCGCTCTGGAATAGATTTCCAATTCATGTTAGGCAGAGCACCTCACTGACTCTCTTCAAGAAGAATCTTGATGAGTGGATGGGGGATCGTAGGTTTGTCCCGGGGATTACTTCCATGTCACTATTAGACAGAGGCACAGTAAACTAAAGGGCACAGTATACTCAAATCAAGGGGTGGCATAAGCCAAACACAATTGGGCTAGGCTTATAAATGGCCCAGGGCAGATAGCCTAGTATGAACCTATGAACCTATGAACCTATTATGTAGATTTGGATTCTAAGTAATATTTGTTGTGCAGGTGTTTGTTCTTTTGTGTAACCAATCTTTTCATTTTTATTATTTTTTAAAGCATTTATTCTTTGTTGATTGAGTTAGTCCCAGCAGGCCAGTGTCCTCTTTTCAGGGGATACTTGAGGAGATATTCATAGAGACTATGGGAAATTTGGCCAGAGCACAGAGGAACCTTTCCCTACCATTTTTTTTTTTTTTTTTTGCCATTAGGTGGTACAAGAGGGCTGCTGTAGTGGTGAGCAGAGAAACCCAAGATGGACAAGGAAAGAGGAAATGCTGAGAATGAAGTGGAGCAAAAAATTAAAAAAAAAAAAAACAAGGAAAGCTGTGCGAGTGCTGATTATGAGTAGATCTTTGCAATTACAGTGCAAGAAGGACATTTATCAATAAAAGATTTAGTAGGTTTCATGAACTTGGGTAATCCAGAACACAACAAGGCTGCAAGATGAAGTGGTTTAGTGAAAAGAATGATTGGTGAGGATACAAAAGAAAGTATTAATGTAGAACTGGAGAAGGAAGGGAGTAAGGTGGGTCTGGAAGAAAGTCTATCTGGTGCTTGTCTGGTTGGTGAAGAAATGAGCTTTAAGTGTATGAATTGGCAACAGGGGTTCAATATGAAATCAGTAGTGAATTTAACTCTTGCAGAACCAGTGAACAAAACTGATGTCTGGACTGGAAATACTGAAGAAGGCAGAAAAAGGCAGGAAGGATGTCAGCAGAGTATAAGAAATCGCCAGTGGTAAGGGTTAAAATTAAGAATAATAAAAAAAATAGATATACCTCGGGATTCATGAATCTTGCGCCAGGCGCACGCATAGCGTAGGTGTTATAATGCCAAATATGGCCGCCGAGAGATTCAGGTACGATCCAATTCCACGTGCACTACCGGCGTACGCAAGATCTGCGCAGCCCCCGGCATAAGTATGCTAATCACCCTATGTGCAATGTGTCACCATGCAAATGAAGGCATATAGCGATTCACGAAGTGGTGCAGGCGTAGCATAAGCCCACGGCAATGTAAACCAAAAAAAACGGTTTACAGTTTCCCAAACATAACATCGGAGTAATGGAAGAGTGTCAGATCCAGGTATCACACTGTTAACATATGCCAATGGCAAAATACACAGACAATGGCATAAGAAAAGATGCACAACACATAAATAACAACTGAAATGTCATGTCCACAGTAACTCACATCAGAACCGCAGGACATGCGTGCGGAAGGTGCAACATAATGAAATAATATAACAATGTTATAAAATAGCATCGTAATAGAAATCAGGTTTACAGCATAATACACCATGGTATGCATGGAACACCACAACCACGGTGCAAGGGTTGCCAAGGACTCGCGGCAGTCTTCGGCATGGTAACTATGAATTAGTAGTCAATACCATGCCAATGAGGCAGATAATACTGAATCGCAAATGTCCCGCTGGAGTAAGGTTGTACCATACGGCACAGCGGTAAAACACCGAGGAGTGGCTCAGAGGAAATACATGACATCTGCAGAGGTGTGTGCCACTGTAGCAGTAAGCACATTGGAGCATAGCAAACCTGGGCTGTACATCGCTAATCAAAGCTGCAGGACTGGGGTGTGGGGTAATAGTTTAGCTGAGAGCACACATTGCGTGCAAAAGTGCATGTGTACGAGGATGACAACATTCCCAAAACCTAGTGATCTGACGCACGCCCCGCAAACAATATCGGAAACAGGAAGGTGATGTGAAGAATATAAGGAAATGCGGAAGAAGTGTAATTGGAGTACTAATGAGCAATCAACACTAATCAACCCACGAAGGCCAATCGACGGCAGCTGACAACTCTGCATGCAGAAACCTGCAAAACGGGATAGGGGAGGCATATGGATGCAAAGAAAGTAGGGGAGGTAGCAGATTGCAAAGATAGAAGACCTGACACAGCAGAGCAAAGCAGACTGGCAGCACAATGGCAGTAGCACACAAAACGCATGATATGCCATGTCCATGAAAGTACAAATGACAGTGCTCTGCAGGATGCATGCCAGAAAATGGTAGGTGCAATGTGCAGAAATAGTAAGGGAAGGTCAAAAGGTAATCCATGGCAGGCAAAAGTAATTCAACACCAAAGGCAACACCGTTGTAGTTCCATCGGTAAAACACGGAAGATAACCCTTAGATACGGCCGTACAAACACACCCTATGACATCATCGGTGTGCACAGCACAATAGTATAAAGTGTGAATGCACACAACCCACAGCCATGTATTCCCAAACACTGCACCATAGGTGTAAACACACGGGGAACTTTTAAATTGTACATGTTGGGTGCTGCCATAGCTGTGATCCATCAGCATGTGTTAGAGACAGACGGTGTTGTGAAGGAGGATGCCGACAACCACCGTAGGCCTCAGAGGAGAAGGAGAGTGTTCAGACCAAGGGTAACCTACCAGGGGCTACATGACCTGGAGATAGTAGAGGGTTACAGGGTGGACAGGGACATGTTACAGCAAATAGTGGAGCTGTGCCGGTCATGCCTGAGAACAAGAAACAACAGAGGGGAACCCATCGCAGTGGACACAAAGGTATGTGTAAGCTTGTGAATACTGGCCACAGGTACCTTTCAAAGGCCAACTGGAGATATAATGGGCATCTCACAGGCATCAGCATCCAGGGTACTACACCAGTTCCTGGATGCCATGTTACCACATGCCAATGAGCATATATACTTCCCCAGATCTCAGGAGGATTTGGCTAGCAATATGCGCCACTTCCACAGTGTGGCACAATACCCGGAGGTACTGGGTGCGATAGACTGTACGCACATACAAATCAAGTCACCACCTGGTGAGCAGGGTAGACGCTACATAAACCGCAAGGGATTCCACTCCATCAATTGCCAGGTCATGTGCAATGCCCAGGGCATTATCATGGATGTGTGTGCTGGCAGCCCTGGAAGCTACCACGACTCCCATATCTGGCATGCCTCACAGCTGTATCAGGTATTTGTCAGGGGACATCCCACAAGGCCATCTCGTGGGGGATGCTGGCTATGCACTGGAGCCGTGGATGATGACTCCCATCAGAAATGCACACACGCACATGCAAGAATGCCATAATGAGGCACACGCACAAACCAGAATAATCATAGAGCATGTGTTCGGGATGCTGAAATCACGGTTCCGGTGCTTGGATACATCTGGTGGAGCCTTGCAGTACTCTCCAGGCACATGTGCCCACATATTCATAGTATGTGCCATGCTACATAATATGATCCTGCGGAAGCAGCTGCTGCAGGGAAATAACGGTGAAAGGCCACAAAGCCCACCACAATTGCCAAGGCCAGTCCAGGCACAGAGGGTTCCAGACCATGAACACACTGTGCCAGCCCCAGTAGGCAGACAGAGGCGTACCCAATATGCCTATGCCTTGGCAAAGAGGGAACGTATAGCACATACTCTGACAGCGTAGGCCCCATGGACTGACACCTCCCCACCTGCACACACAGTGAAATGGACGGCACACAAATATGACCACCTGTAAATTGTAATGTATGGGTGGCCTTATGTGTGACTCCTACATAGGCAGCCCCCAAACACTGTAAACCCAACAGCCAGTGGAACATGTAATGCCAACACCTGAACAGTACGTGAGTCCTACAGCATATGACATTGCTGTGTGCCTGCCACGTCACTTAAGATGTATATATATAAATATATATATATATATATATATATATATGTGTATATATGTATATATATATATATATATATATATATATATATATATATATATATATAGATATATAGATATATATGTACACATATACATATATATAATACAGATAAGAAAGGGAATTAGAGGGATATAAGGTGACTGAGATGTATCCAGCGATATCTGTAAATATTATAGATAGTGCAACGACAATCTGAACATCTGGGAGGTTCAAAATAATAGGATACCGCCAACCATGGAACGTGTAACATACCGATATGCATAACCGCAAGGCTGAAAGACCGACAGAACACAGTACTGTAACAGTACATGCGCGTGTAATAGTATGATGATATGAAGGGAGAGTTAGTCACCACTGCCAGTGTTGCGGTCCATGTAGGTACTGTGTGCAATCGTCCCCATGAGTGCCATAGTATGTGTACGTGTGCGTTGAGGGTGCCGTGTGCGTCGCTGTGTGAGTATAATGTGTGTGTATCTGCAACATGTGTATGTTGGTGCCAAGTTAGAGGCAGATCAGAATATTAGGTGTAGGCATACGGTAAACTAGCCTCAGGCATATGTTCACTACTAGTCCCAGAATAGTAGTGACAGCCCCACCCTGGCTAGGTGTGTCCTGACATAGAACGATACAAAGTGAAAATGTTCCAGATGGTAGCACAGGAATATTCCCCATAAGAAATGTAA
Source organism: Protopterus annectens (assembly GCF_019279795.1). Lineage (NCBI taxonomy): Eukaryota > Metazoa > Chordata > Ceratodontiformes > Protopteridae > Protopterus > Protopterus annectens. Next base: position 674,144,624 of record NC_056726.1, on the reverse strand, counting down.
AAGACGTATGTAATAGTCATGCCTGTATGTCGACACTGATATGTTACATGCAATATGATACATTGGCAAAGTCACACAGCAATAAGTATGTATCATGAAAAAGTATGTGCTACCTCCAGTACTGACCGTGGCTACGTGTTGGCCCGTAAACACCGCTATGTGCGAAAAATTGGGGTAAAGGGAAAAAATGGGTTGGGGGCCCCATGGAAAAAAAAAAATAAAAAAAAAAAAAAAAAAAAAAAAAAAAACCTTCCTAAAAAAAAAAATTAAGGAAAAAAAAGGGCCCCAAACACTTGGTAAACCCCAAAAAAACCCAAGCCCAAAGGGTGGAAAAAAAATGAAATTCCCCCAAAAAAAAAAAACCCCACCTGAACCCAATTTTAAAAAAAAAAAAAAAAAAAAAAAAAAAAAATAAAAAAAAAAAAAAAAAAAAAAAAAAAAAAAAAAAAACAAAAAAAAAAAAAAAAAAAAAAAAAAAAAAAAAACAAAAAAAAAAAAAAAAAAAAAAAAAAAAAAAATCGAAAAAAAAAAAAAAAAAGGGGGGGGGGGGGGGGGGGGGGGGGGGGGGGGGGGGGGGGGGGGGGGTGGGGGGGGGGGGGGGGGGGGGGGGGGGGGGGGGGGGGGGGGGGGGGGGGGGGGGTTTGGTCCCCAAAAACCTATGCACCCCCCTTCCCCATGAAATAAAAATAAAATTAATAAAAAAATAAGTGTAATAATTAAAAATTAAAAATTAAAATAAATTTGAATTAAAGGAAAAAAATTTACATTTTAATCAATAAAAATTAGGGGGAAAAGGAAACCCCACATGTTGAACCAAATACTACACCTGTCACACACAATCCACGGGTGACATGAATTCAAAATATACTTGTCCCTATGCATAGCAGTTGCAATTACACATAACATAACACAATACAGACCATCAACACAAAGGTAGGGCAAATAGCCAACGCCCAGGTGGAGAATCCAATTATACCCCAGTGTCGACCCATAATTTCCGAATGGAGTAGATGCACAGGTGATATGCACGTAATTACTCACTGAGGAACAGCAATTGGCGGGATGAATTCACATGTTGCAGGTATCGACGTATATAAGGATGACTCTCAAGATATTCAAACAGTATGCTCATACTGAAAAAGCGTCGTACTATCGAAAGTACTGAAAACAAAAGGATACGACAAAACAATAAACTAAATGAAACAAAACACCAACAAGGTATGTAGAACACACGATATGTAAGGTTGTGTAACGCATGATCTGTATTAATAAGTTGTACTGTATGAATGGTGGTTGTAATTAATTACACTTGTCCGTAATGCATAAAGTGGTGAAAGGTAGTTATGTAGTGATGTCTTGCTGAGCATACCAACACTTGTAGAAACCGTGTGTACAGCAGTGGGACATTATGTACACAGCAGAGACACCACAAGGGATGCTACAGGAGGGCATTAAAGAGAACAATGCCATACCACATGCTGTTGCTGGTAGTGGATGTCCAACAAGGAAGTGCCATAGCAGGGGATAGTACATGTATGTATACTGTCACAGCACGATGTGTATGGGCATATACCATTGATGACATATGTAAGGTGTGGCCGGACGTGCAGTATGCTCTGCATTAGGGATACTATGTGAAATATGTGTAATGTATAGTTGTCTAGGTAGATATGACAGATATCCTACACAGTATCACAGGCATATCATGCATAACACAGGTATCGCCTATTGGTATGTACAATAACAGGATACATATGGCCTGTAGGTATGGGACATAGTAGTAGCATGATAGCTACTCTAAATAGAAGGGACACCAAGTAACCATGCACAAAGGACTTGTAGTAGCTGCACAGGTGCATAGTGGGCTACAATGCAGTCTGGCAAGTCCATGTGTAAGCACATGTACAGTGTACACAGTAGTGTCACCTCTCCGTGGTAGTGTCCTGTGAACAGCAGAGGCAGGTGTCAACTGCACCTCTACACAGTACAGCTGCTGTGGTGATACCAGGACTACATGTGTCACCCAAACAGCAAGGGAGGTATCACATGAACAGTGCTACTGTGTGTCCCTGCGGGATGTACACAGGACCATGTTCCACAGCATGGTGTGTGTTAGGTTTGTGGATGTAACACAGAAGCACAGCCCATGCAGTGTGGTGTGTGTGCACATATCCAGGAGCATTTTGTTCACAGTGCCCACCGCAGATGTCATGTATGAGGAGTATATGCATCAATAATGTGGTGGACCTGGGCGTGTCAGAGCAGAAGACACCCTGAGTATGTGGTATGCAGATGTGTACAGATGTGTTGTCCGTAGTTCAGCCGCATATGTAAACTGTCTGAGCTCAGTAAACATCATGGCATGTCAATGTTGTGCCATGTAAAGCTGTAGCTGTTGTTGAAGGTACACCATAAATGTGGTATTGTACCCTTGACTGTGTGTAGATGTGTGTAGTTCACAGGTACAATGGCTACCTATGTACCAGCATCACACAGTACAGATAGGTGTGGCCTTGAAGAAGGATATCCATGCCACAGTGGAATATGGTAACCACAGGACTGTGTGTGACATATGTGTGTACTGCAACCATGTACAATGTGATATGTATGTAGGGGACCACTATCCATGTGATAGTCAGTGGGAGAATGTTGTTATGCAAAGGTGATGTGCATGCACCTTGTGTCATGCATCTTGATGCCATGATACTCATATGAAGTATCTGTCACACTGACACCCATATGGTTGGTATCAGTATGAGCTGGTGGAGCAATAATGGCGCTTTTGGTATGTAGGTGTTTGAAATTCAGGCATGGACAGTACTCTGTGACAGCATGTTCTGTATGTAAGCATATAGTGAACATGAGTGGCCCTATGACTGAGGACTGTGTAATGCAATATGTACCTGACATGTAGTAGGTACTATGGCATGCTGGCACCACTGTGTTTATTGCCCATGAGCCACATAGCATAACATCCTGAGACACAGGGTATGATGTGCAGGTGGATGTGTATGTTGTCAATACCAGAATGTGGAATGGTGCTGAAAGGCAATGTGAGGACAATGTATGATGTGTTGACCTCCGTACCATCATCAACTGCCCTAGCAACTGTATGACAGGTGCCTAGCATGTGTATGTTCCTTGCTGTGGCATTCACAAGCCCAACCTGGGTGCTAGGAAAGGACTGGAGGCCATCAATGTCTGGGAATCTGTTTCCTGATGATGTGCCCCATCGCCATGCAGAATGGTCCAGTCAGGAGTGTATGACTATAGTCCCACTCGTGCAATGCAGTGCCACCTGTGTGTAGTGAGATAAATGCTGCTGTGCAGCATTCAGGGTCTACAATGTCCGACAAAAGGCTAGCAGTGAATATAGTGGCCTGGTGTGGAGACATATACTGAACAGGTTGGTGGTACATTACAGCCAGGACATTGAAGGTGACATTGGGCCAGTGTCCCAGGACATATTGTGTGTATGTCAGTACTGTGTATGTGACCACAGGGACACTACGATGTTCATGTACAGATTGCGACCCTGTAGTGAGTGAGAGGGTGTATTGTCGGTAAGTACGCCATCGCCTGGCACGTTGCCAACATTACCTCGGTCTGCAATGTTTGGTTGACTGTTGTATGTGACATCAGATGTGGATGTTGCCAAAGAATACTGACATACCACCACAATGCCTGAGGCCCCACACCACAATGTGTGGCAGTCATGTTTAGGTAGCTAGCCTTGGAGTATGTGATGATGGAACTTGTGGACCCACCATGGCTGACAAGTGATGCACCCCACACATGTGAATGTACACCACTGTGCAACAGCCTGTACCTGTGGTTGTACATCATATGTTCATGGAACATGACCACCACAGTGGCGTCTGTTATCTGGTCAGCACCGCCATGTCTCTGTGTGGAATAGCATGATTCCTGCAATTGTGTACATGCTACTGAAGTGCACTGTGGTATGTGTCAGCATATGTATGTATAGTGTCCATCTGCTCGGGTGTCATGATGTTAACAACTGCTGTCAGCAGACATCTGTAGTAGTTGTTGTAGTACACATGTTCCGTGTATGCTGTGATGGGTGTGTTTCCAGGATGTGGCTAGCAAAGCCGTGTAGCATATGTTTTGAATCCACCAAAGAGGGATAACCCCAGGTGTGTCACCAGTCACATGGAGGTAGTGTTCATGCTAAGGGTAGTGTAGGTATTGTATGTGTTGTGTATTGTTTTATCCAGCTGAGCAGAGTGCATGACTCAAGCATGTGTAGGTACATGGGTGTCTATCCCAGGGAAGTGTGGGTTACTGTCAGCACACATCAGTAGTAGCTGTCTGAGGCCCAATGTCCACTATAACAACACAGAAGGTATGTAACCTGTGGTGTAAAATGTCGACTCTGTCGCTTGTTACAATGTGTATAGCGGTCACAAACACAGTTATCTGCACATGGAGCACCTATGATGCATTGTGCTAAGCAACTATCCAGGATGTGCAAAACACTGTGTGATGTGTGAACCCCTCACCTGTGGGTGTTCCAGTCCAGGTATGTGCCTGAAAGGTACGGTCCGTGTACAATCCGTCATCACATATGTTCTGTGCAGAGCATAGAGGCAGGTCCCAGTCACTGCAGAGATATGTGAGTGGTGCAATAGTATGTGCCTCGCTTGTGTGCATCACAGTGGAAGATGCAAGCATTGTTCCACATGACCCCATGTCGCGTTTGCCAGTTACTGCTGCCCTGCCGGGTGACAGTTATGTGAAACTGCCAGAGAGGCAGTATAGCATGTGAAGATGTACATGTGTGCTCTACTCCCCAGGCTGATGGCTGCAGGTCATGCGTGCCATAGCATTGTGTTTGACCTGAACTGTCATAGCAGTCAGATACCACATGCCTGTACAATAACAATAGGAGCATAGGCAACTGTTGCAGTGACACAGTAGGTCAATGTACAGTGTTCTTGTGTCCAGACCAATGCAGAATGTACACCATGGCTAGACACACACCCAGAGGGCTATAACACCGGTGAGCCATTGCATGTCCCAGCACATGTAGTCTGTGTATTGCCATCACAGTGCAGTCACAATAACATGATGTATGAGAGATATATTGTACCAGGTGATGTGTCATGTGTGCATAGGTTGAGTTGCAGAGGTGTTCACCCGTCCGCAACATCTAAGTGCATAATGCCTTGTGTAACATGATGTGTGGAACTGCATTGTGATTCACAACAGAGTCATCCGTGACTGGTGTGTTGTGAATGTTGTAACCCATGAGTCTGCAGGATATACACTGGTGATGTTGGCTGCCATGATGGGGGCCACCAGTGGTGCCTACAGTGGTTATACAGACATATTGCATACATTGTTCTTGCAGGAATGTCCATTGTTGTAGATGATGTGGGACTACGTGATGGTAGGTGTGCGATGTGAATGTTACACATCCAGAAGTGACCATCAGGTGCAGTCATGGTTGTCGACAGCATCACCCCCATCCACAGCTGTCAGCACCCTGTCCCCAAAATGAGTAACAGTAGCCCTCGTACTGTGTGACTAATGTGCAGATTGTAGAACACCTACTACTGGCTGACTAACAGTGTCAACTAGGAAGGGTATATGATGGCTGAAATACGCTGCTCTAATGTATAAATATGATATCCCAATGAATTACTATGATTCACATCTATTAAGCCATGGCTGGCATGTAAACCATATACAACAATGAATGTGTGACAGACCCTTCCAATGTGGAACCTTGATGAACATGCACCTGTTAGAACACCAAATGAGGTATCGCTGCGTAATGATGTACAACTGACAGCTATGGGCACAGCATGGATGCAGAAGCACATCACCCACAGGCTGTACTGCTGTATGTTGGTAGGTGAGCATTGAACGAGTACATATGACAGTTGCTGTATTGCCACATGTACGACATATCCGTCATATAGGGGTAGCACTGGTACGTGACAGTTGGACATGCCTGTACATACGACCATGTCCCACAGGATATGTGTGTTAAGTGCGTATAGCACCTGTCGTACCTTCAGCAAGCTGTGAAGTGTATGACTGCCAGTGTACCTGTGTGACATGTTGTGCAATGGGTGCAAAGGTAATCAGTAGCGCATTACATGTTCACATGTCCTGCACAGGTGCATAGCTTGACCATACAATACATATAGGGTGTTGGAAAATAGCAACCCACAAGAGGTCATGAGTAAGGGTGGCAATGTACTATCACCTTTCTGGGTAAGGTGTGCATGTCCATGACACATTAGCACTTGAGATGTTAGCAGTACAGCTGTACAGGGCGGCATGTATATTTGATTACAAATACCTTTGCGTGTTCCACCAGTGGCCTGTTGACAGACAGACATCAACACAATGTGCAAGAGTGACATGTGCACAGCACATCACCGCTGGCTACAGTAGAACAGGGTTAATGTGTTGACATGTGCACAGAACATCAGCGCCAGCTACAGTCAAACATGGTATGTGTTGAACCCCACCGTCATTGTAGCCCATGCCACAGAGAGAAATGTTATGCATCTGTGTATGTACGGCTGGGAATGGACCTGACCTAGCAGTATAGCTGTGTCAGTGTTGAACAACATACTGAATGGGCTGTGTGTGTGAGGTGTGTGTCATAAGTGTACGGTCTGATGGATGATACCAGCATTGTCACCGCTATGTGAACATCCCCGTCCCCATAAATGAATACCTAGGCTGTGCTCAACACCATGGTCACTGTGGAAGGGATGGTGCTGTGCGGTACACCCGACGACATGGTGATGACAGCAGGCACCGGAGGTAGTCATATGAGGTACCCATGTCAGGTCAGGGTACCATCCATGTGCACAGGATATCACCGCGGCGGCATATACAGCACTGTGTTGAACAATATTACAGCACATAGCACCTGTAAGGGGTAATGTTTATGCATGGATGTGCGATACCAGCATGCACAATACACACCCCACCATGCGCATGCTGCCTACCTTGCAGAAGGACATTGTCTACACCATGATGATGGACATGCGACATGTCCATACACCTATATAAATGACATATGTAATGGACAGCCACCATCCTAATACTGGTTTTCCACAGGCTGGAAACATCCCTGTGCCATATATGTGATATACCCTGCCATACCATGCAACCCTGTCCATCAAGGCTGCACGTGTCATCACAGTCATACATGGTGTGATGGCCACATGGTACATGCACTATCAACTGACTGGATCAGTAATGTGGCACTGATGCACCTTCTGTTGTCACAATTGCTGTGTGACAGCGTGTAAAACATGCGCGCACATGCTATGTTTGACCATCCCTGCAAATGTCATATGAATAGACATTGTCCCATGTGTATCACATGTGCAGTACAGGTGAGCCATGGCAGGATGTTCAACACCCGTACAGTGCTGAGTAGATGTATATGGCAAAACACATGCATGTACAGGTGTCCATGTGTATGTGTGCAGTGTCATTGCTGAAGTCCATAATGGCTGTGTCTGTGTTGCTATGTGACATATACACAGCATCCAGGTGAACAGTAGTACTGTGGACACATCGGGCCAAGTGCAGATTGGTAAGAACACAGGTGCAGGCAAGTACACATGGCCACAGCAGGTTACCATCTACATGGAGTATGTAGACTGTAATGAGTTGACACAGAGATATGATATGATATCCACTGCATAACGGTGTGACAGGTGTGACAGAAACACATCAGCTGTGTCAGTGTCATGATGCTTTTCAAAGATTACTGTGCAGATGTAGTACATGTCATAGCAATGTATGTTCAGCGGTATGCCAGTACATCAGTGAGAATGTGACCTGTCACCATCATTATGTCTTACAGATAATGCCATGTTCATGACTCCCAGCCTTCAGCCGCCAGGAGGATGATGTCATAATTCCATTGCTCCATGACAACTATGACGTGCTGTTCAGCCATGTGCCACAGCATGTTCAGCAGCAGGATGACCTGTGGCAGGATATACGCAGGAGGGTGAATGATGTGGGTGGCAACAACCGCACCTACCAGCAGGTACGCAGACACTGCATCGACCTGATACAGCATGAGAAACAGCGTGCCACTGCAATCGCCAGAGAACAAGGTGGAACAGGTGGTGGGCCACCAACCCAGCCCCCACTCACACACACAGAGGAGCTACTGGCCAGTCTGGGGACACCCAGGGAACAGCATGCGGAAACACTAGCTGCCATCATGGAGGTGGGTGTCTCCCAACCAATGAGCCTGGAGTTGCCTGGTAAGTCAGTCCTGCATATGAGTATGATATCCAATGTAGTTGCAGGTGTCACTGTACATCATGTAAAGTAACAACACATGCCAGGTATATGGGCACACAAGCTGCATACTACAGTATGCTATGTTGTGTATGCAGACATGTGCATACCATATGCTATCACACAGGTAAATGTGTTCACATGCACAGTGCAACCTGGGGCTGTCATACAGTCATGGATAATGTGTCTACTGTTGTGTCACCCCTGTACAGGTACCTCTGGTGTGTCGCACAGACATGGGTCCGTCGCAGATGAGACTGTTGTCAGTATCAGGCATGTTACAGTGTAGAGTTATTTGCCATGTGGCCAGGTATAACATGCACACCTGATTTTTGTTCTAGTCATGTTATACAGGTTGCACCACCAGACATACACACATGCCACCCATGTGCAATAGATACAACCGTTATTATACACCAGCATGAAACCACAGTACCTGTCAATGTGATATGTGTGGTCAGCTATGCGTACAATGGTGGAGGTGTTCTACAATGGATGCATATGTAGTATGCATTGGAACAACATTTGTGGTATGCACACAGTACCACACAGTGAGCTGTGATATGGGCAGCACACAGGTGTCACCATTGTGACATATGCCCCTGCATTGTGTGCACACATTGTGACATGCCACCCAACATGTCCCAAGCATGTGGTGTTCTGTCTGCAATATTGTCACACCATCACATGACCTACACCCGACATAACAAACATCCACACTGTTGTCTGCATAGCCCTGTGGATTGTGACAACTCTGACATGTATGGGTGTATGTCACATGGGACACCACAGACATGTGTACAAGATGCCCATCACACACAATTGTCCAAGACCCGTTCACACATGGCCATGGGTGATAGCCACAGGCATGTTGCCACACAGTACTTCTGATGTGGATAGACCCCGTTGCACATTGTCCACACATAGTGCAATCATAGCCGTAGTGGACCACTTGTACATTTGATGTGTTACACAGGACAACGGGAATGCCTGTCTGCAGCTACCAGAGGTGTCACCGATGTCTACCATATACGATCTGTGGAACAGCATGACTGTGTTGCAGTCATGGCAATGCAATGCATCCATGTTATGCATTGCACAGCAACATACATGCGTCATGTTGCCATGCAATGGCACAGTGCCTGTACTCCACACTGTATAGCTATGTACATGGCTCACACTAACCTCACCTGCTCATGCACATTTGCTAAACATGCATTCTATCTGTAGGCTGTACACACAACACTGCACTGTGAAGCCCATTATGATGCTGTGCATGTGTCAGGACACCATTGTGTCAAACATGTATACATGTTACTGCACATGTCAGCGGATTACATGTCAAGGTAACATCAGCCATGTGTACTGTTAACCTGTTCGTGGCCACATGGTGTATCATGGTGATGCATGCAAAATACCATGATTGTGTGTACTGCATGACTACTGATTTGACACCTGCTTGATGTGTGCACCCCAGGGTGGTATGCATACTAACACTATTAATGTCTGAGCTGCATTCCCTGTGCTGTAGTGCAGGAATGCTGCATGCCATCTGAAATATCACATGCATGGTGTGTCTGTGTGTGTGTCTGTGTGTGTCTGTGTGCAATGTACCTTACAGTATTTCTTTGCATTCACAGATGGTGTAGGTCGTTACCCTCCTGCGGTCCATCTGATGTTAGTGTCCCCACAGATACTAGTGGTGATGACCATATGCATGAGGTACAGGCAGGGTTATCAGGGCTGAATCTGTGCCATTGGTTACCATCCCACCTATGTCCCCTCTTCCCGCACAGTTCTGATGCCAACACATACCATATCACCGTTGCCCATAGAGGAAGGACAGTCAGCGTCTGTTGGCATTGAACAGGAATGTGGTGGCTACAGAAGGTGTGACTACACACCATGTTGCCAGTGTAATGACTGGTGATGTGCCACACAGGCATGTGGCTGGTGCTGCTCGTAGGAGGACCTCTGGCAGACATGCACCTGCAGTACAGGGTGCAGCAGCTGGTATCACCAGATGCATGTTCCAGACTGTAATGGCGGCACAGGCACGTGCAGAACGGCAGAACCAAGAAGGGCAGAGGCTGCAGAGGGCTGCAATCTGTACCCTAAATGACAACATCCAGTCATTGGCAAATGCTCAACAGCAGATTGCTAATGTACTGGATAGGCGATTAGGTGAAATGGTTGGAATCCTCGACCAAGGCATGGCAATCCGCGAGCGTGAGCTGTCTGTGCTGGAACACCTGGTAGGGGTGAGGCATAGGACACGTGGGTGTAGGCCAGCAACACCACCTAGTGTAGGTCGACGTGTGCATGCCACCTCTCATGCCCACTCACATAGTGCCAGTAGCAGTAGCAGTGCAGCTGGTGCTGCACTGTCCACACCAGGACACAGCAGGCCACATGGACGTGGCCCTGGCCGGTCTCATCGTGGACACGGTTCCAGCAGACATGTGTCATCGGACAGTAGCCACTCTGTACCTCCACCTGGTAGTGCCCGTGCAACCCCAGGCAGGCACAGGTCACGTGGCCATGGACGGACACAGTGAGCTGTACAACCTGCACTGTACAGTCTGGGGCTGTCAATTATACCCCGTGTAGGCATCACATATGGCTGAACTATGTACACACATACCCACACACAGCAGACACAACTGTAGGGCTCCACCACATCCACATGCATTTTGCACAGACATGTCCAGTAAACTCACCGGCCCTTACACACACACATGATGTTATCCATTGGTGCAGCCTATGTCCCTGGCAAACATATCACCCTGTGCATATGATGAAGCCTCTGCCGCATCCGTGTCATCCACACCATCGGTGCAGGGTTATGCAAATATATTCTGATGCACAGGGTGGACAAGATAACGAGAGGTGTATGTGATATCTGTGTATGTATAGCGTGGGATGTGTATGTTGCAGTGGTTGTGTATGAATACTGACAGATGCGTATGTGACATGGGTTGTGTACTGTCAACATGCAGCAGTCATACCATGTAGTGCAGGTGCAGCATGCATTGTGATGTGTTCATGGTATGTGTGACGGTTACATGTGTAGCACCATGTTGGTTCTGATACCCTGAATCCCTCCTATGGTGTACTCGCATGTGCCTACAGGGAGCACTGTTATTGGTCCCCCACGTGTAGCTGTGGATTACTCACAGGCACATCTGGCAATATCAGCATACTACATGTACCCTCAACCTGACTGGACACCTACATGACACACATGTCCGAACATATACTGCACCTGATGCATGTGGTCGGTTCCACAGGCTACAGTGGACAGAGACGTCACATACATAGCAGGACACACTACAGGTATGGTGACATGGTGCAGGTGTTGTACACAGTGTGATGGCCACTGACTTGAGGTGTCACTTGTCAGCTGTGGGGCACGCTGTGCGGCAGTAGGACCCTGTAACAGTACAGGAACATGGTCACAATCATGGGGTGTACACCACTATGACGCACACCCCATAGTGTGCAGATGGGGACACCTGCCTGTGTGGTCAGCACCCTCACAATACTATGCACCCACACGCCATGTCACAGGGAGCGGACATGCACAGGTAGCCAGTATGGCTCACACCTATGGCATCAACAGGGTTGTGCAATGCAGCACCAGTACGGGATAGTCACCATGTGTGGTTAGTGTTCTTTCACAACAGTATATTAGCATACACCCTCACACCAAGCAGCAGACATTCAAACATGTAGACACACACACATTGTGGTGACCACACATGTGTACACAGAGACAACATGTTGCATGTACTGCACCATCCAAATTCATGCTCCCCACACTGAGGTATGTACAGATCTCTACTATGGTGTACAGGGATGTGTAGCAAGTGGGACATATTCCCCCTGATATGTGGCATATATGGGCACACATTCATGCACACGTCAGTGCTGGGAATACTACACCTGCCATATGATACGTGTGCAGGCATGTAGCGGTATGTAGTGCATTATGTGTACCAACACTGTATCTGGCAGATGTGCTGATATATGCACATGGGAGGTGGTAGGTGTTACAGTTGCCATGTGATATACAGTTGATAACACCTGACCGCTGGGTATGCATTATGTCAGCACTGTCATGTAACAGTGACATAGCATACTGTATGCACATGGCAGGGTAGGATGGTGTGTGACACAACTGTGAGCCACCACCTGCACACATGCATGTAGACAGGTGTTTAAACACATTATGTACACACATTCCTCCATACGTGCTGTTTGTATGCCACCGTATAATGGCCCCTATGATGGGTATGCATGTGGTAGGTTGTTGCAACTATATTATGGACATCGGCCACTGCTCATGCATGGCTGCTCCATGCACAGTACAAATGGCACATGTGTCTTCTGTTGCCATGTTTGTATGCATTGCTACTTTTTGACATGTGTGTTGACATACATAAAACATGGACTGTGGTATGATATCACAGCTGTCACAGGCAAACAATACAAGGATATGTGTCCCAGTCAACACTGCTACACCCTGTAGTGGGAGCATTCCACAGACATGGGTCCACCTTCCATTTGTGTGTGTAGCACTGAGTACGCCAGTGTTATGCATGTGGTACATCACAGGCTTTGTATGTGTCATGTGTACAGTCCATGCACACATCCAGACAATCACATGTATGACATATCCAGACATTTGTACATTGTGGTACGGCAGCAGTCATGTGTCACAGCTGTGTCAGGGCCGTGGTATGTGTGGAGCCGACCTGTCCATGTATACTGATATAAGTGGACTACATCACACATGTTGGATCATTGTTAGTACATGTGTACTCTGCACAACTGGTGTACACTGCTATACAGACCTGTGGACATATGTCACATGCTGTTTTTGGACCGTGAGGATTACTGCTGCACCGATGACATGGTGCTGGCATGACAGCTACAGTGTTCACTGCAGTGTGTACATGTGTGACCTGCACCCATGACACCTGTGATGTCATCTGTGTGTGTACAAGTAACTGCATGTGTGACCACCCTGTGCGTGTGGACAGTTTTACCTTACTGTGACCTTCTGTGTGTACACTCCATCTGCATGCTGGACGGCACTTAGCAAATGCTATGTGTGTGAGCATGCCCAGTAAGCAGTTGTGTAGATGGACACACAGTACATTGCACACTGCGCCCTTCTGTGATTATACCCCGTGTGCATGTATGTTTCCCCTTTGCAACTGCTAAGTGTGTGAGCATGCCCAGTTTCCTGTTGTGTAAGTGGATACACAGTACATTCCACACTCTGCCCTTTCATGATTACACTCCATGTGTATACCTTCTGTGTGTACACTCCATCTGCATGCTGGACGGCACTTAGCAAATGCTAAGTGTGTGAGCATGCCCAGTAAGCAGTTGTGTACATGGACACACAGTACATTGCACACTGTGCCCTTCTGTGATTATACCCCGTGTGCATGCATGTTTCCCTTTTGCAACTGCTAAGTGTGTGAGCATGCCCAGTTTGCTGTTGTGTAAGTGGACACACCGTACATTCCACACTCTGCCCTTTCATGATTACACTCCATGTGTATGCATGTTTGCACTTTGCAAATGCTAAGTGTGTGAGCATGCCCAGTACGCCATTCATGGACACAATGTACATTCGACACTGACGTCTGATACTAGGCATGTAGCCATGGCCATTGACATCCTGTATAGCCATGGTGGCCATCCAGGTGAATTATACAAAGTTGCTATGCCACAATGGATGCCTACATCAAACACACTGGTTGCTCTCTCAAAGGGTGTACTGTCTGTGGTGCATCCCGTATCCATTTTGTGATGTAGTGCTCCGTAGATAGTTAGTATTCCCGAGTGCAGCACTGCCGTGTTACTGTACGTCCACCTTGGGATAGTAACATGCTGTGTGACTGCTCACTCTGTAATCATTCCCTATCGGCATCCTTGCCTTTGCGGATGATATCACCCACCTAGAAGTATGCCTCTGACAGTGCTGTGCTCAGTAATCTCGGAAGAGCGTTCTGTAAATGCATCATGCTGTAGTGTGTTCATGTAGGTAGGTGTAGGTTCAACTCCCGGCCCTTCCAAGTGTGTGTGTGTGTGTGTTTCCAGCTGCCTTGGGTGGCAGTAATGCTTTTAGACACCTCCCAACACATACATTTGCTATCAGCGTCTATTCCTTTGCGGATGATGTCACCCACCTAGAAGTATGCCTCTGACAGTGCTGTGCTCGGTAATCTCGGTAGCGTGTTCTGTAAATGCATCATGCTATAGTGTGTTCATGTAGGTAGGTGAAGGTTCAACTCCCAGCCCTTCCAAGTGTGTGTGTGTGTGTGTGTGTGTTTCCAGCTGCCTTGGGTGACAGTAATGCTTTTAGATGCCTCACAACACATACATTTGCTATCAGCGTCTATTCCTTTGCAGATGATGTCACCCACCTAGAAGTATGCCTCTGACAGTGCTGTGCTCAGTAATCTCGGTAGCGCATTCTGTAAATGCATCATGCTGTAGTGTGTTCATGTAGGTAGGTGTAGGTTCAACTCCCCGTCCTTCAAAGTGTGTGTGTTTCCAGCTGCTTCTGGAGACAGTAATGCTTTTAGATGCCTCACAACACATACATTTGCTATCAGCATCTATTCCTTTGCAGATGATGTCACCCACCTAGACGTATGCCTCTGACAACGCTGTGCTCAGTAATCTCGGTAGCACGTTCTGTAAATGCATTATGCTGTAGTGTGTTCATGTAGGTAGGTGTAAGTTCAACTCCTGGCCCTTCCAAGTGTGTGTGTGTGTGTGTTTCCAGCTGCCTTGGGTGACAGTAATGCTTTTAGATGCCTCACAACACATACATTTGCTATCAGCGTCTATTCCTTTGCGGATGATGTCACCCACCTAGAAGTATGCCTCTGACGGTGCTGTGCTCAGTAATCTCGGTAGCACGTTCTGTAAATGCATCATGCTGTAGTGTGCTCATGGAGGTAGGTGTAGGTTCAACTCCCCACCCTTCCAAGTGTGTGTGTTTCCAGCTGCCTCTGGAGACAGTAATGCTTTTAGACGCCTCACAACACATACATTTGCTATCAGCGTCTATTCCTTTGCGGATGATGTCACCCACCTAGAAGTATGCCTCTGACAGCGCTGTGCTCAGTAATCTCGGTAGTGCGTTCTGTAAATGCATCATGCTGTAGTGTGTTTATGTAGGTAGGTGTAGGTTCAACTCCCAGCCCTTTTGAGTGTGTGTGTTTCCAGCTGCCTCTGGAGACAATAATGCTTTTAGACTCCTCACAACACATACATTTGCTATCAGCGTCTATTCCTTTGCGGATGATGTCACCCACCTAGAAGTATGCCTCTGACAGCACTGTGCTCAGTAATCTCAGTAGCGCATTCTGTTAATGCATCATGCTGTAGTGTGTTCATGTAGGTAGTTGTAGGTTCAACTACTGGCCCTTCCAAGTCTGTGTGTGTGTTTCCAGCTGCCTCTGGAGACAGTAATGCTTTTAGACGCCTCACAACACATACATTTGCTATCAGCGTCTATTCCTTTGCGGATGATGTCACCCACCTAGAAGTATGCCTCTGACAGCGCTGTGCTCAGTAATCTCGGTAGTGCGTTCTGTAAATGCATCATGCTGTACTGTGTTTATGTAGGTAGGTATAGGTTCAACTCCCAGCCCTTCCAAGTGTGTGTGTGTGTGTGTGTGTGCGTGTGTGTGTGTTTCCAGCTGCCTCTGGAGGCAGTAATGCTTTTAGACACCTCACAACACATACATTTGCTAACAGCGTCTATCCCTTTGCGGATGATGTCACCCACCTAGAAGTATGCCTCTGGCAGTGCTGTGTTCAGTAATCTGAGTAGCGCATTCTGTAATTGTGTCACACTGTAGTGCGATAGGGTAGGTAGGTGTAAGGTCAATTCCCATGCCTGCCAGATGTGTGTGTGTGTCTATGCTCCCGGCCGCATGGATTTGTAGGTTATGGTTTTAGACGCTTCACAACACACATATATCCTGCTGACATCTCTGTGTTTGCGGATGTTGAGACGCACCTAGTGGAATGCCTGTGTGTCTGCTGTGGTTAGCGACCTATGTAGCGTGTTCTCTACGTGTGTCATGCTGTGGTGTGATAGGGTAATGATGTGTAGGTTCCACTACCGGCCTTGCCACATGTGTCTGTCTGTATCTCTCTCGATGTATTTATATATACATATTTTATGCCCATAGCGCTGCTCTTGCCTGGACAGCTGTCTGTCCCATGTATCGCATATTTGCACAGCTTACACATAGCAATGGGGTACGATGCAAATCCAAACATTGTCCATGCAACGTCCGTGTTCCAGGAGGTGTTACATGCCCTTACAGACATCTGCTGTCTTAGCAGACAGCTATCCTTGCTGTACTGTCACTGTACTCGTACACGCCATAGAATTTGTGTATCATTGCTTGTTTATGATGTGTGTATGTCTATCTGAGCTGTGTGCATGGTCGTGTGTATGTCCCACTATAATCATCTGTACAGGTGTCGCCAATATAGGTAATTCATGTAGACTGCTGTTTAATTTGACATATCAGCACATGCCTGCGGACAGTACTGCACTTCCTACTGCAGCACATTTCATCATCTTGCAGTGGATAATAATGTTTCCACACACATGTATCTGTTTCTGTTCATAGCACTCCACCTCATGGAGCATATATCTGGACAAGGCCTTATGTGATAGTGGGACACTCAGGGCCAGTATTGACATGTTGCTCTTACAAACATTGATAGTGAGCACAATGATATGTTATGCATGAGTATGGCATTTCTGTCTGATTTGGTGTCTTCATCACATGTTTGTCATTGTTTCATGTCATCAGTTATCATGAGAGTGCCAGACTGTTACTGTTACGTGGAACACAGCAAACATACAAGGCATAACTCTACACAGTCTGCGTACATCTGTACAGTTGCAGAGTATACCTACCAACTTTCTGACTACAATACACACAGTGTATGGCGGCATGACAGCCCACATGCCATTACTTTGTATTTGCAGGACACACCCACACAGACAGTTGTATTCCTCACACAGGTCTACATCTGCTTATCCACACTAATTGTTCTTTCATGTACCATATGTGTGCTTCGTATTTGCGCTTTCCGTCAGTGGCGGGGCTCACGTATGACTATGGGGGTCTGGAAATTGTTATGTTGACACTTCATGACACCCTGGGGGACACTTTACCTTTGTGTCTAATTACCTTCCACATTGACCTTCGCAGGGCAATAGTTGTCATTCACATTCGCCCTCGGGACCAAACCACGCCAACCATGGGTAAAACCAGCATTACCCACACCCAGGTGTGGGTTATTGCTATAATATTCAATCTGTGTTTACAGACACGGGTGTTTGGACAACTGACAATAGCTTATGCTGTTGGCATACAATGATGTGGGTGGTGCTGGTTATCATACATATTCCATGTTGTGCGTTGTTCCCATTCACATTTGACTATTCCCTGTAGTCATTCATATGTGGATATTTATGTAGCACATGACTGAACTATGTATTACCTGCAGGTATGCTGTGTTACAGTGAACATATGTGACGGTTGGTTACAGTATATATGTGTATGTACCTCTGTAATACTGGGGACTACCACACATCCTTCACAGCATTTCATGCGTATGCACATACTATTATTCAGTGACCTGTAGAAGGTTGTGAGAGCACTGATTACATGTGTCCCTATTTGTGCACGCATCGTGTTAGTCTTTGTCCAGCTTTTGTTGCTGTCATAGGTTGGACGGTGGTGTTGGTGTGTGATTGGGTTGTATTTATACTGATGATGCTTCAGTGGGGGGTAGGGTTAGCACTTGTTCCTCTTTGCAGAGGAGGCCCCATTTTGGACATTTGTGTCCTGCGTCAACACTTGACACGTGCCATATGTCCTGTGATATTAACACAGTAGTATATTTCTTACCTTCGTCACTACTTGCATGTTACAGGCATTTTGTATCTGGTACACATGACTATTATATTGGATAGCTTAAGCTATTCACATGCTATGCAATAACCTTTCATTCTGGCATATACGTGTTATTCTATCCTTTGCATTGGCCGTGGGTGTTTTACCATGCAAATCCACACATATCTACAAGTGATGTCCCACCTTGACAATCTGTACATGTGGCAACCCTGCTGGGGTGACCTGCATGGTGGACAGCTGTTCCACCCTGTGTATTATGTTTTGCATGTCTGCATAGCTACTCATCAGTACAGTGGCTACACATAATGCTTTGTCCAGATGTGTACAGTTATGGACATCGTGGCGTATGAACACCTATGGGGTTTCGACAGGTCAGTAACCACACGCGGGATGTACACATTCTGCCGACACATTCACATGCAGCCATTTGGATTTCAGTACCTGGGATGGGATGTTGACATATGTGGGGTACATATTTGCAAGCCTGTCACTGCCTAGGACAATACTTCCTACTACATATGGGGTATACCCGCACTGTGTAGGTGTACAGCTGCGCAAGGCTGCTAGCTGGATTAGGTGGACATTCGGACATGGGTGCGGGTTACGTGCTATAAAGGGGTTGTTGTGTATTACATTTGCATGCATGGGTTCTGCTTCTGGATATTCGATTGGCATATGCCATCCTATGTGTATGTGATTTCGTTGCTGTGTATAGCACATTTTACTATACATATGTTTGTGTGTGTTTGGGATGTGATTTGGGATGTCTAGTTTCTTTATGGTTGTTATATGGCCACGACTGCCCAGCTGTGTACTATCACTACCACTGTGGGACTGCTGGTGACCATGCCCATGGGGCTAGTCGTGTGTATTTGTGGCGCGCTGACATGATGCAGTACACCTCCACTGGGTATGACTGCTGACAGTGCACTATGTAACGGACACAGTATTCTAAGTATCATTTGTTCCATGAACGGGAACATTTTGTATTTTGTGCATTTATGTTTGGTTCTCCATTTTGTGTGGACGGGTAATGTGTAGCATACTTTGCATACGTTTCATTATACACGGACACTGATAGGTGCGGTTACTATTGCAGGCGGGCTGTAAGATTCAGCACTTTAGGTTGCTCATCGACAGCCGACTTGGCCACGCCTCCGATCGCAACCTAGTTGGGCTCCCTGGACTCGCGCACGTGCCCTATGCACGTGGTTGTGGTTGCAGCGCCCACTTATTCCTATGCATGTGGCGCTGCTATGCCATTTATACGCTGCACAGCCGGCGCAAGCCTTACACCGGCCTTGCACCGTGCTTCATGAATCCGGGGGATAAAATGCTTGATTGTATAATTTTGCCACCAGGTGTTAAAATACAGTATATCATAGTTCTGATAAATCTGCAGACAGAGGATTTTTGTATGGTAACATTTGAAACTTTTGATTTATTGGGGAAATTCATATGTAAAGTGGAAAAGAAAAAAAAAAATGACTGCCCCATGGAAAGAATATATTGTTCAGAATTTAGGAGTGCAGCTGAGAAAAAAAATGAATGTTCAATTTAGAACAGCAGATACTGAAGAGGCAACAGAATATTTTTATATTTGAGTATGATAATGTTTATGAAATTTAAAAAAAAAGTCATGATGAAAGAAATGTATGGAAAGGAAAATGGCAAAGTTTGGGAAACTTTAAATATATGTGAAGAGAATGTTATACATGCTTCAAATGTGACAAAGATCAATGTTTTTTTCTTTTAATCTAGTAACTTTCTTTGGCATTTATTATTTGGCAAACTGATAGTGAAAACGAATATGAAATATTTCACTAATAGTTATAATATTGAAGCTATATCCCAACACTGTTTTCTGGATTTTAAAACATGAAGGCTTTTGGAAATTATTCAAAGAGGTTTATGACTAGAAATTATTTAAAACATTGATATTGGCACAGTGCAGCATGGGAAATAATATGGCTGGGAGTGAAAAAGAAACTGTATAATGTAATGCAATCTTAATCATTCCTATCTGGCGTTTTTGGAAAGGAAGATGTGAGGAGGTGTTGTATAACAAATGAAAAGATGACAAGGGCGTAAGAATTGATATAAAATGATCTCTGTGAAAGGGTCATGTTGAAAAGGCTGAGGGATATATTTAGGAAAGTAAATATATGTTGTGTGTTATAAAATGTATAAAGTGTGATATAAAGTCTAATATAATGGATGTGGAATTAATGAAGGAAAAATGGTAAAGTGTAAATACAATAAAGCAATTCCTACTCTTTTTGATACGTGCCACATGAGTTACCACAATCTCAGACAGACTGAACCAGTTTAACTTCCCATTCAGTTAAAAATATTCTACTGCAGCTTTAACTGCCTGATTCATATTTTCCCTGGACCTGATTACAAGATGGATGCCATCTGTGTGGTGAATACGCTAGCTAAGTGTCTCCAATGATATGTCATAACAATGATCTGTACTACATATTCCAACCCGTTCCGTTGACTGGAATACACATTCAGGAAGTATTACCATATTACTCATCAAGCAGTGGTTGTACACTTCACACTGTAGCAGTATTTGTACATCCACATTATAACCTATGCATGTTGTCAAGAATAGCTACCTGCCATTCCTAACAGTAACAGAATTGCATTGCACATTGTCTGGGGTTTCATCTACTACCCATAAGAAAGCATGAAGAATATCCTTGTTGCCTAAGATAACCACCTACTTTGTGGCATTTGTGCCTTCTCATCTGATCCTACACCTTATATTATTTCTTTCTTTTTTTAGCACATTCAGTTGCTGATTTTTATCTTTTTCTGGTTTGGTTTCTATTCCCACTTGACATTGATATGCTTCTGCTAAACTAAGCAAGGAAGTCATCTTAGGCTTATTCTGTTTGTATTTCAAAACTTTCACTGCGTTTAGGTGTTATGAGGTCAGCAGATATGTATGCACTCCTACGATTGCAGATTTGTACATGTAATCAATTTCAAGGAGGCCCATACCTCCTTCAGAACGGGGAATATATAGTCTCGGTATGCAGTGATATTTACAAATCATTTAATGAGCAAGAAGCGTCCTTCTTGTTTTCTGTCTTATTCAACACCTTTTGGGTTCGGTCAGTCACTTCAAAACTGTAAGTTAGGACAGGAAGAACAAATTGGTTTATAGCTTGGACTTTGTTCCTAGATTTCAACGCTCTTTTCAGCATTAATTTAAGTCTTCTAAGTTTTCTTCACATTTGTTCATTTTTTATTGTTGATCCTTCATCAATTCCCAAATACTGGTGCTGCAGCTTTCCTGCTTTAAGGGTTGCTTTTGTACATTTATCAAAACCAAATCATATTTTTATATCATCTGAAAAAAGATTTAACCACTTGCACTTGTGCTTTCAGTTCCTCAGCTGATGAACTATATAGTTTTAAATTATCTATAAAAAGAAGATGAGAAGTCTTTACATGTTGTTTTCTGGGAGCCAAATTGCAGCCATGACCTAATCTGTTAAGTAGACAGCTTAATGGGCTAAGGGCAAGACAAAAGAGCAGTGATGACAGAGAACCACCCTGGAATACCCCCCCCCCTTGCATTCTTATCCCTGGAATAATAATTTGTTCTTTATCATGGCTTAACTGTGAAGTGATTTGCCACTGTTTCATGGTCACTGTAATGTAATCAGTCAATGTAGGGTGTATCTTATATATTTTCAAGCACTCTTTTATCCATGAATGTGGGATACTCTCAAATGCTTTTTTGTAGTTTATCCATGCCATACTTAGATTCTTCCCCTTTTTACAATTTTCCATTATGACTTTACTTAACAACAAATGATCCATTGTTCCATATAACTTTCTTTTATTACCCTTTTGTTCTAGTGCCATGATTAAGTTTTCTTCTAAATGACTATAAACTCTGTCGGCATCAATTCCAGTGTATACTTTATATGTTGTCAGAAGGCAAATTATTGGTCTATAGTCTTTAGGATAGCTTGCAAGTTCGCTATTAAGTAGTAGTATTGTATTTCCTGTTGTTAACCAGGCTGGTGTCTATTCGGGGTGTACATATAAATATTTCTTACTCATAGGATCATAGGAGGTTACTAAGCTAACAGCCCCAGGGCCCTTACAAGCTGAGCCAAGTTCAACCTGTGCTCCCAAGGGTATCTGGTTCAAGCAGACACTAAAAATCAGCAGCTATTGCCCCTGTCCAAGAGGGACGCAGGTAGAACCCCCAGGGTGAATTTCTAGTTACCCATCCAATTATCCAAAGTATACTTAAATAGGGCCAATGAGGGGCTTTGTTTAACATGAATAGAAAGCCAATTCCAAAGGTGGGGCCACCTCTGTGAGACAAATCTGTCTCTCCAGCAAGTTCTGTTGATGTCACATACCAGCTTAAGATCCTTTGAATGAGTGACCTGTGTGCTATTTGACTTGTGAATGTGCAGCATTTCCATTAAGGCTGGGTCAGAGATTGCTCTATATGCAAGGCGCAGGTCACGTCTGAGCGGTCTGTATTACACAGAGTAAAGTGACAATGATGTCAGTCTGTCTGCATGAGACAGATTTTGAAGACCCTGAATTTTCTTTGTAAGGAACCTTTGTGGTCTCTCCAATTGCTGCAGGTATTTGAAAGGAACATACCAAAGTGAGCATTATACTCTGTTATTGACCTGATAAGGGAAGAGTACAGAGGAGTTATAACCTCTAATTTCTGGAGGCAATGCCCTTACTTATGAGATAAGCAATATAAAATGCCCTTCTTACCACTGTGGAGACGTGATGATCAAAGTTAAGGTTGCTGTCGACCTGTGTGCCCAGATCTCTCATCACTGACTGTATGCTTAGGGTATTGCTGTTGTAGTTTGCAAGAACATCACCCTTGCTGAAGGGGATGATAATGCATTTTTTTGCATTAAGTTTAAGACCATGGCTTTGGCACCAGCATTAGTCTGCATAAGACCTTTTTACAGGATGTTGACAATGACATTGCTAGGGGTATCAATGATCATTCCCAGTCAGCAAACTTTGTCAGCCACAGTCCTTTTGTTTTAGCCTGTACTTCAGAGAAGTAGATTCTGAACAGTAGGGGTCCCAGAACTGATCCCTGCAGAACACCACTGGTTACAGGTCTGCTGGAGGAGGTGGAGTCCACTATTTTGACCATATGAGTTCTAAGAGTGAGCCAGTTTGCAACCTACCTGATAATATATGGGTTGATATCCAGCTGGGTGAGTTTATCAATGATGCTTGAGTGGAGGATTGTGTCAAAGGTCTTTGCTAAGTCTAGGTAGGTTGTATGCACAGATTTGCCTTCATCTAGGGCTTTGATGGCTGTTTTGAAGAAGTCCACCAAGTTTAATAGGCATGATCTCCCTTTGACAAAGCCAAAACTGGGTGGGGTTGAACGTTTGGAGATTTCCTATACTTTGTTAATAAGGTCCATGATGATTCATTCCATGGCCTTGCGTATAAGGCTTGTCAGGCTAATGGGTCTATAGTTCCTGGGTTCTGTGGTTGCATCCCCTTTGTGCCAAGGGTTGACAGTAGCTGTTTTCCATTCTGCTGGGATGAAGCTGGTGCTTAGGCTGTGATTGAATAGTGTGCTCAATGGTGATGCTAATTCCTGTTTTAACCCGTGTCTAACTCGGCCGAGAATGTTGTCTGGTCCCACAGAATCTGTGTTTTTGGCTTTAAAGAGGTCATTTAAGACCTGCTTCTCGGAGATACTAGGTGGGGAACAGGTGTTAGGGATGCTTTGAGTTATATGTGGTGGAGACAGAGAAGTGAAGTTTTTACTGAACCTGTCAGCCAGCAGGTTTGCTATTTCCACAGGTTCTGTATATGCAGTACTATTAACTATGAGTTTAGTGCATATCTGGGGCTTAACTTTGAGCTTACAGATGCAACTAAAGTATGACTGGTGGTTATCCTTAGTTAGGAAAGCTAATTTGGATTTGTAGTTAACTTTGGAGGACTTCACTAGGAGTTTTATTTGCTTGTTTAAGTTGAGGAGGGAGTGTTTCCACTTTTGAGACTGTTCCTTCCTACTCTTAGACAACAATTTCTTTCTCCTCTTGTATAGCCAATTAATGGCAGTTGTCCACCAAGCTGGTTTGTTTTTCCTTGAAGGTCATGCTTTGGCTTTATGTAACCTGGTATAACTGAAGTGCTCTCTGAAGCTTTAAATCAGGTATCAGTGAATATACAAATGTCAGCATCGTCCAAGATGAGGACTGCTTCCAGTGAGGTTAGTTTCTGGTTTAGACTCCTAGCGTTTAGTAGGATAACCTTGAGGTTGTTTTTAGAGTGCATTTTTAAATCGCAAATTTTGTTCTTGTGGCATTGCCTAAAAAGGCACCAGGGGGCTGGCAAGAGCATTAGCCAGTAACTGAAATCCCAGGGGTGACTGATGAAGACTACTGATGAAGACTATCTCTGGAAAAGCATCAAGGTCTGTTGACCATGTCATTCCAAGCTGACAGATACTGGATCCCCTTTAAATGACACCAGAATCTAAGCTAATTGAAGGCAATCATTTTTTGTTTGTTTTGAGGTATCATCCTAGGAGAAGGTAAAATGCTGCTTAAGGCTACGGACATACCTGCCTGTGACACATTATCAGAGAGCTCAGTCATGTCTCCATATAGTCCAGTGAGGTATGTCTCAAGTCGTTCACACCAACATGGACTATGACAAAGTTATAACAGTGCCTGTTGTTGAGAGACTTGAGTGCATGTGTGATGTGGCAGATTCTAGCACCTGGCAGACAGCTGGCCATGACTTTTTCATTATCCAACCTGCTGAGAAGGACATCTGTGTGTCTCACAACTGAGTCACCTAGGACTAAGATGTTTGTTTTTGTGTTATGCCTTAAGGGCTTGACTGGTGAGACACTGGTGTGTGACATATCATGTGTACTATGCTCTGCAGAGAATGTATAGAGTGTCATGCTTGTATTTGTGTTTGGGAGGTCTCTGATGTTTAGGTAAGCTTCTGGTAAGGCCCTACACATATGTAGGTTTATGTGTTGCTGGTTTCATAGATGCAGGAGGTGAGGTGTGCATGCTGACAACCTGTTTAGTACCAGATGGGCTGACTGGTGAATGAGAGAGCCTGGATTCTAGGATGTTCTTCGTGTTTCACTGCTGCAGTCATTACATTTGGGTAATCCTGCTGGCAGGTTGCCCTCAGCCAGCCTGAATTCCAAAGTCTTGGGTCCTGCGTTGGCTGCTGTCACCCCTTCCCTGACGTCAGGTCATCAGGGGTATAAAAGAAGCAGCAAACGCCATTTTCTTTAGTCTTTCTTACCGCGCAGTGCCTGAAGCAGAAGCAGTTCGCAAGTGCCGGTCGGCCGACTCCTGAGATTTTCGTGTTCGAGTTTCAGATCCGAAGTCTTCAATAAAGCTAAGTACCCCATTGGGGAAACTCTTTGGTTGCTCCAGACCGATATCAGAAAAAGTTAATAATTGTATTTCTTGTGGGAAGCAAATACCTCATAAGGATTTTCATTCTTACTGTATTCCTTGCCTAGGCCCTGATCACAACGTTTCTGGTTGTCGGTTTTGTGCTAGATTTAACCAACGCACTATTAAGCATCAGTATAATTTTGCTTTAAACTATTTTGGATGCCGGTTTAATTATCCGGAAATGTCGTCGGATAGCCATCCGACTACCGCAGTTCACAAGAAATGCAAGGAAAAGGAAGGAGATAGACAACTGAGGCCCAAAACTGACGACGAAGCTTTTCCTAAGCCAGTCGCCAGTTCACCGGTCCTCAGTGAGGCGCTTTCGCAGACCCTGATGCCCTCTAATAGAGTCGCAGGCTGCTACCGACTCCTACATGGAGTCAGCCATGCCACTGGAAACTCAAAGTATTGGAGCCTCAGATATTACCCCTTCAGATGGGTCCGGAGCCCCTGAGCAGGCACCAGGTTCTGAGGGTGTATTCAGACCTAAACAAATTTACATCAAACCGACTTCAGCTTCAAAGGCAAAGACTAAAGCACCTTCCAAAGCAAAGAAACAAACTCAAGAGCCACGTGGTCAGGCCTCTATGCCCAAAAAACAGATGCTCAACATGGCCAAAGACTCGATTACTTTGATCAGGGGTTCCCATCCCCCTCCTGATAAGAGGCCTAGGCAAGAGACTGACTATGAATCTTCAGATCAGGTTTCCATTTCTTCTGATTCCTCTTCTGATCAGGAATATTCTCTTCCCCCCTATGAGGATTCTGATGCTGAAGAATCTATACCTTCAGCTTCTCCTCCAGAGGACTATTTTTTGGGGGAAACCTTACATACCATGAGGGAGCATTTCCACTGGGAGAGCCAAGATTTTTCAGAATCTAAAAAGAGGCTCAGGGATTTCCTTTTACTACCTCAACACAAGCCACTAGCCATCCCACCTGTGTTAGACATTGTAGATGATGTGTTTTCGGAGTCTAGTCTTATCCCTGACTCCTTACCTCCAGCTCCTGTTAAGCCTGACAGATATTACAGGGTTCCTGACTCTCAGAAATTCCTTTTTAAAAACCCTGCTGCAGACCCAGAAACTATTTCTCAGGGTCCCAAAGGAGTTAAGGCTTCCGCTGCAAAAAACCCTACCCCCTCTGACAGAGATTCTAGGGCACTAGATAGATGGGGAAAAAAGGTGTACACATCTGCTACCTTGGCTATAAGGGCCTTAAACTGTCAATTTCATATGCTCATATATCAACATGTCATGGCATTGCTTAAACAGAAAATGTTGTTAAAGTCTGAATGTGCAGAAAACAAAGAAATGCAGGATTTATTGCATGCAGCTGAACAAGTTGGAAAGCATACTTTGCAATGTGGGTTTGGTTCTTTAGAGGCCTCCTGCAGGGCCACAGTTACAGGTTCTGTAATTAGGAGGCATGATTGGTTAAAGGAACAAAATCTGCCTGATCGTGTTAAAGTTAAATTATTAGATGCGCCTTTACAGCATGATACTTTGTTTGGTGTTAAGGCAGAAGAGGTGTTAAAGAAAATGGAGGACAAAGCTAAATCTATGCAAACTGTCAAAGATTTTTTACAAGTACAGCCACCTAGGTTTAGTAGACACTGGCCAACAAAGAATTGGCCCTTTCCTGTGTCAGACAGACATCAAAGGGGCATATCCAGATGCCCTAGAGGCAGATCCCAGGCCCAAGGTTCATACCACTCAAAGCAATGGGGGGCTTCTACCTCCAAAGTTGGAGAAGACAAATCACAACCATACAGGAAACAGTTACAATGACTTCCCCCTGCCTGCACCAAGCACTTATCTCCTGGCAGCACCCTTAGGGGGAAAATTAGCACTTTTTTCTCAGAATTGGCACATTGTAACCCAGGACAAGTGGGTCCTAAATATCATGTCACAAGGCTACAAGTTCCATTTCCATACCCTGCCAAAGGCAAACGGCTGGCCAGATCTGCCAATAAATCAATGGGCAGAGGCACAAAAACAAGTCTCATCCCTCGTGGACATGGGGGCCATTCAACAAGTACCAGAGAAAGAGCAGGGACAATGATTTTACTCAAGACTGTTCTTGGTACCCAGAAAGGACAAGGTCTGGAGGCCAATACTGGACCTATCTATTTTGAACACATTCCTGGATATACCAAAATTCAAGATGTTGACTTTGCAGCAGCTTCTGCCCATGCTGGGCAAGAATGCTTGGCTTGTGACTTTAGACCTAAAAGAGGCATACCTGCATGTCCCAATCAGACAAATATGCAGAAGATACCTCAGATTCAAGGCTGGTTCAATGCATTACCAATTCTCTGCACTGCCCTTTGGCTTATCTACTATGCCCAAGGTCTTTACAAAGTGCCTGGCACCAGTAATTGCATTCTGCAGACAAAGAGGAATACAAATATATCCTTACTTGGATGACTGTCTAATTCAAGCAGAGAACAAGGACATTCTTCTACAGCATCTGGCGTTTGTGAAAAAACTTCTAGCATGCCTAGGGTACACAGTCAATGAAAAAAAATCAAAACTAGTACCCTCTCAAGAGATAATATTCCTCGGTGCAAGCTTAAATACAACTGCCCAGATGGCTTATCTCACGCCAGACAAACAAAGGCAACTGACTACCTATTTCAAAATGTTGGCAACAAAGGCCCAGTTATCTGCAAGAACAATCCTGCAGGCTTTGGGCTTCATGGCATCCTGCATCCTACTAATTCCATATGCAAGACTGCATATGAGGAAACTTCAATGGTAC
Organism: Protopterus annectens; assembly: GCF_019279795.1. NCBI lineage: Eukaryota > Metazoa > Chordata > Ceratodontiformes > Protopteridae > Protopterus > Protopterus annectens. Next base: position 674,116,099 of record NC_056726.1, on the reverse strand, counting down.
CTAAAAAGTGTTTGGACTCAACAGTGCCACAGCCTAGAAACTATGATTACTCTCATTCCCTGCCTGAAACAGGAGTTTCGATGGTGGGCAAAGGCTTGTCACCAAAACAAGGGACAGCCATTCACATTACCCCCAGCCAGGCAGACACTAACAACGGATGCATCAGATTATGCCTGGGTGGCCCACATGGCAGGAAGATGCATTCAGGGCACATAGACCTCAAACCAAATGCATCTACATATCAATCAAAAAGAGATGCTAGCAGTTCAAAATGCCCTGACAGCCTTCAAGGATCTACTTCATCCAGGGCAACTACTGATAAAGACAGACAACACCACGGTCATGTGGTATATAAACAAGCATGGGGGCACACATTCTTACCCCCTTTGCAGACTAGCCATGACTTTGTGGGACACAGCATTGACTTACCAAGTACATCTGCAGGCACAATTCCTGCCAGGAAGGAAAAATACTCTGGCAGACGAACTAAGCAGAAACCTCATGGATCCCCACGAGTGGCACCTGGACCCACAAATCTTCAGCATGATAACAAGAAAATGGGGATGCCCGGACATAGATCTATTTGCCTCCCCTCACAACTACCAACTAAAAAGATTCTGCACAAGGATTTATCACAGACAAGCATGGAAAGTGGACGCCCTATCTTTCAGCTGGAAAAACCTATCAGTATATGCATTTCCCCCTCTGCATCTCCCCCCCAAGGTACTCCTAAAGGTCAGGCAGGAGAAGCCAAAGATGATACTGATTGCCCCAGACTGGCCCCGTCAGTACTGGTATCCAATACTAAGGAGCTTGTCTCAATGCCCAGCTTGGACCTTACCTCAAATACCTCAGCTACTGTCCCAGCAAAACAGTCAGATCCTGCACAGCCAACTCAGAACTTTAAACCTGACAGCATGGCGAATAATGTAGTCATGCAAAACACACCTCTCAGTAAAGCTGTGATGGATGTCATTTTGGAAGCCAGAAGGGCTAGTACTAGAAAATCTTATGCTGGAAAATGGAAGAGATTCTGTGCTTGGAACCAGGCACAAGGAACTGATACAGCTGTGCCAAATATTCCTCAGATTTTGCAATACTTAACTGAGATGCGGGACAAAGGCCTATCTTTTTCATCTATTAAAATTCATGCATCTGTCATTTCGGCTCATTACAATGTAGAGCCACCAGTCTTTTCTCATCCCTTATTAAAGCAGTACCTCAGAGGAATCAAAAAATTAAGACCTCCAAAGAGATCACCAATGCCTGCATGGGACCTCAACTATGTCTTGGAAAAACTCACCCTGCCTCCTTTTGAGCCAGCTGCTACTACTGATATAAAGTTTTTATTTTGAAAAACAGCTCTGCTCCTACAATAATTTCTGCAAGATGAGTTTCAGAGCTACAGGCACTCATGGCTGTGGAACCTTTTATCATTTTTTATCCAGACAGGGTCTCTCTGAGGACAAACCCAACATTTATGCCTAAGGTGGTGTCTAGTGTGGCTCTCAACCAAATTATTCACCTGCCAAGCTTTTATCCAAATCCACAGAACAAGGGCGAGAGAATTCTGCATTCTTTGGAAGTACACAGGCAGCTTAGATTCTACTTGGACAGAACCAAAGTTTTCAGAAAGACAGAGCAATTACTAGTGACATATGCTGCAGGATCACAAGGAAAGGCTATCTCAAAGCAGACTATTTCAATGTGGATAGGCCACTGCATTTGTTTCTGCTATGTACACCATGGCAAGCCAGTACCTAAGGGCAATAGGCCACACTCAACCAGAGAGGCAGCCACTTCAGCAGCCTTTCTCAGGGGAGTACCTACCAAGGATATTTTAGAGGCTGCTACTTGGAGTTCAGTGCACACCTTTACAAAGCACTATCATCTGTCATTCTACTCTAAATCCAGTGCAGGCTTTGCCACTGCAGTTCTGCAGGGCCTCATAGCCGCTCTTAATGCTGTTTAGCTCCAGCCTCCCAAACTTAGCTTTGGGACACTACCCAAATGTAATAACTGCAACAGTGAAACACGAAGAACATAGTACAGTTGTGTACACTTACCATAAATGTAGATGTTCGAGTGTATTCACTGTTGCAGTCCAGGTTGCCCACCCATCATCCCCCTTTTCTTCTGATGGAACCTATCTTTCCTTCTCTGATTTATACAACCTATGTGGTGTATTTACTTGTAGATGAAGGTAAATTTTATATTGGTGCATGTAATTATACATATATAAATTTTGGAACCCCTTTTGGGGGGCACCTGACATCTGGGGCAAGAAAAACCAAAGAAAATGGCATTGGCTGCTTCTTTTATACCCCTGACGACCTGACATCAGGGAAGGGGTGACAGCAGCCAATGTAGGACCCAAGACTTTGGAATTCAGGCCGGCTGAGGGCAACCTGCCAGCAGGATTACCCAAATGTAATGACTGCAACAGTGAATACACTCGAACATCTACATTTATGGTAAGTATATACAACTGTACTTTGTTGATATAGCTGCATCTCTCACATAATTAATTTGTATAGACTAGAAGTGGGTTGCCAGTGTACATGAGGCAATTGCTACATGGCTAAATCTTTATGTAAAGATGCTAATGCTTTTAGCCAGAAGTTAGGTATTCCATCTGGGCCTGGGGTTTTCCAGTTTGGAGCTTTTCTCCCATTTCATATCCTATACCTTTAAACTTCTTATTCTTTCTTTTACTTCTTCTATCCATTTAGCATCTTTGTTATGTTTCACAGAATCTTCTTGGATATTTCTCCAAAATGTATCCATTTCTTCTTTTTTTAGGTAGTGTTTCAGTTCCTTTTACCTTGTTTCCCAATTCTCTATAAAACTTTTTTGGGTCATCAATAAATTGCTTATTTTGTGTTTTTCCTTTATATTTAGCTGCATATCTTCAGTTTTTCTGCCTGTGCTGAGATTTTTAGTTTATTATTTGCAGTAGTGCATAATAGATCCAGATCTTTTCTGATATTTTTGTTGATCTGTTCCCTCTTCTGTACTCTTCTAACAGTAACAACTTCTTTTCTTAATTGCTCTATAGTTTTCTCTATTCAATACTTCCATGATGGCATTCGATATCTCTCCTTCCTTTCTCTTGCTACCCTGTGTTTTTGAGGTAAGACTTTATCTGTTATTAATTTAGCTGCAGTGTAATACATCCTATTTACTTCTGTTATATTGCTTGAATCTCTATGAACAGTCCTAACAACTGTGTTCATTTGTTTTATCAAACTTCTAACTTTTTGGGTTTTATTGACTTTCTGTAATCTATTTATTTTCTTGATCTTACTATGTCTGTCCATCTCTACTAAATCAAGCAACTCTTCTCTTAGATCATTTTCTTGAAAATGAGGGCACATTCTTTACTCTCCATTTCCTGCAGGCATTCTATAGAAAATTCCAGAGCATCTTCCTGTACAGATTCTCTTCAGTTTCATCCTATGTCACCTGTTGTTCTTTCATATGGGAGCTCACTGGCCAATCACTCCACAACATTGACTGTGTCAACGTTGTCACAGTTTCCTATTCCTTCCCTTGCTGTGCGCTCCAGCTGAACATTTGTATTGGTTTCCTATAGAAGGTTCCAATGTATCTTCATATGGCAGTTGATCATATTTTCCTGCTCCACTGGTATCTCTTTAGGGATCCATTGCTCTATCATGCTGTAATGTTATCAGAGTTAGATTTTCTACACTAAAACCTTCACTTTGCAGGCAATCCATAACCTCAGTTTCTATTTCTTTAACTTCTCCATTACTAATCCTCTTTTCTACTTTTCCTGTTTGTTTTCTTATTTTTTGTATTGTAAAATTTTCCATGTCCAGATGCCTTTGCCTTTATTTCTCTTCAAATATCTTTGGTGCTGCTCTTTTTGCATTGATCAGTTTTGTTTTCTTCTTTGCATAAATATTGCACCATATTAAATCTCTTTTTTTAGAATGTCCATATTTCTTCATCAGATATATCTCCTGCTCCACCTCTTTCTCCTTACTTGGGGAATTCATTGTTCCATTATGCTGCGATATAACCTGTGTTAGGCTTTCTACACTAAATCCTTCACTTTGCAAGTATTCCATAACTTCATCTTCTATTTTTTGTAACTTCTATTTTACTAATCTTCTGTTCTACATTCTCTCTTTGTGATCTTATTTATTATATAGTGACATTTTCCATATCTTGATGCCTTTGCCTGTATTTCACTTTGAATATCTTTGGGTTTGCCTTTTTTTTTGTATTGATTAATTTGGCCTTCTCTTTGCATAAATATTGCACTATATCAGATATCTCTTTCTTTCCCATGGCAATATTTATTTTTTATAACTTTCAAAAGTCTCTAGATTTCGTTCTTTATATTTCGGCACTTCCATAGTCACTTTTTTCCAGACAGCACAAGGTTTCTTGGTCTAGCTAATGTTTTTCATAAATCTGTTGTATTAATGAACACAAACTTTATTTGAAGCTCCTGACAGTTTTTCTCATGAAAGTATTTTTTTTCCTCTAATTTCTCTCTTAATCTTTTTGTGTGTCTTCTGTCTGGAAATTCTGGACTTCTTGCATAATAGTAACAATGCATAATTTCTTTCATATTCTCAATAATCGACTCTATCATCTTTGTAGCTCTTTTTTGGCCTATCACTTTTCGTAATTTTTGTGGACTACTACTTCCTTCTACAACAACAGGACCATCCTCCCCCTCTGTCTAGCCTAGCTCCAGTGTAGGAATGTTTTTATGTCTTGGGGATTCTACACTGTCATTTTTTCTAGTCCTGGCACCAGTACTCTACCAGGATTGGGCCTTTTTTTTATTCTGGGTCTTGTGCACCCAGCTATCATTTTTATTTTTAACCTACTTCTGTCCAAGATCTATGCTATATAAAATATAGTCTATATTTCAGTGTTGTCTTGGTGAGATTTTGTGAAAAACAGGTTCCACCTTATGAAGGTACTCACCAAGACTTGAGAATGAATTCATTTCCAGCAATACTACTCTCCTTTGCTTGCTGACTTATCATCGCTCCATTTCCCTATACTGGCTTAGTATAGGTGATTCCATCAACAATGAGCTCAGCACACAATTGTGTCTTGCCGTTGAGGTTGTGGAGGTCTATATTAGCTCCACAAAAGTTATTTTCAGCTAACACCCCTTTGTTGACACATATTCAGTGAAAATCACTTCTGCGATTTGCTGAATTTTCCAAGGGCAATGAAGTAGTTGGCCAACTACACAACTTTGCCCTTTTCCACACTATTGTACAATCTCAGAGTTGGTATATATATATATATATATATATATATATATATATATATATATATATATATATATATATATATATAGTTAGGGAGGTATGGGGTGCACAGTCCCCCATATCAGGAGGTATGCAGAGTGAAGCCCCTCACATCAGGAGGTGTGGGGGTAAAGCCCCTCTCTTGAGTGGGTTTGATTTAGTTAGTTGTGGGTTCCGTTGTGCTGCAGAGCAATTGTTTCGCTCACCTTGGAAAATTCAGCGAATTACAGAAGTGCTTTTTGCTGAATATGTGTCCATGAAGACGTGTTCACTGAAAATAACTTTCGGTGAACTAATATAGACCCTGTTGTGGACATAGCTAAAGAATGTCTTTTCATTGTCATTGGCCTGAGAGGCCAAATTTACCTCAAATTTGGCTTTTGTAGACTTTATTTGTTCTTCAAGTTGTTTGTTTAGTTTGATGAGAGTGCTTTTATCCTTCTGGGTGCTATACCTCCTAATATTTACAATGATTTTCTTCTTTCTGTTATACAGCTTACTGATGCTGTGATTCCATCAGGATGGCTTGTTTTCTTGAGTTAGTTCTGTACTTATTCCTGGTGGGTGCAGCTGATTCTATGCAGCTATTAACATGCTTGAATAGGACTTCTGTGAAGAGTTCCATGTAGGCAGCAGTGTACTCAGGGTTTATGGAGGCTTGAAATTTTGCCAGGTTATCACTTAATAGTAGGAATTTCCCTAGAGTAGTTCCAGAACATTCCAGGGTTAGTTAGGATTGCAATATTTATTTTTACTTCAAAGGAGACCATTTTGTGGTCTGGCCTTAGTACTTAGTTACATTACAATAGGGGGATGAAGTGCTCCCCATATTAGTGAGGATCAGATCCAGTATGCTTGCACCCTTGGTTATCATTTTAACAATCTTATCCAGGGTGTTTGTATTTACAAAATCCACAGATCTCTCCGACTGCACATTTTGTATCATATATGATTCCCAGTTAATAATGACTTTGAAGTCACCCATTCATATAGTATGAGATTCGATAGTGAGTGTTTCCAGTATGCTTAAATATATGTTATGGGTTTCCTAGGACATAGAGGGGGGGTGTAGCTTGCAGGAAAGTGGTATGGGATTTTGTCTATGGTGATTTTAATGTGGAGAAGTTAATTCCTCATCCTGTTTAACCAGCCTTGAAGTATATTTATTTTTGATTTATATTGAGACACCCCCACATTTAGTTCTTATCTGTGTAGTAGCTGATCTAAATGTGTGGAAGGCATTATAGCTTTGCACTACAGGTGTGCTCACCATGGCTTTAAACCATGTCTCAGTGAATGCACAGGGGTCAACATTCTCTAGGGTGAGGAGAGTGTGTAGAAAGTACAGTTTCTTGTTTAGACACCTGGCATTCAGCAGTAACAACATTAGATTTCCTTGGTTTTGATTTGCTATGTCACAAGTTCTTTCAATTTGGCATTACCTAAAAAGGCACCATGGGGAGGACAATATTTTAGCTAATATTTGAAAGCCTGAAGGGGAGAGGTTCAGACCTTCCCTGGCAAAGCAGCATGATCTGTTGGCCATCTCCTTCCATGCTGAGAAATATTGCACCACCTTAGAATGTCACCAGAAACTAAGGCAATTATTAAAGTCAGTCATCTTCTGTTCATGTTGTAGTATCATCCTTGGAGAAGGGAAATGTTGCTCAGTGCTAGGCTCATACCAGCCTGAGAGACATATTCTGACAGCTCCATCACATCTCTCATCTTATAGTCTAAGGAAGTACATCTCATGTCATTTACACCCACGTGGACTATGACTGAGTCATGCTGGTATTTGTGGTCCAATAACCTGAGTGCATGTGTAATTTGGTGAATCCTCGACCCTGATAAGCAACTGACCATGACCTTCTCCTTTTACAGCCTGGTTAGAGGGGCATCAGTGTGTCGCATAATAAAGTCTCCAATGACTAAAATGTTGGATTGTGTGCTGGCTTGCCTTATGGCCTTAGAAATAGAGGGTTCATGAGATGTGGCTGTATGTGTTGATGTGCATGTTGTTTTGAAAGAAAGAGGGGCTGCTGAGTGTACTTACTATGTGTACTTCATCCAGAAGGTCTTTGTGGCTTATGCAAGTTGCACTTAAGTGCTTCAGCATAAATGTGTCTGCTTTGTACTGTGTGTGATGAGTGCCCGGTGTGCACTGCTGACAACCTGATTGATATTACGAGTGCTTTTTGGTGAGAACTTTGTCTCCAGTGACATTGTGCAAATGCATCTCTCACATACCTTATCAGTTTGTTTGAGAATTAACTGGTTGTCAGTAAACATGAGGCAATTTCAGCAGTGCATCAGGATGCCCAAATTCAGCAAGCTGGTAACAGTGATGGAGCGAGAGTTCATATCCGTGGTAACAGGCCCTGTTTTACTGATTAGACAGTTGTGGTGAGAATATAAACTAATATCAGGAGCATCTGCTTTGCACTTTGCTTGTCACTCAAATTAATTGCCCTGTCTGTAACTAGATATTGGTATCTCATTGTCCCCGCTTGCCTTTTGACGATTAAAGATGTATTTCACTAAACATATCAAACAGATAGAAAGAACCCCCCCCCCCCCCGGGCAAAGGCTCCTAACCAGAGAGAACATATGCCTAAAGTTCATGAGCTACCAAGAGAGGATGGAATCTCTCCCCCTTTAGTTAGTGTCTTATAGGCTTTTAAAGAATCATCTTTGTCTCACTTATCATACTGTAAGACGTCCCATTACCTTGGACTTCCTGTTCCTCTGTGAGTCCAATGGTTCCATCAATATTAGATCCAAGGATCTCAATCTTCATCAAAAGATAAATAAAACATGGGTAGTGAATGGGTTAATAATTCAATGCCTCCCAAATCTGTGTAATAAAATCCCATTGACTTGCACTGTAGGGTGTAGGCTCCCATGGTCAACAAAATGAACAGACATGTAAAAGTTGGTTGTATCATTGGGTAAAAGGCTTAACACAGAATTTAACCCCAGTAGCTATATGGATGTTAGTGTTGATATGGCCAATTATATTTATGTCTAGTGCATGACTGGCCAGTTCAGAAAGATACAGCAGTAGTTTGTATACACATTTGCTACATTAGTAGGTGTACACTAAGATAGTAGGCACACTGCACATTTCATTTCATAGCCATATCAGGAATTATTGGGTTGCTACCATTAAAGAAAGTTAGGTTGCATAAGAAGGAAATGACTGCATATAAATCCCATTCATCATGTCACATGAGCACTTTGTAGAATTATGCAAGGTGTTCACCATGGTGTTTTCTATGATATGCATTTAAAAGTGGAAGGTGTGATGGGCAACATGTAGAAATGACTGGATGTGGTGCTGTTCCATACACTTCTGCAGAGTCTGGGAAGTATACTCACATTTCTAGTGATTTGTCACAGTCAGAGGATATAGTGGCACCCACTCTGCTTATTTGGATCTACTTGAGTCTATCAAGATACATCCAAACACCATGGTTTTGGGCAACTTTAACTACCCATCCATTGACTGGGCAAATTACTCAGGCTCAAACTCACTTGCCCAAAGGTTCCTTAACTTTATTAATTCTAATGACCTGGATCAGCTGGTTGACACCCCCACAACATCCTGGATCTGGTATTTACCAATATGGGGGGCCACTGTAGCACCCCCACTAGGAGGTCTTCCCTGGTGAAATCTGACCACAATTCAAAGTAACTATCACACCTGACCCCCCCCCCCTTCCAGCAGCAATTAAATTAAAAACTTCTCCAAAGCAGATTATAACCTCTTATGGGATAGTATAAATAGCTTCACTGCACCCCCCAGATGGAATTGGCAAGTATGCCAAATTCTACACCATTGCTTTATACAAACACCTGTATAACTACATTGACTCGGCCATACCTTATAAGCTCCTCAAGGAAGAGCAAACCTGTCTGGTGGACAGCTGCCATTAACAGTCTTTACAAAAAGAGGAAGAAATTACTGTCTAAGAGTAAGAGGGAGCAAGCCCTAAATTGGAAACACTCTCCTCAGCTTAAACAAGCAAATAGACTTCTTGTGAAGTCACCCAAAGCAAATTATGAATCCAAATTAGCTTCTTCAACTAATGACAAAAATAAGGCATTCTTTAGTTACATCCGTAACCTAAAAGGAAAGGCCCAAATTTGTGCTGAACTGGTAGTTAATGATACCACATATACTGAGCCTGAGGACATAGCTAACCTGTCGGTTGACAGGTTCTGTGAAAACTTCACTCCCCTGTCCCCACCACACATATCCCATGACATCCCTACCACCTGTCCCCTACCTTGTATCTCTAAAGAGCAGGTCATAAACACCCTCTCTATGGCTAAAAACACAACATATGTGGGACCTGATAACATGCCAGGCTGCTTCCTACATGGGCTCCAACAAAAATTAGCAACACCATTGGGTACTCTTTTCAATCATAGTCTAAGCACCAGCTTTGTCCCAGCTGAATGGAAACCGGCCACTGTTATTCCCTTGTACAAAGGTGGTGCTTTCACTAACCCCAGGAACTATAAACCTATTAGCCTGACTAGCCTTATCTGCAAGGCCATGGAGTGAATCATCATAGACCTTAACAACAAAGATATAGGTAATCTCCAAACACTTGACCCTACTCAGTTTGGGTTTGTCAAAAGGAGATCATGCCTGCTAAATCTAGTGGACTTCTTCAAGATAGTCACCAGGCCACTGGACAAGGGAAATCTGTGCATACAGCTTACCTAGGCTTAGCCAAGGCTTTTGATGCTATCCCCCACTCAGTCATCTCTGACAAACTCACTCAGCTAGATATCAATCCTTATATCATTAGATGGGTCACTAACTGGCTCACTAATAGAACACATATACTCAAAATAGGGGAATCCACCTCCAACAGCACACCTGTAACCAGTGGTGTTCTACAGGGATCAGTCCTGTGACCTCTACTGTTTGAAATGTATTTCTCTGAAGTATAAGCAAAAACTAAACATCTATGGCTGACAAAGTTTGCTGATGACTGCAAACTGGGAGCAGTCATAGAATCTCGAAATGATGTCAACATCCTACAAAAGGGTCTTACAGAAGCAAATGATTGGTGTCAAAATCATGTTCTTAAACTCAATGCAAAAAATGTATTATCATCCTTTTCGGTAAGAGCGATATCCCTGCTAACTGCCACATCAATAGCAACACCCTAAGTATGCACTCATTGGTGAGAGACCTGGGCACACAGGTTGGCAGCAATCTTACCTTTGATTACCATGTCTCCACAGTGGTAAGATAGACATTCTATATTGCTCATCTCATAAGTAAGGGCATTGCCTCCAGAAAAAAAGAAGTTATAACCTCCCTGTACTCTTCCCTCATAAGGCCAATAACTGAGTACAATGCCACTTTTGGTGTGTATCTTTCCATGCACCTGCAGCAACTGGAGACCATAAAGGTTCCTCACAAAGATAATTCAAGGTCTTCAGCATCTGTCCTATGTGGATCATCTGAAATCACTGTCAGTTTATTCTGTTTCATACAGCCTACTCAGAGGCAATCTCTGTCTTGAATATAAGGCAATCCCTGACCCTGTTTTATTGGAAATGCTGCATATCTGCAAGTCAAATGGTAGATGGGTTACTTGCTCTAAAGACCATAACCTGGTATTTGACATTAATAGAACCTGCTGGAGGGTCAGTCTCCCAGAGGTTAGCACACCTTTGGAACAGATTCCCACTTCATGTCAAACAGAGCACCTCATTGGCCCTCTTCAAAAGCAATCTAGACAATTGGACGGGTAACCGTAAATTTACCCTAGGGGTTCCACCTATGTTCTTCTTGGGCACAGGCATTAGGTGCGGATTGTGGAAATCAGGGTAGAACTTGGCTAGGCTTGTAAGGGCCCTAAGGCCATTAATCTAGTAACTTTCTGTGATCCTGTGATCCTACTGCGTGCCACACTCTTGTGTGTAGAGCATACCACAACAAATGGTATATGTATATCTTAAGATAAAATAACCCATGTGGATGTTGAGGAGCAATACACACAATACCTTGTGCAGAAGGAATCTGTTATGGATAACAGCCTTAAATTGCTCAAGCAATGACCCAAACTCCAGCTTTGGAATTGCACACTGCTTCTTTGTTGGGCATATACAACATTGATCAACAACACAGGAATGCCCAAGGGTATCAAATATCACATCTAACCCTGAGGTGCAGGTGATATTTGGTATTAGTCCACAGATTTCTATGAAACAATGATAGTCTGCTGCCACACAGTCCCCTAATGGAGCTGGTAGGTATTTTGCATGGCCTTTGTGATGATGTTACTCAGTCATGTGAAGCCAAGAAGGAATGGAATGATGAGATATTTACCATCAGGACTACATAACGTACAGTATTGCAATCTGTACCAATCTATATAGAATTGCCAATGCCATCATGTCTTCTGAGATTGATAATGTTTTTCATGGCCATGATAAGGCATGAACATAGGCTGGTCATGTATGTGAGCCATTGCAGGGGCATGCTCAATGAGCTGCCAGAATCCCTAATTCCTATCATCCTGGGCAGACAGAATGTGGGCAGTCACAATTACCTACCACCAGGGCAAACACCAATCACCAGCAAACATCTTCCTGATCCAATTCCCATAGTAGTTGTAGTAGTACATGATACCTGCATTGGAGTTCATGAGCCTTGCCCAATTTGAGCTGCATAAGTATAACCGACTAAAATCATGAAGCAGAGAACCAGCCTTGCCAGGTGAGACCTTGAAGCACTGTTAAACATGTGCTGCCAGTAATGTTTATGAACCATAGGTCTATAAAGATGCGTAAGCTGGTTAACACAACCAGTGAACTGAGCATTACAATGCTGCTTAACACAAACTGATGTAACTTTAAGACATCTCTGTCAACTGCTGTTCTGATATTTTTCCATTTGCTTTCCCTCAGCCAGTGCCACACAGTCAAGCCACATGAAACCGGGTTCCGATCACGTAGTTGAACTTTTACAAGTTCGAACCTCATATGATCGAGACCATAAGTTCAAATCTGTAAAAGTTTGAGCATTTGAATGGAAATCTCCATAAGCAGAGGTTTCCATTTTGTTCAAGGGGGTGCGATCTCGGAGTTGGTATATTTAAGTAGCGGGGGGTGTGGGGGTGCAGGCAGCTTGCCCACCTGCGTAAAACAGTTTATTTTGTTTTTCATTGTTTTTTTTTATATACATAGTCGAAGTTTTGTAACTTCGAACATAATGGTTCGAACATTACTTGTTTGAATTTATAAGACTTCAACTATGTGATATAGACCCCATGATACCTGCACTGATAAACGTGAACTGTCACTTTTTATCTGCTACATTTCATGTCATTATGCACTCACTTTCCTATGTGTTATAATTTACATCTACTTATGCACTCATTTGCATGTCCCCATGCTGCCTTATGCAAGCTCTTACATGACTGTGCCATTAGGCTAGAGCTATAACATAAAACAAGGATTAGTCTAGAATTCATAGACAAGGTGTGAAATACACAAAAGACTTTTTTTGCAGTTCTCAGGACTGAATAGTGTGTTTCCAATTCACTATGTTGCTAACAGTATATGTCACATTTTAATACTCTTATTTTAATACATAATTCTCCTTTCTTTATAAGCAGATAAAACACATTATTGTAAAAATCAAACCAAAAAAATACTAATAATATGATGAGTTTCCCATAGAATGGTTCTTCAACAGAGAACATAGTTGCAGAATGATCATCAACTTTCTATATTAATTGCAGTTAGACATTTCAAAATTCTGGAGATAAAACAGGACACTAAGGATAATCACAAGGTTTTCTTTAGTCATGTTAGGAACCTGGGTGGGAATTCCCAGATATGCTCAGAATTAGTCCAAAATGACAAAAAATACACCGAACCCACAGACATTGCCAACATCCTAGCTGACAGGTTCAGCGCAAACCCCCCCCCACCACCAAAAGGGCAAATATCTATCCCAGCAGAGTGCTGCCCCCCTGACATCTCAGATGCTCAGATAAGAGCTGCCCTCTCCAAAGCAAAAAACACAGCATCAGTGGGACCAGATGGTGTCCCAAGCTGCGTCCTACATGAACTCCAAGAAGAGCTAAACCCAAACATAAAACTACTGTTCAATCTCAGCCTTACTACAGGATATGTACCCAAAAAGTGGCGTACAGCAACAGTGGTCCCTCTCCACAAAGGTGGTGCCTCAATGGATCCTGGAAACTATCACCCCATAAGCCTGACTAGCTTGGTCTGCAAATCTATGGAAAGGATCATCATGGACCTCATAAATAAAGATATTGGGGACCTACAGACACTGGATCCTACCCAGTTTGGCTTTGTTAAGGGCAGATCCTGCCTTGTAAACCTGGTTGATTTCTTTGAAACAGTCACCAAGGCCATTGATGAGGGGAAGGTGGTCCACACAGCCTACCTGGACCTCGTAAAAAAGCTTAATATACACCCCACTCAGGCATTATAGATAAGCTCACCAGCTTAAATATAAACCCCTATGTCACTAGATGGGTTGCAAACTGGCTCAAGGACAGAACCCACATGGTTAGAATTGCTGGAGCCATGTCAGACTCCAAACCAGTTACAACTGGCATCCCACAAGGCTCAGTCCTGGGACCTCTCTTGTTCGGTATATATTTCTCGAGGTACAGGCCAACATGGAAGGACGGTGGCTGACCAAGTTAAGAGATGACTGCAAAACTGGGCCATAACTCCTCTCCAGCCACAACAAGCATCGTCCAAAAGGGCATCATAAAAACAGACAACTGGTGGCAGAGCCATGGCCTCAAGCTAACGCCAAAAGGTGTATAGTCATCCCCTTTGGCAAAAACAAAGTGCCCAAATTACCACATAGGTGGTAATCCATTAAGTACAGAAGAAGTAATTAGGACCTGGGGACCCAAGTTGATAGCAATCTCTCATTTGACAACCCACGGGCCAAAGTGGTTAGAAAAACATTTTATATAGCCCACCTAATCATGAAGGGATTCACATCTAGATCAGGGAGGGTCATCGTGCCTCTTTATTCATCCCTCATCAGGCCCATAATTGAGTACAATGCCCTTTTGGGATGTGCCTTACCCACCTGCAGCAAGCAACTGAAACCAAGTACCTTACCAGACACCTGCAGCAACTGGAAAGACCCCAAAAAAACCTCACCAAGAGGATCAAAGGGCTCAGACAGATGCCATATGCTGCCCGTTAAAAAGAAACTCTAGCTCTACTCAGTGGCATACCGCCTGCTCAGAGGCGATCCTGTGCCTGACGATAAAGCCATGTCCAACCTGGAATTAATGGACATGCTGCACCTCAGAAAATCCAATCCCATCGAAGCTCGCACTCAGAGACTTGAACCTCAGCACTGAAATAAATAGGACATGCTGGAGGGACAGATTCATAACCCAGAGGCTCCCTTCACTCTGAATAAAATCCCAGTCCAGGTTAGGCAGAGTCCCTCATTGACTCTCTCAAGAGGAATCTTAATGAGTGGGAGGGGATATCGTGGTTTACCGGTATATCACTGTGTGTGTTAGACAGAGGCACAGCACAGTACTACTAAAAAAAAAAAAAAAAAATAAAAAAAAAAAAAAAAAAAAATGGGAACAAAACACACACACACTAGGCTTATAAATGCCCTAGGGCAGATAGCCTAGTATGAACCTATGAACCTATGAAAACAATGTCAACATCAATAAACAGAAGACAGTGTCCCTGTTGTTTTCTGTTGAACAGTAAACAAACAGCCAGTGTAAGCTCAAAAGATATCAAACATTAAAGCTCTTAACAGCATTTTGCACCTGCTTCTCATGTATACAGTTGTAACCACAACAGATATGAGATAAGCTGCCTCCTAATTTCAGGTTTCTTTTCATAAGAGAAAGAAGTGCAGCAAAATGTACTTTGTATTTAATTACAACACATTTAAACTCATCAGATGATGGATTGATTTTAGGGACTAAGTTGTTGTACTCAGTGATATACACAATTCTATAAGGAGAGCATGTCAGTTTATCTACATTCACCATATAATTGAAGCATTACTATAATCCCTTACTATCTCCAACAATTTCAGTATAGCATGCTTAGTGTTACAAAAATACATCAAAATATTATCTCCAAAGGATACAGTATAGATTATTTTTCCTCCAATGTATACAATCACATGTCTAAGATCTTATAAAAAATGGAAGAATATCAGCTCAAAGGACAGAATAATAACGTAAAGACGTGTACCAGACAGAATATAAATAAGAGAGGAAATTAATCCATTTATAACAGTTTATATAGACACTGATTAATAGAGATTTTTAATAATAGTTTTATATTTCTCAGAAATAATAAATTTCTTGAAAACTTCATAGAAAGGAGGGATATGGACCCACTCAAAAGTTTTACAAGTATCAAGTAAAAACGTTCTTTTAGACATATTCAATTTTTAAATATAAGATTAAGTATAGTACATGGTTATTATCTTGGGTTTCTCTTCCTTCCATAAAACTGTAGTGGAACCTTGAAATTATTTTTCTGGCTGCCGGTCTGAAATATTTAGCTGAAATTGTTGCAAAAAGTTTAGTATCCAAATTGATTAAGAATAAAGGATAGTAATTCTTAATAAATGTGGAATCTATAATGGGTTTGGGAGGGTGGCCTAATAGTTAAGGTGTTTGCCTTACAAACACAAAGTACAGGGGTTGAATCTCACAGGGGGCAATTGGCTAGGCTTAAAATGACTCGCAAGGCAATTAGCCTAGTACTAACTTATGAACTTATGAACTTATGAGTGTAAAATGAAAACAGTTTGAGAGTGGTGCACATGTTTGCCAGCAATTCTATTATTTATTTAATGGTGTTAAATAATTTCTGTAGAACTGGAAGCAATTCATTGTTATACTTCTTATAAAATCATGTATCAAAATCGTAAATGCAGGGCTTACCTGGTTTTAAGCATGTCAAAACATTGTCTATTTCCTGTAAAGTAAAATCCTTGTATAATATGTTCTTCAACTAAACTAAAATTAAAGATTGTCATTGGCATATACTTACTTAAATAATTTCTAATACATGATTTAATTTAGGGATGTGAGGACTCATAATTTGATTATTATACAGGATTCATATGTGTTTGAAGAAAATTTAGTCTTGCAACCATCAACACCTTGATAATACACACCCTCAAGCTGTAAAAAACATTAATCCTGGAAAGTCATAAATGATCAGGAAAATAAAACAATGCCCACTTTATATGGCTTGAACAAAACAAATCTCCACTTATGTTGTAAACAATGTTGCTTGAGATTTGTTACAGGCCAAAATTACAAAAGTGTTATCATTACTAAGTAAAACATTATTATAATTATGTTTAAATTTTATAATATTTGCCAGCAACTTAGGAATGATTTTAGCCCATTCTGCATATTTTGCCTGTATAGTTGTTTCAAAAATAGATTAGTTTATAGCTTGAATAGTTAAATTACTAAAAATATTACATTATTCCATTAAATGAAAATATTCAATTATTACATTATTTAATTCATTTTAATGTACCATTATATCTGGATACTTTGATTCATCATATTTCTTTTGCTGGTCTTTATCTAATTTAGTGATTGTATTTTCTAGTTTGCTTAGTTCTTATTTTTGTATTTTTTAATAGGAAGCTTTACTGTTAAATGCCCCATTGATTCACTTTAAACAAAACAATCTGTACATTCTCATCTAGAACCATTTTTAAAATGAAATATAAAATGTCACAGTATTTCTTCTTTAATCCCTCTCCTCAGGATTAAATATTCAGTTTGATCTAGGATTTGAAGTTGATTAAATAGTTATCTTTAAATGTATTAGTGAATGATCTGATAAAGAACACAGCCTCTGTTTTTGTATTCTAGATCACAGTTACCCAATGACATAGAAAGCAAGTACAAATCTTTTCTAGATTATGTAGAGGATAAAAGAAAGTATAGGCCCTACCTTCAGTGAATAGAGACCTATATTGATCAAGCAAATCTTTCGGCTTTTCCCAGTTAGGGGTCGCCACAGCGGAACTCCAATCCGCTAATGATTGGCAGTGAATTTTTATGGTGCTGAGTTGCCAGCCCGATGCCCAACCTTCAAAGAAGGCACACCCATTCATGCATGCACCTACCTGCATGTCTTTAAATGTCACTCAACCGCAGGGAGGACATGCAGACTCCACACAGAAGGCGCTCCAATCAATGACATTTATTAGGTCCTTAAGGCAAGCTAAATCTCTATTTTTGATTGTCATATCTGGTCCTAATTTGTCCAAATAAGAGTCTAGTTATATATTATAATTTCCAAACAATATATAATCATGCATAATCAAAGTATGAAAATACTTTAAATAAAAGGCAAAGCAAAATAAGACTGCCCCCACAAGGATGTATACTAATACATTCATTAATAGTTTTCTTAAACTGGGGCACTAACATTCTATTATAATAAGTCTCTCTTTTGTGTCTATTTTGGATACATTATTTCAAAAGAGAATATTTTCTATAGCAAATCAGCCACACTTTACTAGTCAAACCAACTATTGCAAAAATAGGTGAAAGTCATTTCCATTTCTAATCATCAAACAAAAAGGCTAATCCATTTTTATAATAAATGCCAAAAAATGTTTTCTTTTTTGAGGAACCTGCCTGGATACCATGGAAATTCTGTGAAGTGATTTTTCTTTCTGCCACGTTTTACACTTTACTAGTTTATACCAGTAAGATCACATTCATTACATATAACAAGTGCCATGACTGACACTTGAAATACATCACATTTCAAATTTAAACACTACAATATAAGGTTACAACAGTTTGAGGCTACCTTCAGATTAATTTCCTTATGAAACCATCTCAGCAAATTGGACTATGGATCCCCCAAATAACCTCATTGCCCGGGGCATAACCTCATTGCCCGGGGCATAACCTCATAAATTTCTAACAGGACTACCATAAGGAACCTAAGAGCTAATAATACAAACATGCCACTAAACTCAACTTTAGTATTTACAATACACACTAATACCAAATTAACTATAATCAATATATTTATAAATCTCATGATACAAGTGGCAAAATTTGTCAGTAGGAGGTTGCTTTATCAAACCTGTCCATCCTGTTCAGAGCAGAGTCATAGCTAGTCATAAATAAATGAAGTAGCTCCTCAGCAAGGTGCCTGATGTTTGATCTGGCTCCTAATCCATTATTGAATGGTACTTGTTTCCATGTTTAAGAAATTTTAATTATTTTATTATTTAGACACCTTTGCATTATCCTTTATTTAAGTGTTAGTATAAAAGAGAAGTGTAGTTTGCGTACTAAGGTTATACCATGCATGGTTTGCAAAGCTACAGGATTTATATTCTTATGCATAATATAGCTTATGAAGATTCATTGTGATTTAGTCATGTTTTAGTTACAGTCAATTATCTCAAACAGAGAAAAGCTAAGAATTTGAAAGAATTTAAAATAATTTGTTAAATGTCTCTCTATTCCTTCAGCTACCATATCGAAAGCATTCAAAGACAAGTAAATAGTAAGGAGTTGACAGAACTTAACATTTGGTAAAGTAATCTTGACAGCCCTGTACCTTTCTTCAACATGCAATTAATTTTCCTTTTTGAGAATGGTTCTAGCCCACCATGAACAAGGTTAGTCCAACATTTAGTTATATAACATACTTCTTTATAATGAAACTAAACAGACACTTTGTTCTTGGTAGGGTATGACAAACAGAAGGCAGGCTCTTCCACTCCATGTTCAAAGGATATTCTAGAAAACTAACTTTAGAAGCCTATACTTTTTCTATTATTGGTGTTAGACATCTTATAGTTAATAATGACATGCAATATACCTTTACTTTATTTACAATCTAAGCTACTTATTTGTGCCTTCAAATGTATCGCTGGTTGTACCAGACACAGAATTTCAGAAAGGAAAACAACTTATGCACAACCTTTTCAGGTCATACCTCTCAATCTCTTAGTACATAAAATCTGGACAATGCCAAAAATAATTGGGGGACAAGGCACCAAAAATAAGGGCAAATTTTAAATACTGCTCTCATAAACTTAGAAATTTGCTAGAATAAAATGTATTGTGTTATCATGCATTTTCTGAATGATATAAATTCTGAAACTCAAATGCCTGTCATTATTTAGTGAATTCAGTCCATATCCAAAAAAACACAAATTTTATGAGGAACAGACCAAATGTATGAGGCAAAAATGGACATTCTGCAAAAATCTGGACAGTTGAGAGGTATGCTTCAGGTATTCATAAAGTGCTTATGCATATATAAGACCCCTATATTGGAAAACTTTCTGAGTAAGAGTATATTTTGCCAGCACAAATAAAACAGCACAAATTATACTTAATAAAATATGTTTATTTAAGTATAATAATAATAACTAAGAATGGTGTAACTGTTCCCATATACCTTAGGTAGGAAGCCAGACCTCACCTTATTTTATTAATCACTTCTTAAGCTAGTTATGTATCAGTGATCAAAGGTTAAAGTACAATTTATAACATACTAACTTCAAATAATTAATTCTCTTGCATGTATGCATGAATCAGCAATCTTGCTCTGTAACAAAAGATAGTTAATAACAATACTAGAACATTTGTGGCTCATTAGTTTAACCTCCTACAAATCGTATATCAGGATGTCTGCATCTGCAAAAATAAGCCAGTTAATGTAGAATAGTGTAATACACACATCATAAACAACATGAGCTGTACTGCAAAATCCACAAATATAATTCCATTAAAAAGGTCATGATCTAGTGTAGAAAATGCTTCCCCATTCTAGACAGAACATTTCAATTAAGAAACTCATTGTGCAAGAGCAGGGGAGCCAAGACCAGCTTAAGCAAGTCAGAATTGTTACTAACAAGTTAGTTCTAAGGCTGTGAAGTAATTCACCTGCCAACATTCCAACCACCAAAGATATATTCGGATACGCATATCTGCAGTATCAGTTTCAATTAACTCAGTCCAGTTAGTCCAGTGTTAATTAATAAGGCAAACACCAAGGAAGCAAAGCCATGTAAAATGTCTAGAACATACATACTATTCAATAAAATCACAATCAGTGTGGCAGACACCATAAGATGGTGTTGGACTAGACGATTTAAGTCAAACCTTTCAGTCTGTTAAACTTATCATGCAAAACTATCCTGGCAGGACAGCTTTGGGCAGACAGTACTTTAGATATGTATGTAACCCTGTAATCCAAAGTTTCATTCCAACAGCTAGTACATTTTGAACAAACAACGACTGACTTCTAAATTAAAACATGTGTCTAGTTTAGATGAAGAAAAATGCAAAATATAGCAGAATGTCACAGCTACAGTGGAATAGGTACCGCAGGCCCAAATGTTTAATTCCAAAATTATTTTAAAATATTATTTCAGTGTTACTATACAATGAAATGCAAAATTCCACAGTTCCAGTAAGCACCCCCACGCATCAAGCATCTTAGAATAGTGCTAATAACGTGAGTATCATTTTTTTTCAGTAGTATAGTGTTAAATCTTGGTCTTTTTAGACATGTTCAAAATGCTGTCTGACTTTATGTCACAGCTCCACATTAATATTGATCTGTTGTTAACAACATATTCCATTTTCACATTTCTTAATAGAGTATGTCAGTTGCCATTACTGTAAAGTGCAATGTAAGACAAAATGTCTCAGCTTCAGTCAGGTACCTCAGAAGGAGAATCCCACTTTGGGTGTTTCAAATTAGGGTGCACTTACCTGCAAGAAAATAGGTGTATGTCAAGAATGTATGTTCAATCATAAAATGCAATGCAGGATGTAATAGCTACACTAACAATAGTACAATGTTAAATATTGCCTTCTTTAATTTTTTAAAATAATGTGTAAATGTGATCCAAGATGCAACATCTCTATTCAAGGCCCCTTTCTATCCTGTCCCACATTTCAGAATAGGGTTAGTCAGCACATAATTCTGTTATGTGTTGACAGCGTTTCCCACCATTTTTTTTCTCTTTTTTAATTCAACAGTTCTGTGTCAAGTGTTGATGTCTGCCAATATTTTAAAATGCTGTATCGTGACCTGTGTTACAGTTGCACTATAAAACTGCTATGTTGCTAAAAATATTGTTTAGTGTTTTTTACTACTGTATGTTATTTCTCATTTGTTCTAAAATGCAATGCAAAATATCATGGCTTCTGTCAAGACCCTCCATAACACAGTTCTAGTTAGACAGCAACATTTTTTTTTATTTCTGAATAATATTTATTACCATGAGATGTCACTATTTCATTAACAGTATGAATTCCAGCTGACCATGCAAAGCAGAGTATCACAGCTGCAGTCTGAAAACTGCAACTAAACCAGATGTTGTTTTCCAATATTATTCTAAAATGCTGTATATTACTTCTCTGTTGTTATACAGTGAAATGCAAAATGTCATAGCTCTTCTTGGTGCATATCACTGCTGCACAACTCAGATATTTGAGAATAGTGCTGATTGTTATGGATAAGCCTCATTTTGTTAACTGTGTATGCTTTATCTAATAAAATGAAAAGAACAGTGAAACAATTCTACCCCCCTAAAAAATCCTACAATGCCAAATATTGCTTTCCAAAACTACTGTAAAATATGGTTCATAGGTTCATAAGTTCATAGGTTCATACTAGGCTATCTGCCCCAGGGCATTTACAAGCCTAGCCAGAGTGTGTTTGGCTTTCGCCACCCATTTTAAATTAATTTTGCTATGCCCTTTTTGAGGTTAGTATACTGTGCCTCTGTCTAACAGTGACACCGAAGTGATACCCGGGGTAAACCTATGATCTCCCATCCACACATCAAGATTCCTCTTGAAGAGAGTCAGTAAGGGGCTCTGCCTAACCTGGACTGGGATTTTATTCCAGGGTGAAGGGAGCCTCTGGGTTATGAATCTGTCCCTCCAGCATGTCCTATTTATTTCAGTGCTGAGGTTCAAGTCTCCCAGGGGCATAGCTCGATGGGATTTGGATTTTCTGAGCTGGAGGATGTCCATTAATTCCAGGTTGGACATGGCTTTATACATCAGGCACAGATCGCCTCTGAGCAGGTGGTATGCCACTGAGTAGAGCTGGAGTTTCTTTAACCGGGCAGCATATGGCATCTGTTTGAGCCCTTTGATCCTATTGGTGAGGTACTTTTGGGATCTTTCCAGTTGGTGCAGGTGTCTGGTAAGGTACATCCCAAAAGGGGCATTGTACTCAATTATGGGCCTGATGAAGGATGAGTAAAGAGGCACAATGACCTCCCCTGATCTAGATGTGAATCCCTTCATGATTAGGTGGGCTATATAAAATGTTTTTCTAACCACTTTGGCCACGTGGTTTTCAAATGAGAGATTGCTATCAACTTGGGTCCCCAGGTCCCTAATTACTTCTTCCGTACTTAATGGATTACCACCTATGTGGTAATTTGTGGGCACTTTGTTTTTGCCAAAGGGGACGACTATACACTTTTTGGCATTTAGCTTGAGGCCATGGCTCTGGCACCAGTTGTCTCTTTCTATGAGGCCCTTTTGTAGGAGGCTTGTGTCAGCTGGAGAGTCGATTATGGCGCCTAGTTTGCAGTCATCTGCAAACTTGGTCAGCCACAGTCCTTCCGTGTTGCCCTGTACCTCCGAGAAATATATAGCGAACAAGAGAGGTCCCAGGACTGAGCCTTGTGGGATGCCACTTGTAACTGGTTTGGAGTCTGACATGGCTCCAGCAATTCTAACCATGTTGGTTCTGTCCTTGAGCCAGTTTGCAACCCATCTAGTGACATAGGGGTTTATATTTAAGCTGGTGAGCTTATCTATAATGCCCAAGTGGGGTATTGTATCGAAGGCTTTTGCGAGGTCCAGGTAGGCTATGTGGACCACCTTCCCTCGCCAATGGCCTTGGTGACTGTTTCAAAGAAATCAACCAGGTTTAAGAGGCAGGATCTGCCCTTAACAAAGCCAAACTGGGTAGGATCCAGTGTCTGTAGGTCCCCAATATCTTTATTTATGAGGTCCATGATGATCCTTTCCATAGCTTTGCAGACCAAGCTAGTCAGGCTTATGGGGCAATAGTTTCTAGGATCCGTTGAGGCACCACCTTTGTGGAGAGGGACCACTGTTGCTGTACGCCACTCCTTGGGTACATATCCTGTAGTAAGGCTGAGATTGAACAGTAGTTTTATGTTTGGGTTTAGCTCTTCTTGGATTTCATGTAGGACACAGCCTGGGACACCGTCTGGTCCCATTGATGCTGTGCTTTTTGCTTTGGAGAGGGTGGCTCTTACCTGAGCATCTGAGATGTCAGGGGGGCAGCACTCTGCTGGGATAGATATTTGCCCTTTGGTGGGAGGGGGGTGGAGAAGTTTGCGCTGGACCTGTCAGCTAGGATGTTGGCAATGTCTGTGGGTTCGGTGTATGTTTTGTCATTTTGGACTAATTCTGAGCATATCTGGGAATTCCCAGCCAGGTTCCTAACATAACTAAAGAAAGCCTTGTGATTATCCTTAGTGTCCTGTGCAATTGTTCTCTCGAAGCTGGCCTTAGACGATTTTATGAGTGCCCGTAGGTTTTTGCTAATACTGATCAGAGATGCCTTCCCTTTTTGGGATTTTGCTCTATCATGTAGTAGCTTCCTCCTTCTATTGTATAGTTTGTTTATGGCTGGGGTCCACCAGACAGAAAGCCTGCCTTTGGAGGATTGGGTCTTGGTTTTATTTGGGATTGCATGATCCATGCATTCCTGAAGGTGTTCATAGAATGCGTTTATAAAGGATTCTGTGGTCTGGGCCGTATTTTCCACAGACCCGGGGGTTTTGAAGGATTCCACCTCGGTTTTGAGGAGTGTGAAATTTGCTTTAGAGAAGTTTTTCTCTGTGGTTTTCTGGGCAGGGGGTGGGGTCTGGATGTGAATATGCAGTGAGATTAGTTTATGGTCTGATCTTACCAATGAGGGATACATTTCTGGTCTGCAGCATAGAGCCCCCATGTTGGTGATGATCAGGTCCAGTGTGTTTTTTCCTCTTGTGGGAGTGGTAACAAGTTGTTCCATAGCATTTTAGTTTATAAATTCTAGGAACCTTTGGGCTAGGGTGTTGGAACTAGAGTAATGCTCCCAGTCTATGTTTGGGTAGTTGAAGTCACCCAATATAATGGTGTTTGGAGAGACCTTCATATTTTCCAGTGTTCTCAGGAAGGCTGAGTGGGCTTCCTCGGTTTGGGAGGGTGGTCTGTAGCAGGCTATAAACTGGAAGGCAGTTTTACCCACTGTTAGTTGCACATGGATAGTCTCTGATGCTTCGTGCTGTGCCACCAACCTGGAGGTGTGGGTATCTTTGACGAATATTGATACTCCCCCTCCTTTTATGGTTCGGTCCAAGTTTTGGGGCCGAAAAGCATGGTATGAGGTATAACCTGGTAGTGCTGGGATGCTCTCGGGAGCCTTGAACCAGGTTTCTGTTACTGCACAGATATCGATGTTCTCCATGCTAAGGAGAGTTTCGAGTGCGTGCATCTTGGGGTTTAGACTTCTGGCATTGAGTAGCATTACTCTTAGTTTCTTATCCATTGTGATACCTATGGAGGTGGGTTTGTCTTTTGAGCCTTGCCTAAAAAAGGCACTATGGGGTTGGCAAGAGCCTTTGCCAATATCCGAAAGCCCAGGGGTGACAGGTGCAAGCCGTCCCTAGCGAAGCACCGTGGCTTGTCGAGCATGCTAATTATCAATAGTTATAGCTCCAATTTTAAAAGCTGTCCTTTACAGACTGTTTAAAATGTTTTATCCTGCTTTATTTCACAACTTCTATACTATAATATTATGTTACTAATAATATGTGTTCTTGTTTTTTTTTTTCATTTAAATGTTGCTTCACAATCATAGCTGGCTTTACTTACCTGCAAATCCTGCAGTTGCAGGGGGTCTGCTGGTCCTGGGGGAAGTTGCTGTTGATTGGGGAAAAGTGAGGAGAAAAATGTATTAATTTTTTATTACACTCCTTAACCTGAACAGGTCTGTAATATGACCCTGTTAGTATAAAGGTGATAATGAACATGAGCAAGGTTAGCACTAGGAGATTAGCAGCCCAGAGAGACTGATGTCAGTGCAAACCTTGGATTTTAACAAGAGCTAATGCTTTCAATCTTCAGGGGTGGTTTCTGTTTTAGGGAGTTTAATAAATGCTACCAGAACACTAGATACTATAACCCTCAACTCCCTTGCTGAAGAATTTTACTGATTGCCAAAATAATAGCAGGATAAAGGCTCAAAATGAGAAACACATTTTAAATATTACTCTAATTCACTTAAAAAGTGACTAGATTAGCACATTTTGCATCAACATGCATTTTTTGGACAATAAGAAGTATAAAACTATGATGTCTGGATTTAGTGACCATCTGTACTTTTGAATGATTTACCAGCAAATAAAACTTTTTTTTTTTTTACAATGGACAGTGCAAAATTATGAGTCAAAATTAGGGAATATCTGTGAAATCAGGGACAAGGACAGGTATTCATTTACTCCTAAATAGCAGTCACTGATCCGGTGTGGCAGTACCAGTGCTGCACAACGTATTGATATTTGCTGAAATAAGTACAAAACTAGCATTGCTATGACTTATGCATGCTTGTGTGTGTGTGTGTGTGTGTGTGTGTGTGTGTGTGTGTGTGTGTGTGTGTGTGTGTGTGTGTGTGTTTGTGTGTGTGTGTGTGTGTGTGTGTGTGTGTGTGTGTGTGTGTGTGTGTGTGTGTGTGTGTGTGTGTGTGTGTGTGTGTATGTATATATATATATATAATACACAAAAATAAATACATATATAATATTCAAATTCCAGTTCTTAGTGCGTTCTTCTTTCTGATTGGTAGCACATGATGTATGTTAGCCTATTATATTTTTTTTTGTTTTTAAGGATATTTTATAGCTTATTAAGCTAATGAAAAGCGCTTATATATATATATGGTTCACCTGTTTTGCTAGTTAGATATATATACATGTTTATATTAGTTTAGTCTTGGTTTCTGTTTATACACCAAATAATGCCAGGACACACAAACATTATTCTTCTGGGTATCAGCAAAAACCTCAACTAACAAGTCATTACATTTCAAATGTAAGTCATAAAATATATCACAGAACATTCGGACACTTAGATCTACTAGGAATATGGTGCTCCTCCCCCACTCCCCAGACTGTATAAATAGGCAGAGGCAGGTCTCCCTTATTCATCCTTGACTGTGTGGGGGGCCCAAAAAAGCTGTAAAGCTGTTTCTAGTTGGGGAAAAATGAGGAGAAAAATAATTTAATTTTCTGATTATGCTGTTTAACTTGAACAGGGCTGTGATATGACCCTATTAGGATAAAACTGTTAAAGGCCTCTGCATTAGGATAAAACTGATAAAGGCCTCTGCATTAGGATATAACTGATAAAGGCCTCTGCTATCAACTACACCCATGCTAAAACCAGCCCAGCTCAAATGTATGTGTACAGAAAGTTGCTGTAGGCTATGTGGGGGAATGGGGACTGTGTGTTCATTGTTTCCTTTACTTTTCTCACAAACCTCAGAGGTCTACAAAGAAAGTTACTTTAGCTCCTGTTTGGGCAGTGCACTATCTAGGAGCAACAAAGAAGAATACATTTCTGCAATTATTTTTTTCCACACCACTCACAATCACACATAAGGCATGTATAAAGGTTGATTGCCTTTGGGGATTAGGGTTGAAGAGTGAGGAGGCATGCTATCTATATGTATTTCAGCAGTTACTTGAAATACATAACTGTGGCCATTTGAACCTCTACTTTCATCCCAATCCTTCAATAGAGGGATGGATAAGCATTGAATAGCATTTGGGGGATTAGGGGAGCACACAGTATTCCCAGACAGGATATGTGTATCCTCACAATTGGCTTGTTAGTTTATTGTGAGCTACTATTTTGTCAGCTTTGAACGCTGAACTTTGGGCACAACTTATGTCTTCATTGAAAGAAAAATTAAGACTGAAATACATTTTCTTTAATATGATTTTTGTTTAGGGCACTGTTGCATTAAAAGGTTGGGAAATGCTTTAAAATACATTCTAGACCACATATAACCGCTATGGCTTCTTGGGGAACCAGCTTAACTGAGTTATTTCTAAATGTTTATTACTGTGCTGTCTTGATCAGGAAAGGTCGGTCGAAAGGATGCAAGGAAAACTAAAGCTAAACAGTAACACCGAATTTCACTTTCTGGTCAAGCTATTATTGGATGAAAAGGTCATGTAAAAAAAAAAAACCGTAAAAAGCACTTCAACGTATATATAAAGTTATGACTTCTTGAAAAAGCAGAAAAGAAAGGTAAAATGTGAGAAATGTAATAAAAAAGTGATGTGCATGGAGAGGGAACACAAGATGGGGAGAATCAGACTGGGGCACTGAAGGATATATGTGTGTGTTTTGGGGGGGCTGAAAGAGTAGGCAATGCCTAGGGCCCCATTTCACCTAAGTCCAGGCCCTGTACATAGAGTTATTGTAAAGTATTATTGTTGCATCTAAATGCCAATAACTGTGAATGTCCCTTTGTGAGATGGGCCAACATAGTGCAGTACACAGGCTTGTTGTAATGTAAGAGCATTGTAGCTACAGGTCATTCTGTGTGTACTACTCCTAAAAGTTTGCAGCATAAGCCAAAAGAATGGATAGGTACGATGGCAATAACAGGGTGATAGACTACAAGTGTCCAGGAGGCTCCCAACTTGACAGTTGCTGGGGGCCCCCAAAATGCTAACACCATCCCTGTTTTCCATTGTTGTAAAGTGCAATGGAAAATGACATATCTCCATTTGGGACCATTCATGGAACCCTGTCATCCACCAAAATGCATAATCTTTTTACAGTCAAAAGTATGCTCAACATATCCTTCAAAACATTTTCAATCTCTGCTCACAAATGCTAAATTGCTGGCACCCAGCAAATCAACATTTAGCAATAACAAATGTTTCCTACTACTTCCATATTCTGTAGTCCCTTCTGTGAGCTATCCCCTTAACATTGGCTTTTGTTGTGGTTTTACTTTTCCCTTCCATCCCTAGTTTGCATATTTAAACATATGCTGTTCCAACCTTTTTTCAGCTACTGTCCCTGCAGCATCTCTCAGCATTCTCCCTTTTCCCTAGTATTCTGAATGAGAGATGGCTTCTATCATATTGTTTTTCTGCGTTACAGTATTACAGCTATGTTGGCTGCATAAACAAATAATACTACTACATGTCATTGTGTTGCACAAATTGCAGTGTTGCTATATATCAGAAAAGAGAGTAAGTGCATCCAAAAGTTGCTTATAGTGGCTTTGTTGTGTGCACATAGTTAACTATTAGTTCCACAACTCTGTTTTATTAGTGTCAGTCCTGCCTTGCAGTTGTAGATATCAAACATCTAGCTGCTTAATCAGTATTTAGTACAGTTACTTTAACCACATAGCTGGATTCTGAATCCTGCATACTTAAAAAAAAGCCCTGAATTAAATATTTAATGCATAACAGCTGGAGCAAGCACATAGCAGCTATCATTACTTTCTGGGCAACTAACTTCAGCAAAGCCTGCCAAGCTTGAATATTGCCATAAATTATTATCTGGACTTTGTTTGGCTCTTGTGCATTTACTTGTTATTCTTATATAATACTTGCTATTTTAGGTGTTCTGTGATTATTTCCAGTTACATTAAAGTATGGATTAATATAAAGTTGGGAATCAACTGGTGTAACTTAATGTTGGACATTCTGCTGTGCACTGAAGAATTCTAATGTTTATTTTCCCATGGTATTCAAACAGCATATAATAATAATATATTATTCTATGTGCATTTTTCAGTTACTGATCACCCAGCAACAGAAAAAAAAAAGATTCTGACTGAGAACAAGAACCATCTGTCCACCTAGTCTGCCAGTTACCCTACCATCCAGGCAACATTGAGTTTGTGCTTTCTATCTACAATCAGAGATAACAAGTGTTGTATGACTGTCTTATGCAGTTTTAACATCTGTCACTGCTTTTTGATTGTTCTTTTATCTACAGTCAGGAATAAGAAGGCCCTTACTACTGTCTCATGCATTATTCACATCTGTCACTGCTTTTTGATTTTCCCATCTATCCAGGGAATGTATTCTACTCATAATGCAAAGTATCTGTTGAAATCAATAAGTACATAGGCAAAGGGGCTGCTTCCTCATATCTTCATTAAGGCCTCCATCTTGCATTTTCAGACCACACAACTAGTTATCATCTCTTATATTTACTTACTTACTTATTTTTTATTATCTATTTTTGAAAATATGCTCAACTGGCTCTTTACCAAAGAATGCAAAAATTATAATAAATACTTGCCTGTGTTTGCTCATTTGATTAGTAGCATTAGTCAAATGGAATTTTTGAGGAGCTTTGACATCTTGAATCATGATTATTTCACCATTCCCCTTGCATTACTTGTTTACATTTTTGTGGTATACCCTCTTCATGCTGTGTATAGCACTCGTTCATGGATTGTTCTTTGCACCAACGTGGCCTGTGATTGTAATTGTTTTCAATAGGTCTGCCAGTATTCTTTCAAACTATGTAAGACATAGAGCTGCTAGTCTGTCCTGATAACTGAGGGTCATGGGACTGTTGACCTTTTTAGTTAAAAATCACAGAGGGCTCTGAAGATGAGTGAAGGGATTGGAAAAATGCAAGTCAAATGGGGAATTGTATTCAATAATAGGTCTGATGATATATGAGTACAAAATAATTAACTTTTTTTGGAACTAGATGGGATGCCTTTGGAAAATTGATGCGACAGACTGAGTGCTTTTTAACTACTGCAATGACATGACGGTGAAAAGATAAGGAATTACCAACAAGAGTGCCTAGATCCCTTACAACAGTGTCGGATTGGAGGGGTGTGTCACATATATAATACCTCCCAACCATCCCGAATTACTCAGTTTTTACTGAGTTTTGGGGTTCAAATGAAGGGGTGCCATGATTCCCGAGTGGCACCCTTTCATTTCCGATTTCTTTACGTTTGTTTTTTTTATTTTTATTTTTTTAATTTTCGCGCTGGAGCTGATGTCATCACGTGCACAATGACGTCAGTGCCGTCAGCACTACCAGCCAGTTGGAATTGAGCTCAAGGAGCTCATGTCATCATTTCCAGCTGGCGAGAAGTACTGCTGAGAATTTGAAAAGCCGTTTCAAAAATGAAGGGACTTTGCTTTTTGAAAAGTTGGCTTTGCTGCAAAAGAGGGACTCTGCCAAGAGAGGGACTTGTTGCTGGCTTTGCTGTTGAGAGAGGGACTTGTTTTTGGCTTTGCTGCCATGAAACAGAGGGACTCTGCCGAAAGAGGGACTTGTTTTGCTGCTGAGATAATGCTGGCTCTGCCGTTTTCGCTGCTGGAAAGTAGGTAACGTTGCTGGGACTTTGCCGAGAGAGAGAATGCTGGCTTTGCTGTCGTTTTCATTGCTGGGACTTTGCCGTTTTATTTTTGTTTTTTGCTGCTAGGCAGTAGGAACAGCACAGTGTGTGTGTGTGTGTGTGTGTGTGTGTGTGTGTGTGTGTGTGTGTGTGTGTGTGTGTGTGTGTGTGTGTGTGTGTGTGTGTGTGTGTGTGTGTGTGAAAAGTACAGATCTAACTTTGTGAGATTTAGTGTTGTGCATTTAAGCTTGCTAACTCTGTTTCTGTATCTGTGTTTTTACTGTTGATAGCACACATATGTATTTCCTGCAAGTGGATGTTAACCATACTCCAGCAATATGAGAATGGAAGGAAAAAGTAGACGTAGAAATAAAAGGACTTCTTAACATTGGCAAAGGTTGGAGACATTATGGTAAAAGCAAGGCTGGGATAGGCGAATGTCTGAGTGTATGTCAGTATACTTGACAAAATATGTTTATTATTATGTAGATAATTTATGTAGTGACATTTAATGTTGTGTAACTGATGTACGTTTTTAGCCTGCTAACTACTGCTGTAGTATGAGAACAAGTATTTAATGAAATAAATACCACTGTCTGGGAACGGAGGGATGTGTGTACACAACTGTTGTTGAGTAATGTTTAAATAATAATGTACAGTAAATTAATGACATGATCACAAGCATTTGCATATTTATTAGTTAATTCCTGTACTGCTAAAGTAATTTCAAACCATCCATAAAAAAGAAGAAAAATGAAAAATGCAAAAAATAAATAAAGACAAAAGAAAGGACTCAGTGCTATGAATAATCTGAGTATAGTTCAGTTGTAACATCTTCATATGCACTGATATAAAAATATTTAACTGTATTCTCCAGCTCATCTAACCTGACGTCCTTACTATACCCCTTAGCCAAGGTGGAAAAACACACTGGACTAAGCACTGTGGCTGTAGCCAGTAAGTAATAATGCCTTTCAATATCGCTGAACAAATTTGACATTCAAAGGCATATCCAGCAGCCTGCAGGATATCATTATTCTTCAAGGTAACTTATTGATTTAGCCAGTTTTGTTCTCTGTGGGATAAAACAAAACAAACCATGTAGCACAGCTGAAGAAATTCCAGAAGTTCCTTGCAGAACAGCTTGGCTGGCAAATATAAACTATTCATGCAGACATTAGAAACTGTGATTAGTTGTTGTATACTACAGGCTCTAGAACAGAATTTATGTTTAATGTCCACACTGAAACCTATTTTGTCTGACAACTTCTGGTGTGTGTGTGTGTGTGTGTGTGTGTGTGTGTGTGTGTGTGTGTGTGTGTGTGTGTGTGTGTGTGTGTGTGTGTGTGTGTGTGAGAGAGAAAATGCCCCAAATGTAATGCACCTGGTGGCTAGATATATTTAGGCTCAAACCCAAGTCCCTAGCCACCACCATTTCTCAGCTTTGCTCAGATATTTTTTGTGCTAAGAGTTGAGAGCTATGGTGACAACATAATTTGTATTCCCCCATTATTGGCTTTGTTGTTTGTCCAGGTTTTTTTTTTTTTTTGCTAAGAGGTTGAGAGCTATGGTGAGAAGTGAGAACTGAATTCACTAAATGATAGCCATTAAGTTTCACTCTTCCCATTGTTTGACCTGCTGATTTAGCATAGTGGTATGTTGCACTGACTGTGGTGTATGGTGTTCTGGGTTCAAGACTTGCCAGTAACATGCATGGTGGTAACACAACATTTTATTCTAGCAACTTTCCAGAATTATGCAAGCGATGTTTAAAATGTGTCCCTGGTCTTTGTCCTTTTGCCCCCCCCAAAAAAAAAAAACTGAAATTGAAAAGTGCGATATGCTGTGCAAGATGCCTATGGCTTACACTACTGTCATTCTGTTTATAGTTTGGGTGTGGAAGTAGACTTTTATGATGGAAATGTTCTGAATTGGGCAGTTTTGTAATTATTGGTTCATGCATTTTTTTTCATTGCCTACAGTACAGCCTACTGGAAAAATGTTCATTTAAACAATAAATTTAAAATGTGCTCTGTCTAACAAGTGTGCTGTATTATACAAGGAATATAACTTAATAAAATCGGGAAGATGTATCAAAGAACAGGTAATCATTATCCATCACTGGCTAGATGCATTTTCTTTGGAGGTGGTGCAGGTCTCAATGCTGTTTCAATGAATGAGTTTCAAGGGCAGAGAAGTTTTAATGCCAAGTCTATTTTCATTGTGAGACAGTATTGCTTTATCAGATGTCTGTTAGTGTTTGTGCATTGATATGCTGCAAAATGTAAAAAAAAAATCCAAATAATCATTGTAGAAGTAAAGCAGTATACACACATTAGTGTTTATGGTAAATGGGGTGAAATAGCCAGGTAATGGACCATTGTAATGGCTGCAGGAGGACTCTGGTGCCATAGGTTGATTGTCTGTTCTTCAGTTTGTGTTCGAAAGTTGGTATCCCACAATTCCATTGGAGTGGGTGGGGTTACATAAGTATTTATGCAAATTAGATGTTAATCAGCGTACCAGATTTGTACCTATTTTTCATGGCCCTTGTCCAGATTTTTGATGTTTCCAGGTTGAGAAGTATGTAATATTATGTGGAGATATTTTATTTCCCAAAAGAAACATTGCTACACTTATTTACATTTAAATTGAGACCCTGTTGTAGCATTTGTATGTCAGTGTAAGATTGAATATCAACCACCAGTTTACAGTTTTCTGCACATTTACATAACCATAGAGGATGAGTATTGGCCTAAAGGTCTGAGAAATAGATGCCAAACAGAAGAGGGCTCAACTATCAGCTTTGGGGTATATCACTGGTAACGTTTTTGCTTTCAGAAGTCGCACCTTCGACTCTTGCTACATGGGATCTGCTAGGCAACAAGTTAGCTAAATAATATACAACCTATGCATTTATATTCAAATTTACAGGTATATAAATAAAGCCTGAACAAAGGATAGTGTCAAGGGACTTCACCAAGTCCTTCCATTGTTTATGATCTGTATAAATGCTGAACACTGCCTTAGTGATATTTTCAAAGAAATTTGCAAGGTTAAAAAGGCAGGACTTGCCTTTGACAAAATAAAATTGATGAGCGTCTAAGGTTAAGACATTGTCATTGTCAAGATTAATCAGATCTGAGATAATACATTACAAAACTTTACATACGAGGTTAGTGAAACTAATGAATCTATAGTTACCACAATCCATCTTTGGACCTCCTTTGTGTAATGGCATCACAATGGCTGTTTTCCATGCTTGGGAATATAACCAATGATCAGGCTTAGATTAAAGAAGATAAGTAGATCATCTAATAAAGAGAGGTCATATTTGGCATTCATAAAGACGTAACAGGATATGGTATCAGTGCCCAGTGACCATGTGTTCCTAGCTTTTGAGAGGCTTCAGAGGACCTGTTCCATAGTAATTGAAGAAAGTGGTTGGGTGTTTGGAATCTGTGGAATAGCTATAACTGTGGTTTGACAAAAAATTGAACTAAATTTATCAGCCAAGACATTGGGTCAGAAAGGGTTGTTTTATTCTGGAGTAGATCTGAGTACTATCTGGTATTAGTTCTTGACTTTCTGAGAAAGTTAAATAAAGATTTGTAGTTAGTTTTCTTTAAGTAGCTATTCATAAATGTTGCCTTAGATCTTTACTATGATTAAGTGTGCTGTTACAGTAGGTAGAATGAGATTTCTTATAAGCATAAGTAATTTCTTTCTTTGTTATATAATTAATTTATGCAGATATTCCACCATACAGGTTTGTTTTTAAACTTCTCACTATATGTGGTAGAGATAGGAAATGCCTATCAATCCAATTATTTTGGTGAGAGTAGAAAGCAAGAGGCATAGGCAGCAGCTTTAGCAATGAGATCCATCAAATGATGATTAAAATGGAATTTATTTAGGTCCCTGAGTAATTAAAATGGGTTTGCATTTCAGAAGTCCTTAAACAAAAAGGTATTTGCAGTAGAAATACCACATTTAAAGGAAAAAGTGATTGTTTTATTGTTTGGTTTAATGAGAGAAGTAGATACATATGGAGGCATGCAAGAAGTGATTATATTTATGAGGGCAGGATTAAGGGAATTTCTGCCCCTAGTGGGAAGGATTTCTATTTATTCATGGGAGTTAGCATTTATAGCATCATGGAGCATTGGGAAAGCCAAACATTGTCAGTGCAAGTCATTTAGTCTCTTACTAAATAGTTAAATTCCCCCAGCAGAAAGATATTAGGTTTACTAAAGATTTCAGCTAAGGTGTTAAGCTAGCTGTTACACTCAGAAGGGGACATACAGGGTGTTCTGTTTCCAGCTACAAGGTAGTAATTAATTTTGTTAAGGGTGATACGGGCATACAGGTGCTCATATTTGGTGTCCTGAGGAATCAGTCATGAGGTGATGCTATTCTTTACAAATACTGGTACTCTCCTGCAATTGCCAATAGGACTGAAGACATGATATGCACTAAACCCAGAAACAGAGGAAGTACTTTAATTGCTTTCACAGCATATCTCTGTAACTACACATATATGAATGTGGTCAGGCTATAATTCATACCACACCTTTCGGCCACCTAACCTGGACTGAAACACTAAAGCAGAGGCATGTCCATATTCATTAAGGATATCCACCCCTCCAGGCTAGTTGCTCAGCATAATGTATCCGAGATTATCCAAGTCCAACTAACTCTGGGCAAGACCGCAATCCAAATTGTAGCTTGCTACAGATCCCCCACCATGCTCCAGGATTCCCACTCCTCATTTCTTGATACATTGGAAAAATTAGGGTACAACCTAATACCCTAATAATGGGCAATTTCAATTACCCTCCTATTAACTGGGAAAACTACTCATGTACCAATTCTTTTGCTCAATGTTTTCTGGAATTCATAAATTCCAATGCCTTGGATCAACTTATCCACACCCCCACCAAGGGCAGCAATATCCTAGACCTGGTCATTACCAACATGGGCAACCGGTGTTCCACACCAGAGGTAAATTCCTCAATGGTCAGATCTGACCACAAGCTAATCACCCTAGACATCCACATCCTGCCCCCACCCTCCATTAGGGAAACCACCGTAAAAAAGTTCTCCAATGCCAACTTCACGCTTCTTAAGACAGAAGTGGCAAACTTCACAACACCCATGCAGACGGACAATAGAGGTACAACTGCTGAATCCTACACAAATGCACTTTATAAGAACTTACACGAGTGCATGGATTGAGCAATCCCTAACAGAACCAAAATGCTATCCTCCAAAAAAAGAAAGCCAATCTGGTGGTCTCCTGCCATAAACAAACTCTACTAAAGACACTGAAGTAACAGATCCAGGGTATAACATCCTTAGGTTGGAAAGGAAATCCAAGAAAGGTGGTGGGATAGTTGTATTATTTAAGTCCAACCTTACCGTCACTATTGAGACCCAACAGCATCCCCAAGTAAATAACGCTGAAATTCTCATCACCACACTACAAATAAATAAAAATAAATGTAGATATATTGTCAACATTTATTTACCCCCTGGAAAGAATGTCAGCACCCTAGAACATATCTTACACTGGCTAGCCTGCAATTACCCCCAAGAAACTATTGTCTTAGGTGACTTTAACATGGACTGGAACACCTGTTCCTCCAAAACCCCCAGCAATCACATAAACCTCCACGGGTTTACTCAGACCATATCCTTCCTCCACTAGGTATAGCAAAAACAAAGACAAAGGTAGTATCCTAGATTGGATCCTGATCAATGGTGACCCATAGATGCACCATTCAGGCACGCTACTCGATGACCTAAGTGATCATTGCCTTACCTATATCATCAGGTACAAAGCTGAGAACGCACATCTCCACACCTATAAAGTGACACGTAACAAAAAAAACTTTAACCTAGACAACTTCCTAAATGATCTCAAGGCTTTACAACTGGTCAGAACTTGAAAGACTCCCACTAGATGAGGCCATGGCCTTCTTTAATACTAAATATCCTTAACTCCCATGCCCCTATATGCACCATCCGTGCCAAAACTAGAACTGCCCCATGGCTAACTAGACTTACAAAAACCAAAATAACTCATATAAATAAGGCATGGACCACTTGGCATACTACTAAAGACCCAATAAATCATGTCAGATACCGTCAACTAAGGAAGGACACTAAAAGCCATCATATTAGACAAAAAATACTACTATACCCACCTACAACAAAGCATCAAAACAAACCTCAAAACTTCTGGGTTGAAATAAACAACCTCCTCCATCCAGGCAGTACCACCACTCCCACCCCATCAGCAGCCCTTGACAAAACACCAGAGGTAATTGCTAACATATTCAATTGCTTCTTTACTGAAACTATCCAGGCACTAGCCACCCCAACTCACTCCTACCCATCCCAACCCCCCCTGCTTTATTTCAAACAATACCACAGACAGCTCAAATCTTCCCAGGACTCATCTCTCCTTTAGCTTCCAACCTATCCCTACTACCCTCATCTGTGCTCTTCTCAAAAAACTAAAACCCACAACTCTAGCAGCTGACCACCTCCCTGCTGAGTACCTGCAATTAGCCACAGATGCCATCACACTCCCATTCTCAATCCTCATTAATAGCTCCATCTCCAAGGCAACCTTTCCATCAACATGGAAAATATCACATGTAATACCCCTACATAAAGGAGGTAGTTCCATAGACTTGTCCAACTTTAGACCCATAGCCATTCTTTCACCACTAGCAAAAATATTGGAAAAATGCATCCACAAACAACTAATGTACTACCTTAACCAAAATAAACTTCTCGCAGACTCCCAGCATGGTTTCAGACCACACCATAGTACCACATCAGCTCTCTTATCTTTCACTAATGTCATCAACTTTAATCAAAGCAACAACAAACTATCATCAGCACTCTTTCTTGATCTTTCTAAGGCCTTTGATATGGTTAACCATGAGCTACTGCTCAGTACCGTGAAAGCTGTCTTCTTAGACCATCACTCACTACAATGGTTTCAGTCCTATCTAAGTGGTAGACAGCAAGCTGTCCTATGGCAGGATAAGCTGTCATCCCATCTCCCGGTCACCCCAGGAGTCCCTCAGGGCTCTATACTAGGACCCCTGCTCTTCTCTATCTTCATAAACGACCTTCATACTACCATTCCAAATGCACACTGTATCCAATATGCAGACAATTCTACCCTGATATGCTCTTCCTCGTCACAAACAAATCTCCTATCCCTAACTCAGAATACCTTTAACAACATTGAAAACTGGCTAACTAATCGACAACTACTCCTGAATCCCAACAAAACCAA
Source organism: Protopterus annectens (assembly GCF_019279795.1). Classification (NCBI taxonomy): domain Eukaryota; kingdom Metazoa; phylum Chordata; order Ceratodontiformes; family Protopteridae; genus Protopterus; species Protopterus annectens. Next base: position 674,077,993 of record NC_056726.1, on the reverse strand, counting down.
GCTGCAACTTTTCTCCCCTATCCATAGATCCATGCATCCATTCTTCTAACAATGGCACAATCATCTCCCCAGATGACCAAACTAAGCTTCTAGGAGTACTAATAGACAACAACCTCAAATTTGATGTGCATATTGACTACACTATTAAGTCCATTAACAAAAACTAGGCTCCCTCTACAAGGTCAAACCTTTCCTCACCCCTTTTGCTAGGGTTGCTATTGCACAAACCCATCTTCTCTCCACTCTCCTCTATGCCTCACCGGTACTTACTAACCTCTCTAAAACTAACCTCAACAAACTATCCTCCTGTTACTACCATATAGCTAGATTTGCCACAGGTATGGCATACAGGACTCACCATTGCAACAACCTAGTTCAACTTGAATGGCTGGAATTTTCTTCCATTTTGAAGTTCAACCAGCTTATAGTAGCACACAAAGTACTCAACCAACCTGATAATACCCCAACTCTCAAGAGTGTTATCAGCCCACATAATGCTCTCAGGCCACTTCGTTCCACCAACAAACTATTGGTCCTAACCCTAAAATCTAACAACACAGCAGGGGATTCCCTGTTTGCAAACTCAGTTGGTAAAATTTGGAACCAACTTCCTGCAGCTCTTACCCAAGAAACATCTCTACCCCTATTTAAAAAAAGGCCTCAAAATATACTTTAAATCTAACTGGCTCTGCCCCTGCCTAAACCCTGACTAACCCAACCCAACAACTTGGTCTTTCTCTACTTAACTGACTATTAGAAAGCCAGTCATTCTATTCATCTGTTGGGTTATGTCATAATGTACAGTTTTGCCTGCTGAGTTCAACCTTTTTGTATACTGTAGCGTTTTCCTACTGTGCTAAACATTTGTGAAATTATTCTTTTCTCACTCTGTTAACCTTTAGCATGTACCAGCATATTCCTACTGTGCTATACCTTCTGAAATGATGTATCTACATCCTTTTTGCTCTGTTTGAGTATTATTGTACTATTATTATTACTTTTGTGGAGCTTTTCTCCCCGGGCCTATGCTGAAAATGGACATGTATCAAGTTGAACTATCCTGGTCAACAAATGTAAAATAAAATAAAGAAACTGTTGCAAAACAGAGTAAAATCCCATGAATGGAGGAATTCCCTGGTCATCCTCAGTAAGAAGCTGAGATCCTTCATAAAATTCTCCAAAGCTAGTTACGAAAACAAAATTGTCACTGATTCTAAAGACAACCACAATGCATTCTATAGCTATGTCAAGAATCTCAATGGCAACACTCAGATCTACTCTCAGTTACAACACAATTACACTAAATATACAGAACCAACTGATATTGCCAACAACCTGGCAGATAGATTCATTGCTAACTTTACCCCCCTCTCACCCCTAAAGGGCCCATCTCTATACCGGAAGAATGCAAAGTTCCTGTAATCATGGCTGCACAGGTAAAAGCCACACTCTCCAAAGCCAAGAACACAGCATCCATGGGTTCATAGGTTCATAGGTAGGCACTAGGCTATTGGCCCAAGAGCCTACGTAAGCCTAGCCAACAAGGTTCCCTGGCTTACGCCACCCAAGAAAGCTATTTTCTTGAGCCACTGTCGAGCAGATACACAAAAGTGATCCCCGGGGTGTATTTCCTATTTCCCATCCACTCATCAAGATTTTTCTTGAAGAGTGCTAATAAAGAACTTTGCTTCACATGGATGGGTAGCCTGTTCCAGTGTATGGAAAGTCTCTGGGACAGGAATCTATGCCTCCAGCATGTCCTGTTTATTGTGGTGACAAGGTTTAGGTCCCTAGAGCGTGTAGCTTGGAGGGATTGGGATTTCTTTAGGTGTAGCATGTACAACAGCTCTGGGTTTGACATAGCTTTATATGTTAGGCAGAGATCTCCTCAGAGTAGGCGATATGCTACGGAGTAAAGCTGGAGTTTTTTGAGACGGTTAGTGTAGGGCATTTGTTTGAGGCCAGTAATCCTCTTTGTGAGGTACTTCTGTGGCCTTTCCAGCTGTTGTAGATGTCTTGTGAGGTACATTCCATAAGGGGCATTGTACTCTATAATGGGTCTAATGAGTGTCGAGTAGAGAGGAACAATGACCTCTTTTTTCCTGGATGAGAAACCTTTTATGATGAGGTGTGCCACGTAGAAGGACTTCCTGACTACTGTGGCAATGTGACTATCAAAGGAGAGACTACTGTCCACCTGGGTCCCAAGGTCTCTTATCACACATTCGGTGTTAAGTAGATTGCTGCCTATGTGATAGTTCATGGGTACAGAGTTTTTGCCAAAGGGGATGACACTGCACTTTTTGGCATTGTGCTTGAGGTCATGGCTCTGACACCAGGCATCTGTCTCAGTGAGGCCCTTCTGTAGGATTTCCACATCATTTGGGGACTTGACTATGGCTCCTAGTTTGCAGTCATCTGTGAACTTCATTAGCCAGAGGCCTTCTGTGTTAGCCTGTACTTCAGAGAAGTAGAGAGCAAACAGGAGAGGTCCCAGGACTGAACCTTGTGGTACTCCACTTGTTACTGGTTTGAGGTCATATTTGGAGTCTGCAACTTTTACAGTGTGGGTTCTGTCAGTGAGCCAGTTGGCAACCCATCTTGTGACATAGGGATTTATGCCTAGTTTAATGAGTTTAGCTATAATTCCAGAATGGGGGATGGTGTCAAAAGCCTTGGCGAGGTCAAGATAGGCTGTGTGAACCCCCTTACCCTCATCAACGGCTTTGGTGACTGCCTCAAAGAAGTCATTCAGGTTCAGGAGGCATGATATGCCTTTCACAAACCCGAACTGGGTGGGAACCAGAGTTTGGAGGTTACCAATGTCTTTGTTTATGAGTTCCGTGATGATACGTTCCATGGCCTTGCAGACCAGGCTCGTCAGGCTAATATGGCGATAGTTCCCAGGATCAGTGGTGGCTCCCCCTTTGTGGAGTGGGATAACTATTGATGTGCGCCATTCAGTGGGCACAAAGTCTGATGCGAGGCTATTATTGAACATAGTGCTTAGGTGGGGAGCCAGTTTGTTCCAAAGTTCGTGTAAAACGCAGCCTGGGATTTTGTCCTGACACATGGATGCTGTGTTTTTGGCTTTAGAGAGTGCAGCTTTTACCTGCATAGTTGTGATTACATGGACTCTGCATTCTTCCTGTATAGATATGGGCCCTTTAGGGGGTGGGGAGGTAAAGTTAGCACTGAACCTATCTGCCAGGATGTTGGCAATATCAGTTGGTTCAGTAATTTTCATGCCGTTGTGCTGTAACTCAGAGGAGATCTGTGTGTTACCATCGAGATTCTTGACATAGCTATAGAATGCTTTGTGATTGTCCTTAGAATTAGTGGCAATTTTGTTTTTGTAGCTAGCTTTGGAGAATCTTATAAGGGATCTCAGCTTCTTACTGAGGCTGACCAGGGAGCTCCTCCACTCATGGGATTTTACTCTCTTTTGCAACAGTTTATTCCTTCTGTTGTACAGTTTGTTAATGGCAGGGGACCACCAGATTGGCTTTCTTTTTTTGGAGGCTAGTGTCTTGGTTCTGCTTGGGATAACACAATCCATGCACTCGTCTAAGTGCTTATAGAGTGCATTTGTGTAGGATTCAGCAGTTGTAACTGCATTGTCCATCTGCATGGGTGTCATGAAGTTCACCACTTCTGTCTTAAGAAGTATGACGTTGGCTTTGGAGAAATTTTTTACCATGGTTTCCTTAATGGGGGGTGGGGGCAGGATGTGGATATCAAGGGTGATTAGCTTATGGTCGGATAAGACCAATGAGAAGTTGACTTCAGGTGTGGAACACCAGTCACTCATGTTGGTAATGACTAGGTCTAGCATATTGTTACCCCTGATGGGGGTGTGGATAAGTTGATCCATTGCATTGGAGTTTATGAATTCCAGAAAGCATTGAGCTAAGAAGTTGGTACATGAGTAGTTTTCCCAGTTAATGGTGGGGTAGTTAAAGTCACTCATTATTAGGGTATTTGATTGAACCCTAATATTTTCCAGTACATCACGAAAAAAGGAGTGGGAATCCTGGGGCATGGTGGAGGATTTGGAACAAGCTACAATTTGGATTGCAGTTTTGCCCAGAGTTAGTTGCACTTGGATAACCTCGGATGCATTATGCTGAGCAACTAGCCTGGAGGTGTGGATATCCTTAATGAATATGGACGCACCTTTTCCTTTGGTGTTTCGGTCCAGGTTACATGGCTGAAAAGTGTGGTATGAGTTATAGCCTGGTTATGCAGGAGTGCTCTCTGGAGCCTTGCACCAGGTCTCAGTCACTGCACAGATATCGGTGTTCTCCATTTTAAGGAGTGCCTCGAGTGAGTGCATTTTGAGATTTAGACTTCTAGCATTGAGTAACATTACCATCAGTTTTTGCTTGCCTGTTCCTGTTACGGTGGTGAATTTGTCATTTGAACCTTGCCCAAAAAAGACACTAGTGTCTGGAATCCCAGGGGTGACAGATGCAGGCCATCTCTGGCTAAGCATCATGGTCTGTTGACCATGTCATCCCAAGCAGACAGATACTGGATCCCTTTAGAATGACACCAGAATCTAAGCCAATTGACCTGAACAACCCTGGGACCTGACAACATCCCAGGCTGCATTATACACGAACTACAGAATGAATTGGCACCCCACCTAAGTACCATGTTCAATCATAGCCTCACCTCAGGCTTCATGCCCACTGAATGGCACACAGCGATGGTTATCCCACTCCACAAAGGGGGAGACACCACGGACCCTGGGAACTACCAACCCATTAGCCTGATGAGCCTGGTCTGCAAGGCTATGGAACGTATCATCATGGAACTTATAAACAATGACATTGGTAATCTCGAAACTCTGGACCCCACCCAATTCAGGTTTATAAAAGGCAGATCATGTCTCCTAACCCTGATAGACTTCTTTGAAGCAGAAACCAAAGCCATAGATGAGGGTAAGGTGGTTCATACAGCCTATCTAGATCTCACCAAGGCTTTCAACACCATCCCCCACTCTGGAATGATAGATAAACTCACTAAACTAGGTATAAATCCCTATGTCACAAGATGGTTTGCCAACTGGCTCACTGACAGAACCCACACTGTAAAAGTAGCAGACTCCAAATCCAACTTCAGACCACTGACAAGTGGAGTACCACATGTTTCAGTCCTGGGTCCTCTCTTGTTTGGTATCTACTTCTCTGAAGTACAGGCTAACACAGAAGGCCTTTGGCTAATGAAGTTTGCAGATGACTGCAAACTAGGAGCCATAATCGAAACTCCTGATGATGTGAACATCCTACAAAAGGGTCTCACTGAGACAGATGCCTGGTGTCAAAGCCATGGCCTCAAGCTCAGTGCCAAAAGTGCATTGTCATCCCTTTTGGTAAAAACTCTTTACCCATGAACTACCACATAGTCTACTTAACACCAAAAGTGTGATAAGAGACCTTGGGACACAGGTGGACAGTAGTCTCTCCTTTGATAATCACATTGCCACAATAGTCAGGAAATCCTTCTACATGTTACACCTCATCACAAAAGGTTTATCATCCAGGAAAAAAGAGGCCATTGTTCCCCTCTACTCATCACTCATTAGACCCATTAATGAATATAGCACCCCCTTTGGTATGTACCTCACAAGACATCTACAACAACTGGTAAGGCCACAGAAATACCTCACAAAGAGGATCACTGGCCTCAAACAGATGCCCTACGCAGACCATCTCAAAAAAACTCCAGCTTTACTCAGTCGCATATCACCTACTCAGAAGCGATCTCTGCCTAACATACAAAGCTATGTCAAACCCAGAGCTATTGGACATGCTCCACTTAAAGAAATCCCAATCCCTCTAAGCTACATGCTCTAGGGACCTAAACCTTCTCACCACAATAAACAGAACATGCTGGAGGGATAGATACCTGCCCCAGAGACTTCCCATACTCTGGAACAAACTACCTATCTATATCAAACAAAGCTCCTCATTAGCACTCTTCAAGAAAAATCTTGATGATTGGATGGGAGATAGGAAATTCACCCTGGGGATCACTTCTGTGGCTCTGCTCGACAGGGGCACAGGAAAATAATGTTCTTGGGTGGCGAAAGCCAGGGTACCTTTTTGGCTAGGCTTATATAGGCCCTAGGGCCTATAGCCTAGTACATACCTATGAACCTATGTTGCAGGAAAGACTCAAGTTTTGTTATGACTCCTGGCTTTGAGTAGAGTCACTTAAATGTATACTGAATTAGAAGTAAGCCAGAATGCAAAAGTTTTGGTAAGAGAAGTACAGACTATTATGGGAAAACAAGAAGGTTTTGTCAGCCATCTTGTCTCAAACTAACACATACTGGATCTCCCTAGAATGACAACAATCTTGTCTTTGAATCTCGGTACCAAGTTTGGGTGATGGCAAAATACCCTTCAAGACTAGTGCCTTTTCTTACTCAGTAACATGCTTAGCAAGTTCAATCATATCCTTCTGCATGTCCTTCTGGGTAGAGTACCTAAATTCATTCACCCCAGTTATACCACTATTAGGTCATAACTGTATTTGGCAGGATGGAATAATCTAAGAACCCTTGTTACATCCTGAAGCATGGCTAGAAAACTCAGTTAACTGTCATTCTGTGCTTATCCAGGCTGGTGAGGGCAGTGTCTATATACTTGACAATAGAATCACCAACTAAAACATTGCCATTAGCAAATGCATTGTCATTGAGCCCTAAAAGCTTAGAGCTTGCACCTTTTTAACACTTAGAGGTATGTGTACTGGCTATGGGTATACAACATGAATATGGGTGTGCTGCTTTGTGAATTAATGGCTGAGGTTTCTTAGTCCTTAGTCATCTGGGAGGTGTGTGTGTGTGTGTGTGTGTGTGTGTGTGTGTGTGTGTGTGTGTGTGTGTGTGTGTGTGTGTGTGTGTGTGTGTGTGTGTGTGTGTACGTGTGTCGTCCTTACCAAATGTGTTCTGAGTTGAGGAGGTTACCTGCAAGTTCAATAAATGCATACACCTCTCAAGTATTGAATAATTATGATGAAGGAATAAAGCAGTTTTGGTAAGTATAAGGCAGGTATTACATACCTTCAAAATGTCTACTATTATCAGGCTAGCTACAGAAGAGACAAGAGCTGACTGAGATTCCATAATGGAAAGTGAATATAAAGGAGCATGAGAAAACAGAGTAACTTAGAAACCTGCTGTTAGTATAAGAAAGAAAGGGTAGCAGAGTGGATGCAAAAAAGGTGATAATGTAGGTATAGCTAAACAATTCAAGAATATGAAATGCAACTATGGTAATATTTGAAAGTGTAAATCAAGAATATTAAAGTGAAATATGTAGGAGGAATAAGGTAATCAGTAACAACTGGCAAATTTAAATCAAATAGCTTTACCCAAAAGACTAAATTAATAGCAGCAATGATCTACTTTTAGTGTGACTCAGTGGATGTGGGTGCAGTATTTGTAGAGCAATAGCTGTAGGTAGTCTTACAAGAATAATTTGTAGTGCAGTAACTGTTCAGCAACAAGTTTCTATATAGCATCACTAAAGCAGTCAGCACAAGTAGTAAAGGTATAAGTAAGCCAATATTCTTTAATGTAGACCCATACACCATTAGCTTTAAACGTTAGCAGAATAAACAATAACAAGCAACAATGCAACAACACAAATGATCAAAAAAGTACGTCTAGCTGAAGTAATAAGGTAATTTAGTTGCTATCCACCCAATGTAAGCATCTGGCAACACTGCAGTATTATCTTAGCTATTGCAAGTAGTGAGTGACAGTACAACAGCAGCAATGCTGTAAGGCTAAGATTAATGAGTTGTGAGATAATACATTACATAGCTTTACATATGAATCTAGTGAGACTAATGAGTCTATAGTTACCACGGTCTGTCACTGGACACCCTTGTGTAGTGGCATCGCAATGGCTGCTTCCCAAGCTTCAGGAATATAACCAATGATTAGATTTAGATTAATGATTATAAGCAGAAATTAAGATAGGTCATATTTTGGTACTGATAAACAGGCAACCTGGTGTGGTATCAGACCCCATTGGGGTAAGAATGTTTTATGGATTACAGTGAGAAGAACAACAGTACTAATTCCAGCCATGCATTCAGATGAAGTTCAAATTGTAAATTAATCAGGCAATAGTAAGTCAATTACAGACATGCAAATAGGCTGAGAAAGAGAAAACAGTGAATGCATATGCAACTGAAAATGTGTGTGAACGGGTTGGCTAGCCTGTTATAGACTAGGCTCTGAACATGGTTGCCCAGTTGCTTTAAAACTGCTTAGCCTCCTGCTTTACATTCATGGCTATGATAATAAAATCCTATTTTTCCATATCTTCTGCAACATTAAACTGCGGATTCAGATTGTTTTCTTTTTCCAGGAAAGAGAGTCCATAATATATTATTCTCAAACTGGGTAAGAACCCATTTCACTGCTTGTCATGTCATCCTGTCTAAGCATTAAACTTTTGCTTTGTAAATTTATGGAGTAGTCATTGCATAAAAAAAAACTCCATTCTTCCCAAACTTTGTGTACAATGGTCAGTCAAGGTTGTATCAGGACATTAGATACCTGAAAACATACAATACCCCTTGCCTTAATTCAGCATGTACAGTGTAGGGACATCCCTTACCTTAATGGTGTGGGAGGGTGGCATAACGGTTAAGGTGCTTACCTTAGAAATGCAGGGTGCAGGGTTTGATTCTCACAGGGGGTAATTGGCTAGGCTTAAAGTAGTCCATGAGGGCAGTTAGCCTAGTAATAATCTATGACTATGACTCTATAATATCATACTAGATGCAGAAACAAGTATTGGCAAAAAGTGGGGTGGGGGGGTTGATGCTTTGCACTTTCCTCTGCTAGATTTGCTCCAGGTATCTCCAAACATTGAACACTCTCTGCAATAGTGCCCAAAGTATCAATATTTCAAATTCCTTATATCCTACTTTTGCTCCAGGTATCTCCAAACATTGAACACTCTCTGCAATAGTGCCCAAAGTATCAATATTTCAAATTCCTTATATCCTACTTTTTTGTTAGGTAATCTATTGATTTATATGTGAATAGGACTTACACACATATGCAATCCATGTGAGTACACTCTTCTATATATATATATTGCGCAGTCTTTGCTCAAGAATCTGAGGCTCTAATAAAGCACTCTGGGAGTTATGCTTATTTAATTCTGTTGCAAGAAATGTACTTGTTCTGTACTGTATTTCTGAATATCATTTACATTGATGTTAGTGGGCGGCCACGGTGGTGCAGTGGTTAGCATTGCCGCCTCACAGCAAGAGGTTCTCTAATAAATCCTCGGCTGGGGTGCCTTCTGTGGAGTCTGCATGTCCTCCTGTGGTCACGTGGTTTCCTCCGGTGCTAGATTTGCTCCCACATCCCAAACATTGACATGCTGCAGGTGCCCAAAGATTGGACACTCTAAATTGGCCCTAGGTGTGCATGTGAGTGTGCCTTCTGTGGAAGGACTTACGGGCTGGCAACTCGACACTGTAAAACTCCACTGCCATTCAATGCGGACAAGGTGATCCACTGTGGGAGTTATGCTTATTTAACTGTTGGAAAAAGCCGAAAGAAGAAGAAGAAGAAGATTTACATTGATGTTAGTAAGAGGTTTTTGAGGGCTCAGATGCACTAGGGATGTGCAGACTACTGGGACTCCCTGCAACATTAACAACGTCAGGTCTTTAGTTCCGTCAGTATGTCAGAAAACCATTTGTAGAGGTAGACAAGCTGTCTGCAACACTTAAGTTATGCTTTCACAACAGGCAGAAGCATACTGTAACATCATCTGTGATTCACTCAATAATAAAATATGTTTATTCCTGTTCATCTTAAATGTATATGTTTTTTAATAAGTCGTACATTATATCTTATTAACAAAGACATGTTATAATAAGCCATGACAGACAGACACATACGTCGTCCTTTCATATGGTTTCAGACAGAGAGATAACAAGAGTCTCTCTCTGAAAGAAAAAAAGACAGTGCAAGAGAAAACAAGTGAGTCTTGAACTTTTTATGGTATATTAAGCTTGCTATCCAGTATGCTGGTAGCAGAGAACATCTGAATAAGCAAGTCAGGGTGCAGAACATAATGTGATGTAATTAAAATAAAAAATGTTAGGAATTGTCAAACAATACTTTGTTGCAGTTCACTCGGACTTACTTGACAATAATGCATTCAGAAACCCTTCTTGACCACCCTGCTGTTTTTACCGTACAATGCAATGTGATCGGTCACTATCTGTTTTGTGTTTGCTTTGCATGTTTGAAAAATAAACAATATTTCTCTATTATTAAGGTATTCATTGTTTTATGCAATGCATTATTGAATACCATGCTTTTTGATATGTTCCCTCTCTAGTGTAACACTCTTTTTCTAATGCTGACTCTTCATATAATTTGTAATTCTTACACATTCCTTACATCTATTAATGACTGATTAAATAATTCCTTGGTTGCCAATTATAAACTAAGATTCAATGGAGGATACCTCTATATTATGTCTTTATTTATACAATTTGTTAATTGGGTAGAGCACTTATCCCAGTGGACTACTTTCAGTCTCAGGCCATAATGTGAACACACATCAAGTAGGAAAACTAAAAATAATTTATACAGTAAGTGAGCATTCTAAAAACAAAGGAATAGTTAATAAACAATAGAAGAAATTATTTCAGAAGATAGTCAACAGAAACCACATGTCACTTCTCTTGGTTTACAATTGAAGATGAACAGGCGGGATAGTTTGTTTATATGCTTTATTACAGAGAAACACATCAGGATGGATGACAGCAGTACAAAATATAAACAAACTGATTGACAGACTACACAGACATGCATGCTTACATCTCAATAGCTTACCACAAAATGGCAGTCAGGCTTGGATGTGCTCAGCATTTATACACTTGTGCAAGCCCATGGACAGCTTCTTACAGGTATACATACATATACTGATCTACATCCTCCCTCTTTAATGAATTGCCCACAATACAATGACATTTGGAAAATGCATGCAATTGTATAGACACTAAGAAACAAACGCAATACTTATGTCCTTATGTCCAAGTTGCAGTGTATCTGGATCATGGTCTGGAAATGCAACCTGATTGAGTGATATACCAATCAGAACTTGTTTTAGCAACAGGGACAGTCATTGGTGAACAAAAATATTCTGGAGTTTCAGGATTCTTCTTAGGGACAGGGATATTTACTGGAATATTCTCTGGAAAGCTGGATAACTCACTCTGAGATTTAGAGTCTTTCTCACAGGTATGATACTGCAATACAGGCTCTGATACCAGGACCAAATGTTTCCTATTCCACCTAAATTCTACTCCTTGTGATTCCAAAATGTATGATCTTGGCTCTAGGCATACATTTTCACAACACCAATCCGATCAAAACCTTTGGACATCTGCATCCTCACTATCTCCCCTTCCTGTAATGGAGTGTGCAGCTTGCTGGTCTTATCATAATAAGACTTCTGGGATAAGCATTTCTTCAACAAATGGGCTTTCACTGATCTGTTGTTCTTGACACATGGAAGCAATAGATGACTGCTGATTGATAGTATGGTTCTGGTTTGTCTTGACAGAAGTCTCTCTGCAAGTGAACCAAGACATTTATCATGAGGAATATTTCTGAGATTCAAGAGATTCAAGAAAACATCGCTATTGTCTTATTTTGACTTCTCTAGTATTTGTTACGCACTTTGAACTACATGTTCTGTCAAACCCTTTGACTGTGGGTTCTCAGGGCTACTTGTAACATGAATAAAGTCCCACTCTTCAGCAAATCTTTTGAACTGCTGGCTTGTAAACTGTGTAGCATTGTCAGAAATCACTTTGTGTGAACTACCATGGACTGCAAAATGATGCTTCAACTTAGTAATGACAGTACTGGATGCTAGATTAGGAAGTAGGTCAAGCTTGAACCAATTTGAAAAAGAGTCGACTAACACCAAGTAATGTTGACCATTCCATTTGAAAATGTCTGTAGCTACTGTCGACCAAGGTAGTTCAGGAATCTGGTTTTGCTGAAGTAGTTCTTTCCATTGATGTGGCTTAGTACTATTACATACAGAACAAGATAAAAACACTCTCTCAATGTCCTTTGACATAGGAGGCCAAAATACTAAACCTCTCACCCTCCTTTTGGTAGAATCAGTTCCTGAGTGGCCATGATGCAAAATAGTAATATACTCTTGTTGCAAGGACTTTGGAACAATTACTTTTGGACCTTTCATGATGATACCCTAGTCAAATATGGTTGCAGATCAACTGGTAAGCAAGATTGCTTTGACTGTCATCCTCGACTGATAAAGTGGTTGGGCATCTGAAGAATAGGATCTGTGGCTGTATAACTTCTAAACATCAAGATGTGTGGAAGAAAAAGTTCTCTCTTCCATGACTTCAAATTCAAGTTTCGAATTTCCATGCTGTTCAATGGTATTTCTGGGCTATCTGGACAATGTATTAGCAAGATAAAGAAGATTGCCCTTTGAGTAGACAAGACTGAAATTATACTTTTTCAATCTGAGCAGCATGCGTTGCAATCTGGCAGTAGCTGTATGCATAGGCTTTGTCAAAATAGTGACTAGAGGTTGGTGATCTGTTTCAGTCTGAATAGGTCTACCATAAATATAATCATGGAACTTTGAACATGCAAACACAATTGCCAAGAGCTCTTTCTCTATCTGCGCATACTGCATTTCAGTTTGGGTTAGAGTTCTAGATGCATAGGTTACTAGTCTACCTTCTTGAAGAATGACTGGACTAAGACCAAATTTTGAAGCACCAGAAGAAAGAGTAACTGGTTTGTGAACATCACAGTATCTGAGAGTTGGTGGACTGGCAATTCTCTATTTCAGGACATCAAATGCTTTCTGGTATTCCTCTAACCATTACCAAGATACATCTTTTTATGTCAGCTTTCTAAGCAGTGCTGAAAGTTGGCTCAAGTCTGGAATGAACTTGCTAGTTAGTTAACCATGCCAAGAAAATGTTGTAAGGCTTGTACATTGTCTGGAGCTGGATCTCAAGAATAGCAGTTTGCTTGGAAGAATCTGGTTTTAAGCCTGAACTGATAAATAAATGACCAATATAAGTAACTTCTTGTAGCCTGAACTTGCACTTCTGAGGATTCCGCTTAAGATTCTCTTCACATGCCTTTTCCAGAACTTTCTTGAAGTTACTGTCATTGTCAGGTTCACCATTACCTCCTACAAGAATATCTACTATAATAGCACACACAGACCCAGAAAAAAAAATTGTTCCATGGCACACTGGAAGACTTCACTGACAGAATTTATCCCAAATGGCATTCTCAAAAATCTGTACCTGCCAAAAGGAGTACTGAAGGTGGTTAGCAAGGAAGATTTTTTGGTCAAGCAAAATTTGCCAAAATGAACTCTTTGCATCTAAGACAGAAAAAAACAGTGGCATTTGGCATAAGAGCAGCAACTTCTTCAACTATGTGCATAGGATGATGAGGTATTTTTAATGCTTTGTTCAAATCTCTTGGATCAATACATATTCTGATATATTCTGAGCTTTTCTTATGAGCTACTACCATGGAAGATACCCATTCAGTAGGTTCTTCTACTGGACAAATCACACCTTGCTGCATCATTTTATCTAGCTCGGCTTTGACTCTGTTTTGCATAGCTACTGGAACTTTCTGGGCTGGCCTGACAACTGGGCTGACTTCAGGGTCTAACTTCATGGAGTACACAACTTGGAGTTTGCCTAGTTTGTCTTCAAAAAGATCAGCATAATTAGAAAAAACGGACGGGGCAAAATTAAAATAGTGGTCATTCAAGCTTACATGGTGGACTTTTTTATTAAATGAAAGCAGTCTCATTTTCAAAATGTCTCTGAGGCCTAATAATGACTGTACGCGCCTTTTGACCATGTAAAAATGCAAGTCATAGTTGTTCCCAGTAGAGTAACATAAAAGTACTACTGAACCTTCAGTCTGAATTTCTTCACCACCATAAGCAACATGCTTTGCACACCTAGCCTAATCAAGCTTCTCACCAGCACATACTCTAGCAAATGTTTCTGCTGACATAACATTGCACTTTGAACCTGTGTCAACTTTGAGCTCTATGCATCTTCCATTTATCCAAACAGTACAAAATACTTCATTCTATGCCCATAAATCTACAACACTGACTGTTTCATTAAGCACAGACACACCATCAACATAAAAAGTAGGATCAGAGCTTTCTAAACTGATCAACTTGTCTCTTTGAATGTTCTCTTTTAATAAAAGAATTAGCCTCTTTTGATTTACAAAATATTTGGAAATGATTCTATTTTTTACATGTGTGGCATTGCTGACCAAAAGCTTTTATCATATAGGCAGATGATTACCACCACAATTACAACAGCTGACTATGAGGCTAGGTGAGGGTACATACTGAGTTTGCTGACTCATCCTTATGCTTCACTGACACTGTGCACACTCTGGAATTTGCTAGAAAGCTATGGGGTTTACCAGTGACTGGTGCAGGGCTCACAGTTGCTGCCATGTGCTTGGGCCTGTTTTTCTTAACCACATGCTGCATACTATCAACATGAGCTTTAGAAGATACGGGAAGCATGCATTTCTCATTTTTAACCATATTTGTGTGCTTTTCTGTAAGCTTATATATCTGAAAAATCTCAATGGCTTAAATCATTTGATCAGTTAAATCACTGTCACGAAGCAAAATCTTTCTCACAGCATCATCTTTAATACCACACACAAGTCTGTGTTTTATCAACTCATCCCTTAAATCACCAAATCTGTATATTTTAGTATGTTTAGCTTTATTTCTCAAGTCAGTTATATGCTGCAAAAGTTTCACCATGCTTTTGATCTCTTGTGGAAAATAAGTGCCTTTCCATTGTAATATTCATTTGGGGGTTACACATTTCTCTAAATTTATGCTTTAAGCACTCTGGGTCTTCTCTTGACTCAGCCGGTACCACAATATGATGCCCCCCCTCCTGCAAACACAGCAGGTGCATGCATAAATTAATCGTCTCTCTCTATGGCTTCTAAACCAACTAATTTAAGCAAAATAAATGCCTTTGTATGGTTATCTTTATCAGAAAATGCAGCTTGTATGAAAATATTGTACGCCTGCTCAAACACTCTCCAGTTCTCTGCAAATATTATCAAAGACAAGTGGAAATGTTTTTTGAAAATTTTCAGCCATGCCAACAAAATATGCCCAAACACAGTGAAAATATGGCCCTTGTAATTATATACGAACATGCACATAAAGCCAGTACTTGTAGTAACATTCAAATGTAGACTAAACCCTTCAAAATACTGTACTTTGCAAAACATGCTTTAAAATGGCCATATTTTGTGAAATAACTGTACTGTAATGCTGCACAAACTTGCAAACACTTTGTACACTTTGGATATCTCAAATAGCTTTAATTAATGCAAAAAAGTAGCACATAGCAAAAAATGTGGTCATTTTCCTTATTTTATACATTTTATGTGATTCAGACTTTATTTCAAACATTTCATAGGTGCATAGGTTCATAGGTGTGTATTAGGCTAATGGCCCTGGAGCCTTTTCAAGCCTAGCCCATAGGATTGCCCTGGCATCATGCCACCCAACCTTAGTTCCCAGTGCCTTTGTCGAGCAGAGCCACTGGAGTGATCCCTGGGGTGAATTTTCTACATCCCATCCACTCATCAAGATTTCTCTTGAAGAGGGCCAGTGAGGTGCTCTGCTTGACATGTATGGGAAGTCTGTTCCATAGCATGGGCAGTCTCTGGGTTATAAACCTATCCCTCCAGCATGTTTTGTTGATTGTGGTAATGATGTTGAGGTCTCTGGAGCATGTGGTGTGGAGGGATTGAGATTTCTTTAGATGTAGCATTTCTAACAGTTCTGGGTCAGACATGGCTTTGTAATTCAAGCAGCGATCGCCTCTAAGTAGGCAATATGAGACAGAGAATAATTGGAGTTTTTTAAATGTAATTTCATAACTATTTTGAATATTTTTTTCAATATGTTGCAGTTTTGGACATTTTGTTTAATTAGAAATTCATTTTGAGTGTTTTATATTCTTTGAGTAAGAATTCATTTTAGTAAGTTTTGTTACCTGGAATTTGTTTGTTGATCCCATTCTGACACCATGTCACTCGTCTTGGTTTACAATTGAAGACGAACAGGCAGGGTAGTTCATTTATATGTTTTATTACATAGAAACACATCAGGACGGATAGCAGCAGTACAAAATATGAACAAACTGATTAACTGACAGACTACACAGACATGCATGCTTACATCTCAATAGCTTACTACACAATGGCAGCCAGGCTCACATGTGATCAGTATTTATACACTTGTGCAAGCCTATTGAAAGTTTCTTAAAGGCATACATACATATTGATCCACACCACTATGCATGATAATTACATCAGTTAGAGTAGCAACATGTTAGGAGTTAGAGAAGATGATAGGCAGTATGTGTCAGAGATTATGGAGACTAGGTTATGTGACATGAAGCCGAACATTTACAAGCAGCTTGTGCTGTGAGATGTTCTTAAGTTGTGCCCAAAAGGAGAGTAGTTAGCAAGGCCTTTAAGGTTTGAAGGAAAATCTCTCCAGAGCTTGGATCCAAGGGTAGAAAATAATTGGTTAGAGCACTCAAGTCTGGTTTTAGATGCTTGCAAGAGAAATCCTGAGTAGCTATGAGATCTATGTAAGCTAGAGGAAAGAGAAGGGTGGGAATTTTCTTTCAGGACTTGGAAAAGTTGGGAGACAAGAAGTAGATTGGCTCATTGAGCTGTCAGACAGTTGGCTTTGGCTTGTGTAAGACGGTGGTGTTCATGAGGAAAGGGTAATGAGGTGGCAGATGGAGTTGGAGATCTGTATGGTGGCAGAGTTTCTTTTGGAGCAAATGCTACATGAGGTAGGGATTACTCAAGCTGGGCTAAAAGAAACCCTTTGCCAATAGCATTTCTTGTTGGGTGGGAGAGGAAAGAACAGATTTTGTTGGCTCAGAAGAAAAGGGAGTTTATCTTTTTCTGGGTGAGATTTCAAGATGATGGTTGAAGCTAAGTGAGGGATCAAGTCAGACTTCTAGGTATCTGAAGGTCCTAACCTGCTCAATGGCATTATTAATGTGATCAAGAATAAGAAAAGAGTTGGGGCCCCTTTAGCTTTTAGTGGAGGTTCCAAAGAGCATAGTTTTAGATTTTGAAGAGTTTAGTAATAGTTTTTTTTGTTTGCTTGTTTTTTTGCTTTTGAGACATTAATGAAGGATAGGAAATCATTTTGTAGATCATGTTGAAGTGAGTGGGTTGTATGGTTGGATCAGAAGATAACCATGTCATTAGCATATAGTAAGACTGGAGGTTAGGGAAGGCTGAGTGTACGCTTATTTATAAAAATGGAGAAAAGAAGAGGATCCAGCATGGAACCTTGATGAATTCCTTTAAGAAAGGGAGCAGCTGTTGGTGTACTGTTGTTAAAGTGTACTGAGAAATGCCAGTTAAATAGGTCATTTTGGAAATCAGGAATTACATCAGGGCTAATCCTAATATCACTGAGGTGGTTAAATAGGACTGGGTCATCAGTGAGATCAGCGGCCCTGGTAAGGTCTATAAATGTGGGTCCAGTTAAGAGGCCTTCATTCATAGCTAAAAGGATGTGATCGGTGAAGGTCCAAAGTGCAGTGGAAGTTCTGTAACCAGACCACAAACCATGTTGCTTGGAACAGAGAAGACAGTATTGACTTGTGTAGTTTGTAAGTTGATTATAGACCATTTTTTTCTAAGATTTCTCCAAAGGTAGCGAGGATAAAGATTAGACAGCAATCACTGGGTAGCTTGTGGTTGGAGTTTTTGGAGAGAGGTATGATTTTTGCTGTTTTTCATATATTGGGCATATCATTTTGAATTAATCAAAGGTTGTAAATATGTAGCAGAAGAGTAACAATAAACTCCCTGCATTAGAATATGAACCAGGAGGAGAGGGTGTATAGCCCAGCTGACGAGTTAAGTTTTAAGTTTTCAAGGAGAGGTATAATATATTTGGTTATGGCCTTTTTAAAGTTGTAGAGGGGATTATAAGGGGGTGAGGGAGAAGGTGAGTGAGGGAGTATAGTATGTAAGCTAATGGTGGGGTGGCTGGAGAAGTGAGTACTAAATTCTGAGGATGAGAGAGAAGGTGAGGAAGACTGAGCATTGGGAGGAATTTTACAACCTGTTAACTGGCAGACCACTGCCCAGAATTGTTTTGGGGAGTGAAAAAAGTTTGATTGATGTGTCCTCATATGATGGCTCTTACAATGTCTAATTGCTTGTTTGGACAGGTTTCTGAGGAAGGGGTAGTGTTGTCTGTTAGGAGATGAGACAGGCTTCCAGGAGAGTCATGTTTTTTTTTCTGAGAGATAGGAGGGCTTTGAGTTTGTAAGTGAGGCAGATGTTTCTCTCGGGCTTGTACAGTCTTGTGACTATTGGGAAGAAGAGTCTTTGTAGATTACAGAGATGTTGGGTGAAGAGTGGGGCGCCATTGTTAGGGTCTGTGGAGGAGAGCATTGGGGCCCAGTTAAGATAGATATGATTTTAGTTTGTTAATGTTTACATGAGATTTATGGAGGAATGTAATTAGTTTTGGAGGCGATGTCTTGCAATCAAGGTGGATGTTGAAGCTTATAGGACATGATCACTTAGGTTGTAAGGGTGGATAGAGATATGAAAAATAAGTGAGGGGTTGTCTGTGATTATAGATCAAGCAGTGAGTGATATAATGAGGAAGAAATGGGTTTGGTAGATTCAGAAACAAGTTGTGTGAAATTAAAATACATTAAGAAGTTCAAGTATGCAGTTTTGTGAGATGCAAAAGAGGTTGAGGTAAAAGTCACCAAGAAGAATAAGATTTTTGATGCTCTGAACAGAGGAGTTTAAGTCCTGGAGTAGGTTATTAAACTTTTGTAATGAAGCAGAAGGAGGGGGAAAGGCAACAGCTAGAAGAATTGTGGAGCTAAATGGAGTATATTTGTGTTAGTAACTAATATGGAAGAGAATATGAGGAGGCATTACTTTAAGCAAGCATAGATCCTGCTTTTTCTGATTACCTTTAAATGACGGTGTTTTGCTTTGAAAGATGGCCTACATTTCTTTTACAATGAGACCATGTAACACTGATTCTCATTTTAATTGGAGCAGCTATGGGCTATCATCTGCATAATCCATACATAGTAACTTATACTGCCTGTTGTTACTGTAATCTGTGTTTTCAGAGTGATTAGGAATATTGATTGTTAAAATGGTTTTAGTAATGCTATGGTGAATCTCGGTTTAATTTCTCCGAGTCTATTGGGTTTCTAATACCATGACAGGAATGGACCCCATTTTTATATCAAAGTATGGTTAAAGTTTGTGAAATTAGTATTGTTTCAATGTTTGATGTTAGCCAAAAGTGCTCTTCACAGCACCTGCAATGTACTCAGAAACTGAGTCCTTCTGAAATTCATACAGAGTTACATGTATCAGTTGCATATCAAAATAACACTGTAAATTCTTTTTTTATAAGACCCATTGCTCCTACTACTATTGGAACTGTCTGGGTATCCTTCTTCCATGTTGCCCTGAATTATTTCTGCAAATCCTGGTATTTTATGACTTTGTGTCTCTCTGTATGTAAGACACTATAATTACCAGGTGTAGCAATTTCAATGATTAATATTACTTTTGTCGTCTTTTCATGAACTACATTATTTGGTTTTCTCACATTTTTTTTAATTTCTCCAAGACTTTTGGGTTTCTAATACCATGATGGGAATGGACCCAATTCCTAAGTCTGTACGAGTATGATTAAAGTTTATGAAATTAGTATTCCTTCAGTCTTTGATGTTAGCTAGAAGGGGGTCTTCACAGCACCCACAAAATGCCCAATGATGACTCCTGCAATTTGTATTACATGTTTTTACATGTATCAGTAACATATCTAAGTACAATTGCAAATTCTTTTTTATAAGACCCATTGCTCCTACTACTATTGGAACTGTCTGAGTACCCTTCCACATTGCTCCCATTTCTGCCAGCAAATCCTGGAATTTTATGACTTTGTATGTCTCTGTACATAAGACACTAAATCACTGGGTGTAGCAATTTCAATGATCACTGCTAGTTGACGCTATAGTCAGGCAGACTGATGTCCCACTCACCAAGATGAACAAGGAGAAAATTATAGTCAGCTGCCTGTTGGGTGCCAGGATCTGCCACATAATGCATGCACTAAAGTCACTCCACAACAAGTACACATATGAGTCTGTCATTGTCCATGCTGGAGTGAATGACTTGAGACGTACCTCCCTGGACTACATGAAAAGAGACATGAAAGACCTCTCGGATCATGTGGCCTAGGTAGGTATGACCCTAGCCCTGAGTAGCATCCTGCCTTTGCCCAGAATGATACCACAGTATAAGGACAAATTATTGACTTCAACAATTGGCTAAGCTTTGGTATCATTCAAGGCGGATCCATTATCTGTCTGCCTGAGGCCACATGATTGACAGACCATGATGATTTGCCATAGATAGTCTGCACCTGTCACCCCTGGGATTCAGGTTACTGGCTGAGGCTGTTGCCACCCATATACTACCTTTTTTAGACAAAGTTCAAAGGACAAAACCACCACCATAACAGGTACAAGCATGCAAAATCTGAAGGTAATGCTAGTCAATGCTAGAAGTCTAAACCTCAAAATGCACTCTCTCGAGGCACTCCTAAAAATGGAGAACATTGATATCTGTGCAGTAACTGATGCCTGGTTCAAGGCTCCAGAGAGCACCCCTGCCATACCAGGCTACAACTCTTATCACACTTTTTGGCCACCAAACCAGGACTGAAACACTAAAGGTGGAGGAGTGCCCATATTCATCAAGGATATTCACAGCACCAGGCTAGTTGCCCAACACAATGTGCCTGAAATTCTCCAGGTGCAAATAACACTAGGTAAGACTGCAATCCAAACTGTAGCTTGCTACAGATCACCCACCATGCCCCAAGATTCTCACTACACCTTCCTAAACATACTGGAAATATTAAGATACAACCAAACACCCTAATACTGGGTGATTTCAACTACCCTGCCATTAACTGGGAAAACTACTCATGTACCAACACCTTTGCCCAACGGTTCTTGGAATTCAAAAATTCCAATGCCCTGGATCAACTAATCCATAGTCCCACCAGGGGCTCCAATATCCTAGACCTGGTCATTACCAACATGGGAAATCGATGCTCCACACCTATGGTCACCCTCTCGTTGGTCAGGTCTGACCATAAGCTAATCACCCTTGACATCCACATCCCTCCCCCACCCCACAGTAAGGAAACCTCCGTAAAAAACTTCTCCAAAGCCAACTTAATGCTACTCAAGTCAGAAGTGACAAACTTCATGACACCCATGCAGACGGGAACTGAAAGTTCGACTGCTGAATCCTACACTAAGGCACTGTACAAGCACATCCACACATGCATGAATCATGCCATCCCAAATAGAACCAAGGCACTCTCCTCCAAAAAAGGAACCCAGTCTGGTGGTCCCCTGCCATAAACAAACTTTACAACAAAAGGAAGAAAAAGAGGAAAATATCAGGATGCAAAAAAAACTCCCTTACTAGCCTCAGTAAGAAGCTGAGATCCCTCATAAAATCCTCCAAAGCTAGTTATGAAAATAAAATTGCCAAAAATTCCAAAGACAACCACAAGGCATTCTATAGCTATGTCAACAATCTAAATGGCAATGCTCAGATCTGCTCCAAGCTACAACAGAATGGCACTAAATATACTGATCCCAAGGATATTGCCAATATCCTGGCAGATTGATTCAGTGCCAACTTCACCCCCATCTCACACCCTTAAGGGCCCATTTCAATACCGAAAGATTGCTAAATTCTGGTAATAATGGCCACACAGGTAACAACCACACTCTCCAAAGATAAGAATACAGCATTCATGGGACCAGACAACATCCCAAGCTGTGTACTATATGAACTATAAAATGAACTGGCACCTCACCTAAGTGTCATGTTTAATCATAGCCTCACCTCAGGCTTTGTGCCTGCTGAGTGGTGCACAGCTACAGTTATCCCACTCCACAAGGGGGGATCCACCTTGGATCCTGGGAACTACTGCCCCATCAGTCTGATGAGCCTGATCTGAAAGGCCATGGAACATATTGTCATGGAACTTATAAACAAAGACATTGACAACCTTCAAACACTAGACCCCACCCAGTTTTGGTTCGTGAAGGGCCGATCTTGTCTTCTGAACCTGACTGACTTCTTTGAATCAGTCTCCAGAGCTGTGGACGAGGGTAAGGCAGTCCACACAACCTATCTGGACCTCACCAAGGCCTTTGATTTCATCCCCCACTCTGGAATCATTGATAAACTTACTAAGCTGGACATTAATCCTTATGTCATTCGATGGGTTGCCAACTGGCTTACTGACAGAAACCACACTGTAAAAGTAGCCGACTCCAAATCCAGCTCCAGACAAGTGACAAGTGGAGTACCTCAGGGTTCAGTCTTGGGGCCACTCTTGTTTGGCATCTACTTCTCTGAAGTACAGGCCAACACTAAGGGACTCTGTCTAACAAAGTTCACAGATGACTGCAAACTGGGAGCCATTATTGAATCCCCAAATGATGTGGATATTCTACAAAAGGCCCTTACAGAAACAGATGCTTGGTGCCAGAACCATGGGCTCAAGCTTAATGCCAAGGAATGTATAGTTATACCCTGGGAAAAGACATGTATCCGTGAATTACCACATAGGTGGCAGTACACTAAACACTGAAAGTGTGATAATAGACTTAGGGACACAGGTGGACAGTGGTCTCACTTTCGATAACCACATCGCCATAACAGTCAGGAAATCATTCTATGTGGCACACCTCATCACTAAGGGCTTTTCATCCAGAAAAAAGGAGGTCATTGTCCCACTGTACTTATTCCTCATTAGACCCATTATAGAATACAACGTCCCGTTTGGTATGTACCTCTCAAGACATCTGTAACAACTGGAAAGGCCACAGAAATACCTCACTAAAAGAATCACAGGCCTAAAGCAGATGCCCTATGCTAACCATCTATAAAAACTCCAGCTATACTCTGTCGCATATCATCTACTCAGAGGCAATCTCTGCTTAACATACAAGGCCATGTAAAACCCAGAGTTGTTGGACATGCTACACTTAAAGAAATCCCAATCCCTGAGAGCAACAAACTCCAGGGATCTAAACCTTGTCATCACAATGAACAAAACATGCTGGAGGGATAGGTTACTGACCCAGAGACTCCCCAGACTCTGAAACAGACTGCCCATACATATCAAGCCGAGCACCTCTTTGACCCTCTTCAAAAAGAACCTTGATGATTGGATGGGAGATAGGAAATTCACCCTGGGGATCACGTCAGTCCCCCTGCTAGACAGGGGTCCTGGGAATTAAATATTGTGGGAAGAAATAGCCAGAGAATTGTTATGGCTAGGCTTGTATATGTCCTAGGGCCGATAGCCTAGTACCAACCTATGAACTTATGAACCTATGGACTATTATATCTGGTTTTCTCACATCTATTTTTTGAACTGTTGGTAATGGGTGATCCTGTGTGATATAAACTTCATCATTTTCTACAATGTTTTGTGGCTCATGTTTCCAGTGTTTTTTTCAGCAACTTCAATTCCATAATGTTTGCACAATCCCCAATGCAAAAGTCTGGCAGCATTATTATGCCTTACAGTATACAGGTCCTCTACCAATAGTGTATCACACCCAGCAACAAGATGTGCAACTGTTTCCAGTTTTACAGAACCTACATTTATCTGTTTCTCCCACATGTTCAATGGACTTTATAAATCGAGTATCCACTATCCTGGGGCATTGATATTAACTGTCCACCTTTTGGTTTAAATTCACCTTTCCTTAACCGTTCTTGCATCAAATTCTGATCGACTTAAGGTTGCTCCATGAGTTTTCTGTACTTGCAACTATATTCATTCTACTTGCATAGTTCCTGTCTTCTCATTTGATTCCCACCCTTATATGTTTTCTTTTGCTTTTTGGCACATTCTGTTGTTACCTGATTTTTGCTTACTTCTGGTTTGGTTTCCATTCCTGCTTGACACTGATATGCTTCTGCTAAACTAAGCAGGGAAGTTATCTTAGATTTGTTCTCTTCATGTTTCAAAACATTCACTATGTTTGGATCTGTTGAGGTCAGCAGATGTATATGCAGTCCTACAATTGCATATTTATACTTACAATCAATATCGAGGAGGCCCATATCTCCTTCAGAACAAGGGATATATAATCTTGGTATACACTGATTTTTATATATCATTTGATAAGCGTGAATCATTTTTCTTATTTTTCTGTTCAATCAATACAATACCTTTTGGGTCCAATCAATCATCCTAAAACTGTTAGTTAGAATAGGAAAAGTAAGTTGGCTTATAGCTTGGACTTTGTTCCTAGATGTCATGGCTGCTTTCAGTATTAATTTTAGTCTTGTAAAATACTCTTTACTGAGTTTTGTTCACATTTGTTTATGTTTTATTATCGATCTTTCATCAGTTGCAAAATGTTTATGCACTCTCTACTGCTCAAGTTCCTTTATATCACATTCCTGTCCCAGTCTGATATTTTCTTGGTGTTGCAGCTTTCCTACTATAAATTTTGCTTTAGCACATTTATCAAGACCAAATGACATTCTTATATCATCTGAGAAAGTTTTGACCACTTCCAGTTGTGCCTTCAGCTCCTCATCTGATGAACTATACAGTTTTAAGTCATCCAAAAAAGAAGATGAGAAGTCTTTACACTTTGTTGTTGTCTGGGAGCCAAATTGCAACCATGACTTAATCTGTTAAGTAACAGCTTAATGGGTTAAGGGTAAGGCAAAAGAGCAACAGTGATAAAGCATTTTTATACAAATTTTTATCCTGGGATAATAATTTGTCCTTAATCATGGCTTAGCTGCAAAGTGGTTTGCCACTGTTTTGTAGTCACTGTAAGCACTCCTTTATCTATGAATGCAGGATGCAGGGGTTGGGAGGGTGGCCTAATGGTTAAGGTGCTTGCCTTACAAATACAAGGTGCAGGATTTGAGTCTCACAAGGAATAACTGGCTAGGCTTAAAATGGCTCGCAAGGGCAGTTAGCTTAGTATGAACCTATGCTGTCTAATGCTTTTTTATATCTGTCCATGCCATACTTAGATTCCTCTCCTTTTTACAATTCTCCATTATGACTTTTATTTACCAACAAATAATCCTTTGTTCCATATGACTTTCTTTTCTTACCCTTTTGTTCTTTTGCCATGATTGAGTTTTCTTCTAAATGACTATATATAGTTTATACATTGTCGGAAGGTAAGTTAATGATCTATAGTTTTTAGGATAGCTTGGTGTGAGTTTGGGGTGCACATATACTTCTTACTCAGGGCTAATTCTTCAGGTAACAATGTTAATACTTTTAGCCAGAAGTTAGGTACTACATCTGGTCCTGGGGTTTTCCAGTTTGCAGCTTTTCTTATCTTTGTTTCAATCTCTCAGCCATTATTTCATCCCATTTTATACCCTGTACATTGAACTTCTTACTCTTTCATTTACTTCTTCTATCCATTCAGCATTTGTGATGTTCAACAGGGTCTTTTCAGATATTTCTCCAAAATGTGTCTATTTCTTCTTTTCTGGTAGTGTTTTTATTCCTTTTGCTTTGTTGTCCAATTCTCTATAAAATGTTTTTGGATCATCAATAAATTGTTTATTTTGCACTTTTCCTTTATATATGTCTGCATGTCTTCTAAGTTTTTCTGCCTATGCTAATATCTTAAGTTTATTATTTGCAATAGTGCATAATAGATCCCGGTCTGTTCTAATACTGCTAATTGCTTTTACCACATCTATCTTTCTAAGTATTTTTGTTAATCTGTACCCTCTTCTATACTAACAGTGACATTTCTTGTCTTAATTCCATCATCGTTTTTCTGTTCCGTACTTCCATGTTGGCGTTTGATTTTTTCCCTTCCTTTATTGCCCTGTATTTTTATGGTAACATTTTATCTATTATTAATTTTGCTGCACAGTAATATATCCCATTTACTTCTGTTATATCATATGAATTTTTGTCAGTAGTCTTGATTACTGTGTTCACTTGTTTTATCAGACTTCTAACATTTTGGATCTTATTGACTTTCTGTAATCTACTTCTTTCATCAATCTCAATACGTCTATCCATATGTTCTAAATCAAGCAACTCTTCCCTTAGATCTTTTTCTTCTAAATTGAGGGCACATTCTTTTTCTTTGTTTCTTGTGAACATACTACAAAATGTTCCAAAACATCTTCCTGTGACATATTCTCTTCAGCTGCATCCTGCATCATGCATTACTCTTTCATATGGGAACTCATAGGGCTATCACTCCACAATATTGACTGTCAGAGTTGCCACTGTTTCCTGTTCCTTCCCTTGCTCTGCAACTCAAATTGAACTTTTTTACTGGATTCCTACTGAAGGGTCCAGAGTATCTTTGTGTGGGAACTGATCATATACTTCCTGTTCCACTGGTTTCTCCTTAATTTGGGGACTCAATATTCCAACATACTGTGATGTTACCAGAGCTAAATTTTCTACACTAAATTCTTCTCTTCACATGTAATCTATAAAATCAGTTTCTATTTCTTTAACTTCTCCATTACTAATCCTCTTTTCTACTTTCCCCCTTTGTTTACTTATTTTTGTATTATTAAATTTCCATATCTAGGTGCCTTTGCCTCTATTCCTCTTCAAATATCTGTGGTGATGCTTTTTGTGTTAATTAGTTTTAATTTCTCCTCTGTATAAATATTGCACCATATTATATATCTTTTTCCTTCCCATGTCTATACTTCTTCAGATGTGTCCTAGTCTACCTGTTTCTCCTTACTTTGGGAACTCATTTTTCCATCATTCTGTGACATAACCTGTGTTATACTTTCTAAACTAAATCCTTCACTTTGCCGGTTTCCCATAACTTCAGCCTCTATTTATTTATTTATTTAACTTCTACTTTATCGGTCTTCTGTTCTAACCCCCCCCCCCCCTGTGATCTTACTTTTCTTTTTATATTGTGAAAGTTTCTATATCTGGGTGTCTTTGCCTGTATTTTTCTTCAGATATCTTTGGAGCTGTTTTTTTTTTTTTTTTGCACTGATTACTTTGGCTTTCTCCTTTGCATAAATATCACACCATACCAGATCTCTATTTCATTCCCATAACCATATTCCTTTTTCATCTCTTGCAAAAATCTCTAAGTTTGGTTCTTTATATTTTTGCATTTCCTCAGTCACTTCTTTTTCCAAACAGCCCAAGGTTTATTGGGCTATATAATGTTTTTCATGAATCTGTTGTATTAATGAACACAAATTTGCATTTGAAGCTTTTGACAGCTTTTCTTATGCAAGTATTTTTCTTTCCTCTAATTTCTCTCGTAATCTTTTTAATATCCTCTATCTGGAAATTCTGGGCTTCTTGCATAATAGTAACAATACATCATTTCTTTCTTATTCTCAGTACTCCATTCTATCACATTTATGCCTTTCTTTGGCCTGACATGTTTTGTGCATTTGCGGATTACTACTTCCTTCTACAATGGGGCAGGGGGACATCCTTCCCCGGAGCCTGGCCTAACCCCATTGTAGGAATGTTTCTGTGTCTTAAGAATTCTACAATGTCATTTTTTCCAGTACTGGCACCAGTGCACCTACCACGATTGGGCACTTTTTATCCTGGGACTTGTACATCGAGCTGTCTTTTTTAGTGTTTAACTTACTTCTCTCTGTGATATATGCTATGTAAAATACAGTCTAAATATCAATGTCATCTTGGAGCATGATGGTGGAATGATTTTATTTTGATGAAGTCTCAGGCAGAGATGAAATCATTCATTACTAATAAATTCTAATTCATATGTTTTCTTCATGTTCATTCATTTATTTATAAGCACCAGCTTCCTTCATTGATACTCTACACCTCTGATTATTAGTTTTTTCATATAGCATATATTAGGCGACTAGTACCTTAGCGTGTGTGTGTATGTGTTTGTGTGTGTATGTGTGTGTGTGTATATATATATATATATATATATATATATATATATATATATATATATATATAATATATATATAAATATCTATATCTATACCTCCACACTGTAGTATGATCCTGGAGTTAGTATATATAGTTGGGGGGATGTAGGGGGCACAGCCCCCTACATTGGGGGGTGAGGGACATAGCCCCCCACCTACTTAGATTTTATACTTATGAATCTAATTTCACTGAAAGCTAACAATATAAAACCAAAAGTAGATGAGGGGCTGTGCCTTCCACACCCCCCTAACTATATATACTAATTCCAGGATCGCACTACAGTGGAGAAAAGGGCATATACATTTTATTTGTCCAAGAGTACTTACATTCAGTGAAATGAGTTTTCAGTGATTTGAGCTTTCAGCGATTTGGTGTGTGTTTTGAAATTCAGTGAAATGAGTTTTCAGCCCATGTGTGTGTGTGTGTGTGTGTGTGTGTGTGTGTGTGTGTGTGTGTGTGTGTGTGTGTGTGTGTGTGTGTGTGTGTGTGTGTGTGTGTGTGTGTGTGTGTGTGTGTATATATATATATATATATATATATATATATATATATATATATATATATATATATATATATATATATATATATATATGTGTGTGTGTGTGTGTGTGTGTGTGTGTGTGTGTGTGTGTGTACATATACTAACTCTGCAATCTCTGGGGAAAGGAAAGATTCTCCTACCCAGGGATTGTCAGTCTCCTCACACAACTGTCAACCACCTGTCTGGATTGACCAAATGGTGTTGATCTCCTGGGTATCAACATTCTTTCATTTTGATAGGATGTGCGACACTATATGTATGTACGACATGTACATACCTAAAGTATAGGTAGTGAAAAGGGAATGAAAACCTTGTAGTATATCGACTTAAAAAGGAGTTCTCCAATATCCCAAAACTATGTGAATCATATCTGGAATCCACACCAAAAATAATACTTATGTGTGACCCTGCCGAAGAGATATATTTTCCTATTGGAGGAAGTCAAGCATTCATGTTAGATGCAGCTGAGCTGTTCTCCTCTGAAACGTTCATTAACTCCTTTTACCTATTGTAAGAGGTCTGTGGGAAGCATCTGGATCTAGTTCTGAAGTTGTCTTCAATGTCTTCCTTACTAAAGTTCTAACAATGGATGTTAAGTGAATTATCCATAACTTTTCCAGTCTGATAAATGTAAAATTGGAGGATGCTGGCATATAAATCAAATTGATATAGAGTTGGAATTAAAATGCCTAAAGATGTTGAAGCTTCTCTAAAGACATTCACATAAGTCTTTTTTAAAAGAGCTAAAAGGCAATATTAAAATAGTATTTCTATCTAAATTGCAGTATGCCTGTACAAAAAGTCAACATCAGAAGCAGGTTGTTTTGCTCTCTGAAATGTAATGGAAAAGTATATAATGTCCGGAAAGCAAAATCATTAGCTTAACAAAGTCGACAGGCAGACGTTACGTGAAATCACAGTTAAAAGGGATATTATGATGACTTGATAACTAATGGATCTGTATAGGAACAATCAAGGAAGGGTCAAGGTGGCATCTAAAACTGAATATACAAAATTGTTCATGGTGAAGAAAGGAGTTAAGACAAAGGTGAATTTTAGCATCTTGGCTGTTTATAATTTATATTAACATAATAATAGAAAACATATCACAAGAGGACGTGTGCAACTGGTAAAAACTGAAGAATAAATGATTCCTGTTCTGTACTATGTCAGTGACATACTATTATTTTCATTAAGTCTCATAAAATTAAAAAGGCAGCTGCAAATCTTGAACCACAACGAGATGAAGACAGGATCAAGCATAATGCTGATAAAACGAAATTACAAGCATTTGATAAGGAACATGTCTTTATTTTATATTTTATCGCATTTGTTTACCGGGAAAGTCCACTGGGCCTAAAAGAGCCTATTTTCGGTGGAACCCCGGGGAGAAAAGCTCCGACAAGAACATAGATGCAGGAAAAAAAATTTAACATTAATTGGTAGAAACAGGATTACACATAGTGGTTACAGTAATATAGACAGAATATATACAAAAGTCATAAGGAGAAAGGAGAACTTCAAATTGGACACAACTACTGAACAAAATTGTACAAGTCTAGATTTATAGAACTCACGGTTTGATAGTTCATATAATAGTTGGTATAACAAACTGAACTAATATTCCCACTATGCAAAATGCAGATGTATTAGTTCAATAGTAAATGATTAGTAATAACCTGTTGGAGCATTCTACATCCTTCAGAGTCCTGAAAACTTAAAGAATCAGCTCTCCATAATTTGATTTGTTTACATTGGTGACCAAGAATGCAATGAGTACAAGGTCTGTGAGAGGACGGAATGAAGGACACTGATTTACTCATTATACAGAAAGAGAATTACTGACATTAGAAAAGTCAAGTCCACTACACATTTTTGAACATGAAGAAGTAAAGGTATAATCATAATCCTAATGTTTTAAGGAGCTTATATGAAATAAACTCAGATCACTCATAAATTTCTTAAGGATTCTTCTGGCCATAACAATCCTTTTGAAGAATTTGACCTTTATATCATGGAATCTGTCAGAACACTGGACTGCCCCCCCCCTCCACCTCCAAATAATCAGGAAATCATCTTTACTAAAGTGCTCTAGACTTGAACAAAATGTGAAGAGAAGAGTGGCCATCATGGTTAAGCATAAAAACACAGCAATGTGCAAGGCTTTTTAACAAAACCATGTCACAGGGCTATATGAACCTGTTCTAATGTTTGTCTTTTCGGCTTTTCCCAGTTAGTTGTCACCACCATGGAACTCCGGTCCACTAATGATTGGCAGTAGATTTTTATGGTGCCGAGTTGCCATCCCAATGCCCAACCTTCAACGAAGGCACGCCCATTCACGCATGTCTTTTGAATGCCACTCGACTGCGGGGAGGACATGCAGACTCCACACAGAAGGCACTCCAGCCAAGAATCGAACAGGAGAACCTATGAACCTGTTCTAATGCTAAATGAAAAATAAATATCAAACTCATATATGAATCTAACACAAAAATGTATAACACACCAACCACTAAAGTCAACCCTGCAAACTTTCAACTACTACCCCACTGCAAATATTTAGATATTACAACTGACAATTAACTCATTCATTGAACATATTAATTTAATCTTTAAAGACATAAACAGATAACTAGGCGTACTTTACAGAATAAATAAATGTGTATACCCATTCACCACAGTAACACTTGCAAATACATTCTTCATGCCTGAACTTGAAATTTGATATGAAATATGCAAAGCTCTACACCTGCCAAGTTTGCAACCACATAGAGCAAAATTGGCAACATTATTTGCTGCCTACCCTTCGGTTAGCATTAATACTTGTTATCTTCTCAAAAAGCTAAATTGGATGTCCTTTGATAATACCATTAGATTATTTCACCTTGAAGTTGGACATAAACCCCTTACAGTAAGGTTAGAGTCCAACACATAGCTCATCCTGAAAAGATACAAAAACAGAAATTTTAAGTCCACTGATAAATAGCTCCTACATAAAGGTAGGACTTCGACCATAATAGAGGATTACACCCAGCAAATTCTGACTAGTAATGTCTTTCGCCTTTTCCCAGTTAGGGGTTGCCACACCGGAACTCCGGTCTGCTAATGACTGGCAGTGGATTTATACGGTGCTGAGCTGCAACCCAACGCCTAACCTTCAAGGAAGGCACACCCATTCACGCACACACCTACTTGCATGCCTTTAAATGTCACTTGACCACGGGGAGGACATGCAGACTCCACACAGAAGGCGATCCAGCAGAGAATCGAATGGGAGAACCTCTTGTTGTGAGGCGACAACGCTAACCGCTGCACCACCGCTGCCCTGTAAGAGACTAAAACACCCTACCCGCCAAAATTAGAGGCACAAAAACCTTAGTCATCATCAAGAAACTGTAAATACCATTCCCTTATACCTTTAACTTTGTTAATAGCAATAATACTTAAAATTCCATTTATACTGAATCTATTATACATCCCTCAGGACTAATATAATGACTGACTATAATTTCTTCTTGATTTTTCCCTGCAGTCTTCACTCTTTGATTTACTCATTTCCAGATTTGACACTCCACTGTTTACCATCCAGCTTATTTCTATAACCTAAACATCATCTCCTCCTTGTCAATCCAACCGTTTTGCCAAATCTCTTTTAGTCATTGTATTTATCTTCTTTCAGTCATCTAATCATCCTGGCATAATTTAATTGAACTCAACTGGTTTATGCTGTTGCCAGAGTTACTACCTTTATACGAGAATGCGATTTCAAATGTATACTACCAATTAAAGTCGTCATTTGTTAATTTCCAGTTAAGGTACAAGTAACCTGTAAAAGATAGATAGACAGATAGATAGATAGATAGATAGATAGATAGATAGATAGATAGATAGATAGATAGATAGATAGATATTATGTTGTAAAAGTAACATGTCTGTAAAACTGTTATTTTTTTACTCAGATGAAATTGATTTTCCTGGGTTATCTGTAAAAAGGGCAATGTCTTGTCTGTCAAGCACAGTCAACAATAAATAAATAAACAAGTAAATAAATAAAATGCTACTTGAACCTGTTGTTTATGTCTGTCTAACAACAGTCTACTCAAGGACTAACATAATCTTGCATGAACAATCAATCCCATACCATGCTTTGATTATTGTGTCAAGCTTAAGATATGTGTACCCTGCCATTTAATATGAGCAAAGAGCCTATGTTTGTTTTAAACTCTTGCACAACTGCAATGTCGGAATCACAACTTTTAATAAACTTAAGACATAAATATCTGTTAAGTGACAAAGAACCTATCTGCTTATTACCTTTTCTTTTTTTTTTTTCTTTTTAAAACTTTATTTTTATTTTTATAATAAAAATAAAACCATGCATACTATGATGGTACAAGCAATAAGAGTTACGCAATACAACACACATAATGGTTTACAGCAATATAAGTACATGAGAGGGACAAAAGACATGTTTATAATGATCTTAAAAGAAATACAATCTCTTGCAGTATACATGGTACACAAACTAACAACTTAACCCAAACTAAACACTATTTACAAAGCTACCAGTGTTGGACAGGGAGGGAGGCAGCAGTGAAGCTATTTATACGGTTAGGTAGTAGCAGCCCTACTTGGCTTGTAGTAGGATAGATAGACCCTTCAGAACAAGGGATATGGTATGTAGAGAGAGTAGGAAGGTAAGAAAAAGGAGAAAGAAAAAAGGGGAAAGGGCACAAGAGAGGTTTGTAGGTTAACCATATCTTAGTCACTTAAGATTACTTCGAACAGGCTTTTCCAAAGTTTACTGAAGTAGGCTCTTTTCTTGGGTCCGTTTATTATGAACTTCTGTGCTGAGATATATTTGGTGGCCATAGTCTTAAATCCCCGCCAACATAATTTGGTGCGATCCAGCCAATTATGGGTAATATAGAGTTTTATAAGGAAACACAGCGTTATTAGGATATGAAGATGAAGCTTGGGCAGACCATGGGGAGGAATATTTAGAATAGCCGTTTCCCATGAGAGGGTGGAGCTATAGTAGCCCATTTTTTTGAGACGCACTTTGAGAGAACACCAGAGTTTGTAAGAGTTATTGCAGTGCCACATAATGTGTAGAAGATCAGCTTTCGCACCTGGACAGCATGTACATAACGGAGAGCTATTAGGGTTGAATTTGTGGATTCTTGTGGGGGTAAGGTATGCATTGTTATTCAACATCAGTTGAGTGTAGAGAAGTTTCTTAAAGGGGGATAATTCAATGCTAGTTTTTATGGCTAGTATTTTTTGGTCCTCCGTAATCTGGTGGTTTTGATTGTCCCAATATTTGGAGAGTAGGCAGTTTCCTTTGTAGAGTAGGGGGTGTAATAGTTTGTAGGACGAAGAAATTGTTTTATTATTGCTAGCCAGTGTATTGATAATTAGATTTAGTTTATCCATTAGCTGTATGTCGGGGGCTGTATTGATGGTTTGTGAAGAGATGAGTTCCCTGAGTTGACGTAGTATTACTGAGTATTTGTTGTTAACCTTGAGTGTTAATCGAAGTTCGGCAAGTGACAGGGATTTGTATTTAAGAATATCCCAAACTTTAAGGTCTTTGATGTGGGGGAAGTCAGCAAGGTCTACCATCTTATTGTTAATTTTAAGATTTGGGTTGAGGTGTAATGGTTGAAAAAAGGGTAATATAGATTGAAGATTGATGTCTTTAATCAGCTTTTGAAAGAGTTTTATTTGGTGTTTCAGTAAAGAGAATAATTTTAAGCTATTCAAAGAAGTGGATGATAAGAAGGGAATAGCCTTAGGATTAATTTTGTTAGATAGGATATGTTTGTGCCATATCTTTAACCACGCTGGGTTATGGGTTTGGGTTTTGTTGTTCATGTTCACAATGGACCACAGTCTGTTAGAGCTAATGATCAGATAGTACAGCTGGAAGTTTGGGAGGCCCACCCCACCTTTCTCCTTGGGAAGACTTAGCTTGGAAGAAGAGATCCTGACATTCTTAGGGAACCAGAGAAATTTGATCAATGTTTTTCAATCTGTGAAAAAGGTTGTTGGATATAATTGTATTTGTCGCACTAAATTGATATAGGAGTCTAGGGAGAACATTCATTTTCACAATAGCTACTTTTGAGAGAAATGATAGATTCAATAACTTCCACCTTTGTAGGTCTTGACAGATGATTGACCATGATTTTAACAGATTGTTTTGAATCATAGAGGCTTGGTTGTGTTCAAAGTTGGCCTTGGTACTTGAGGCTGTATGTGATGTGAAAGGGGGATTCAGGGAAGAAAAAGGGTTTATGCGCTTCAGGATTTATTGGGAGAATATGTGATTTTTTATCATTGACTTGGTAGCCAGAGGCCTCAGAGAAGGAGGAGATTGCTTTTAATATTTTTGGCAGGTCTGTGTTAGGGTATTGGAAGTAGAGATTTAGATCATCAGCGAAGGCTGAAAGTGCTACTTGAGTGTTTAGGATTTTTGGAATATTATGAAATGTATTTTGAGTAAGAAATAAGAAAAAGGTTCAATAAATAGATTAAAGAGAAAGGGGAGAGTGGACAACCTTGCCTTGTGCCATTAGTAATCTGGATAGGATTGGATCTTTTTTTATTTATATAGAGATATGTGTATGAGTTTGAATAGAGAGTTCTGATCATAACTAGGAAGGATGTGGGTATATTAAAAGTGCTAACGTGGAGAAGAGGAATTCCCAGTTTACCCTGTCGAATGCTTTTGATGCGTCTAAGGTTAAGGCATATAGCGGGTTTTCTTTTTGGTAAACTGGATAAGAGAGTCTAGTGTTAATGTATTGTCCCATGTATGTCTATTGGACATGAACCCAGCTTGGTCAGGTGATATTAAGTATGGTAATACCTGTTTAAGTCTATTGGCTAAAATGGCAGAGAAAATTTTGATATCAACATTTATAAGCGAGATGGGTCTGTAGTTATGCGGGTCTGTTTTTTCTTTATTGTTTTAAGTAGTAAGATTGTTTTTGAATTGTTCCAATGTATGTCAGTAATTCCATGATTCACTATGAAGTTAAATACTTCTAGGAGGATAGGGGCAATTTTTGAGTTAAAAGTTTTGAAAAAATTAGTAGTGAAGCCGTCCGGGCCTGGGGATTTGCCTATTTTGAGTTTATTAATAGCGTTTTGAATCTCTTGCAAATTAAAAGGAGCTGATAGTATGGATATTTGCTCCTGGGTGAGAGATGGGAAGTTGATTGAATTAAGAAATTTATCCATCTGCAGTCTAGAATTGTTGTGTTTGTTATTGCTATAAATGTCCGAGTATATGTCATAGAAGAGCTTGATAATCTCGCAGTCTGTTTTGTAGATTTCCCCTTTATGTTGTAAAATGGAAATTGTTGGAGCACCGCTATTGTTTTTGAGTATTCTAGCCAGTGTTCTAGATGGGATTTGTGCCCATTCAGAGTATGTTGCAATTTGTCTTTGTTCCTGTATCGAGTAGTTGTATAAATGTAGCCCACATAGTTCTTTATGTGTAGTATTGATCATTTCCTCTAGTTTGGAGTCGGGATGTGTTTTAAATTCTCTTTCCAGGGATGCTAGCCTTAGAGTAAGAGCCGATTCTTTCCTTTTATTAAGCTTATTAAAGAATGCGGTTTTACTAATCAGATACCCTCTTAGTTCAGCCTTGCAGGCCGCCCATTGTATGTCTAGCGCTATCTGAGAACAACCAAACCCTGCGTATAATTCCGACAATGTCCTATTAATTCTCTCTACCACTTCTTTGTGTTTTAATAAGTTGTTGTTAAAGGACCAGTCT
This sequence comes from Protopterus annectens, assembly GCF_019279795.1. Classification (NCBI taxonomy): domain Eukaryota; kingdom Metazoa; phylum Chordata; order Ceratodontiformes; family Protopteridae; genus Protopterus; species Protopterus annectens. The sequence continues at coordinate 674,041,464 of NC_056726.1, read as the reverse complement.
GCCGGGGAGGTACGGATGTGAAGATAATCCTAAGGAGATTTTGCATGATCCGATAATAACCTAGGTTCACATCTTAGTGTAATCTTGAATTTAGAAAGGAATTTAGAGATTAGGAAGAAGTCTAGGCGTGACCATGATTTGTGGCAGTGGGAATAAAAGTGTACATACTGCTTTTAGCTACATCCGCACCAAAGACAATAGTATCCATGAGATTAAAGTCCGCCATTAGTTCTTCCAGAGCAGTAGAGGCTTGGTAGTTATATGAGGGTGAGTTACTGGTACGGTCTAAGCTGGGATTTATAACTGTATTCCAGTCTCCTCCAATAATAAAAAGGTGATCAGGGAATGAGCTAAGGATATTGTAAATATCCATGATGAAGAGGTGTTGTTGGGTGCATGGACCATATCGTTCAGAAATAAAGCGGGTTTAGTAGAATCCGGAACTATGGATGTAAAATAACACCACCTACCGTATTTATCGGACTTTCGTCTATGATGTTGCCCTGGAATTGTCTCTTAATTAGGATTGCTACTCCCTTAGAGTTTGAACTATCGCCCCCGGCTATTATAGTCCTGATCCATTTTTTTTTGGAAGTTTTTTCCCAGCATTCTGTGGGTAGATGTGTCTCCTGTAAGTAACATATACTAGCCTGAGATTTAAAGAAAAGATGTAGTATTAGGTTTTTTTCTCAGCATTCTGTAAGCCTTTAACGTTCAACAGTCTATTTGCCAGCTACTGAATTCCTTAGTTTAATTTGTGTTATTGAAGAGTGGAATAAAAGGGAGATTATTGTTATACCTACATGTAATACGGTTTGTTTAGGAGGATTTATTTTTGGGTATAAGTGAGAGCGAAAAACTTGATATATCTTTAACACTGCCTTTTTGAAGAGATTATCATTGAGACAGAAGGTAGCCCACAACTTCTTCAGACTAACCCCAGTGCCTAACCACCCATACTCCTTGTATGAAGAAGTATATATACATATAAACATTAACCTAAACTTTACTATACATATGTACAAAATATACCTTTTCCAAAACATAACCTACCTAGAATCCTTACTACATCGCCCACTGAGCTTCTAAGACTGAATACTATTTGATATGCAGTTTAGATAGCTTGTGGCATGGTCTGTGGTAGAGTAGAATGAAGTAGCGGATGTATATGACAGCATGCCATCACAAGGGTGTATACTCACGGGAGTCCATCTATTTACAAATATATGTGTGGTTTTAGTGACTAATATTATGCTACAGACGCTTTTGACTTGACAGTAGAAGGACTTAGCACAGCTAGGTAGTCTAAAAGAAAGACTCTGTCTGAGACAAGTGTTTATGTATGGTGCCCTTACTCAAGCAGCTAGTTATGTTAACGTCAAAGCGTCCCCCATATTCGCGGAAAGGGAGAAGAAGGGGGATCCAATGCTATAAGTATGTATATTAATTGGCTCGGTAAAAAACAGCTTTCTCCTTTGCTGCCAGAGTATATGACATATGTATCTGGCTGCCCAACTTAAATAGAGTTTCTTGACACTACCCTGTACCCTTACTCTTTAAAAACTTAGTTTGTATTCCATGGGTATAGCCTTCTCTCGCAGACACAAAACTAGGGTCCGCTTACAATCTTGACCTGTACTGCAAGCAACATATTGTATAATAGTGAATACCTTTAGAACAAGGCTCTAACAGACTCTCAGACACTACATAATTAAAGTAAGTGTAGCAGTCAGGGACTGACTAGGAATACCTTTAGTATTCTTTAGTTGTATTAAGTATTACTATATGACTATAGGTATGGGGCTTAAGCAATAATGCCTGTACCTGATATAGCAGTATTACTCAATCTGATAATAGAATTTTCCGAATACAAGCTTTAATACCAAGAGGCAATGTTTACTTTTATTTTATATTGTTTTGCACAGTCCAGCACGTGCCCCGCATTACTATAGGCTTAGTGGATGTAAAATGACTGAGGAGTTGCAGCATTCATACGTGTTGCACGCATATCTAGACTTTACATGTGCTGCATACCAAATAACGTTAATGTGACTCTGTACACCACAGGGGAGGCATTAGGCCTCTTAGCAACACCATCGTGGAACTGATTAGACCTGTATGGGGGCAAGTTTGAAATTTTATATTGTAGGAGCACACAGTCCATTATGGGAAGAGTTCAAACATCTTGGACAGAAAGCAGAGTAGCACCCATATGGTTGTTTATCATGTCACTTAGAGAGGATATTATGCCAGGGACCCTAACCTTTCATAGGTGATTCAGTATACATAACTATAATATATACATACATAAATATCTTACATTTTTATTAGGGACAAACCAAAAAATATGGGGCAAAAAACCTGGAGATTCTGGGCAGTTAGGATGTATGAAACTGGTATACCTGGGATGGGATCTGGTTAAGGTTGACATATTTGGTACTGGTAAAACTTGACAAAGCCTTTTACCATTTCAGAAAGTAAATGTGCTTTGCACAGCAATAGTGTAATGTACTAAATTCAATACAAAAGTAAATACATAGAGTTCTGCAGGTGATACAACATAGTTTGATACATTCATATTGTTCTTCCAACCTGTTTGAGCTATTACACTAAGTAAGCACAATGAACTAAAATTATACTGAGTAGATTGAAACAAGAAAGGACAAAAAAAAAACAAAACAGGAGAGAAGAAAAAAGAAACACAAAAAACAAATATTTGCATAGTTTCCTGCATTGTATGCTTCATAATTTCCCTGAATCAAGTTTTTGTTGGTTTCAACAATAGTATGTATACTGAGACGAATAGCTGTACCTTTCCCTGTGTGCAAATGGAGGACTTATCCGTTTTTCCTTTTTTTACCTCTGTGTATAAAATGCTTAGACTTGTGCTTTGTGCGCTACTGCTAGAATGCAAAGGATTCTTTCCATCAGGCTGTCTCAATGTTTAAACTTAATGCCTCTCAGCGTACAAATTATAAGAGCCAAAATACTATTTGACAACAGATTTTACATGTACATAGTAAATCCACTTGACGCTATCAGCAGCTTGGGAAAAATAAACTTGAAAATGGGTTGGCTCACAGAATGACTCGTGTCTGACAAGCTAACAGGATTGTAGTGCTTCACTGATTTCTGCACGGTTACCGGAGGTTAACAGTGTTATATGAGGCGCAAGGAAGCAGAAGCGCTTCAGAGCGGAGGTCCATAGCTGCCCTAAGCGCCTGACAGCAAGCCCTGCTTACCGTTTGCCTGTTTACGCCGGATTCATCACTTAGCAGTTGCTTGGAAGGCTGTCTGCGTGATTGTTGGATTGTAGGGAGGCGTTCGATGATGTTGGGCTAGGGAGTTGTATGCATTCCTGAAGGATCGCATTCGGAGGATTATTGATGTGCCCCATGTATGTTGCAGCAGTGACATGTGTTGCGGCCAAAGGAGACCCACCTGGAAACATCCGAAAGAGTTTGTACCTACGTACCGTGTCTGGCGCCATCAACAAGAGAGGGCTTTGATACTTTTGTACAGGTAAGTGAAGGAGTACTTGTTTGTTTAAATTAAATTAGAGTCGGTAGATTTGTTGAGCTTTCCAGCGCGTATATGAGAAACATTGTATTATTCTGATATTTAGCTCTGTGAAGGAGTCGCTAGCGTTGATATAGCTTCAGGAAGTAGGAACTTTGTTGAAAGCCTTAATAAAGGCTGTTTTGCATCATTTTGAGAGTTAATCGAGTATCTCACTTCATTGCTATAGAATATCAGGTTGGAAGGATATCTCATTTGAAATGTATGTTTCTTTTGATTAAATCTGCACAAAACGGAGCCAATTTTTGTCTGTTTTCTTTGATGCTTGCAGGTAAGTCTTGCGAAAAATATATTTTATGCTTGTTCCAGACTAGGGATTTATGTTTTTTTGCAGCATTTAATATTTTTTGTGTTACTTGGTAGTTGAGCAGCTTAACATAGACTTGACGGGGGTCTGAGGTGTCTTGCCTTCTCCGGAGAGCTCTGTGGGCCCTTTCAATGATAATCTCAGGTATCTCACCGTCAATTTGTAGTAGAGACTCGAAGATTTGCTTTGCAGTAGTAATTAGGTTTTGATTGTCATAGCTCTCAGGGATACCTCTGATCAGAATATTGTTTCTCCGACTTCTTGCCTCCAGATCTGTTATTTTCATTTGGATTTCTGTTATAACTGTGGATTTAGCACTAAGCTCTTCAGTAAGGGTTTGAATTTGAGATTCATTTGTCTGTATTTTTTGTTCAAGAGTGCCCACTCTTTCAGCAATCTGAGTGACAGATTTACTAATGCTTGAAAGTTGTTCCGAGAAGTTCTGGATGGCTGCATGTATGGGTTGTAGGGCCTGTTTTAATTCATCCATGTGGAAGGCAGAGGCCTCAGTAATGGCACTAGTGTTTTTGTTAGGTTCCAGATGTTGTTTATTGGTTTTGCCTTTTGGAAGTATTCTCTTTTTCTGGTGAGAAGATTATTGAAGATTTAGCTTTTGTTGTCTGTGTTTCCATTATAATAGGGTCATTTGAAGATTTTTGCTGTCTAGCCATGTGTTCTTCAGAGTACTGCAGTAAATTGAGGCCTTCTGGAACACAGTAAGTACAAGACTTAGAAAGCTGATATAGTATATACAGTTGGTTTAGACACTTTCTTTATAGCTGCAAGTCCTGAATGGTTTGATTTTTGATGCTGTAGTCGATTCCTTTACTCGATAGAACGTCCCTAAGCTTTTGAGAGATATAAAGATTGAGGTAAAACTAATAAGGTAGGGAGCTCAGTGTAGATGCAGTTCACCAGGCGACCACCATCTTGGAAACATACCTTTTCTTTAAACAAGAACACATTGTTTAACTCAGTATTTTTAGCTCTTGCATAAATACGTCAGCATCATAACTTCTAACAACTTCTAACAAACCTGAAAAAATGGCATATAGCAGCTACATTCAGCATTAATGCATAACCAGTTCATAACTTTGAAGAAGAAGAGCTAATATTCTGAAATATTCACCAAAGCAGAAACTAGAAAAAAAACTAAACCTAATAAAACTAGTAGGGAAAGGGGAAAATGGAAAAAAAACACTGAATCAAGCAAGTTGAATCCATGTATTTTTATTTGTAATCTAGTACATATTTGAAGGGTGTGGAAATGCCATTCTTGAAGCAAATCTAACACTCACAAATTGTTTCATTTAGACAAACTAGTGGAAGCAAAATCTTTGGATAGCCATATGATAAATCTGACATTGACTTTGCTCTATATTTCCTAGCAGTAGCTAGGATCTTTCATTTATCCACATAATTAAAATGACAAAAGATTAGTTCTCTAGGGTACTTGATTCATCTCTGGGAACAGCTTCAGCAACCGGGAAGCTCTTTCTTTTATGATAGTGAAAGGTAAGTTTAGAGTTTTGGCTAGGTTCTGTTCCTTCTAATTGACTACATCCTTGCCTTCCAACCCTTATTTGTGACATGACTCGCTAAGGTTATTGTACCTCTGAAGAGTTTCTAAACAATTTTGGCCTTGAATACCATGATCATTTCTAAACAGACCATGAAAGTAATTTTATTGTGTTTCAGCTGGATAAGGTGAAGAGAAACTGAAGATTCTATAAAAGCAGACTTGATGGCAACATTTTTAATGTCTGCTTTATTAGTAAAGCTCAGGTTATTTAGCTCTATGGTATCATTCAAAACTTTCAAAATTACCTTAATCAAGTTATGCAGCTACAGTTCAAAAGACAGGAACTAGTGAAAACCTTCAGTGTGGGCCATATCTAACTGTATTCTACCTCCTGGGATTCACTTGTGAGGTCGTACATTTTAGAAGCTGTAACACTAAACAAAGCAATGCACCTCCTATTCTCTTCCTTGGAATAAATATCAAGCTGTGGATTGAAAGATTTGCAAAGAAAAATATAAGAGACAATAATGTTATTTAAAAGTCTTCTACATGGAGCTAACACACTTCCCCTCCCCCACCAAAAAAGGCAATAATTCCTTGAGTTGAGATGTTTCATCAGTGGTAAAGTTTGATCACCTACAATCATAGGATAGTCATAGTACAAGGGACACAAAGATTTAATTAATTTGCTAAAGTCCCAGAGATGACATTAAGGTGTACAGTGGATGTCACTCACTACACAAAAGTTCAGTGCCCTTTGTCACAAAACAGCAATCATATAATCATTTTTTTGCTGAAAATATGCAGCAAAGTTACATCTACTGTAATGATATTGGCCCTAATGAGGATGGTTACACCTCCTTCCCATTTATTATCGCTACAACTTGGCTTAAAAGTGAGAACAATAACCCATGCAACGTTTCACAAAATCTCTTGTTTGTTACTCTTTGTCTACCTATTTTAAGAAGCAAGTCAGTGTTGTGTATTATAGTGTGATAGTGAGTAGTCAAGGCAGCCACTGCTCATAATGATACAGCATTTAGAGATGTATGTGTATGATACAGTAATTCCCAGTTAATGGGTATTATGATAAAAAAATACACTCTCTAAGAAAATAAAGAAAATAGTGTGCTTAATATTTTATGGAAATTATGTCCTAAAAGATATCAAATGCTATATAACACAACCTGAAGCAGAGCGGAAAACAGTGAGGAATTTAAGAGTAACCATTTTAAATGTTTGGACCCACTAGACCAAGTCCCAAGATAGAAAGACTGAATGGCCCAAAGATCGGACTTGTATATACTAGGCCCAAGATGCCATTTCTCAAAATATTCCCTTTTGTCCTATTTATGGTGATCGTGGAGTTGGTGTATATAGATATATATATATATATATATATATATATATATATATATATATATATATATATATATATATATATATATTCACGGTTGGGGGCTTGCCCCTCATATGGGATGCTGCTGGGGGAGAGTCTTGCTCCCCCTTAAAAAGAAGTTTAAAGGAAAAGATCAATTTTCAAAATTTGCTGTTTTCCTGTGTTTTTTGTCTTGCTTTTTCAGCTTGTCAGCACTTGGCATTTCACGTGTCAATATTTCAATAGGGAGCCAAATTTAAGGCATAACTTGTTATATAAAAATATTGGCTGAATGGAAATGATAAATATTAAATAAATGTTTATATGAAAATATAAGTCCAACAACTTTATGATTTTTTTGCAGTAGTGTAAAAGTTAAAATATATTAAGTGATTTTAATAAAGACTTTATAGAAAAATGAGAAAATGTATTCAAAGTACTCCCTTCATTATATAGTTTTGCAGTATAATGATGCTTGGTAATTGGGCTTTAGGATGAGTATATATGTTGATTTTCTATGCTGATGTGTTAAATTTATTTTTTAATATTTTTTAAGAGTTATATCCATCCATTGTATATTTTATTCAGTCTGAACCCCTTTTATTTTTTCATAGTACTACATCGGACAGGTTCGTTTTAACAGATGTCTTATAGACTAGTAAACAATGGAAACAGTTGTTTTGGTAGGGTAAGGATTTTGTTTTCATATGTGTTAAGTATAAGTCACATGTATTTACTTTTTGCTTCTTTCTACCTGTCATGTTATGGTTATTTCTTCAGAGCTAAAACTTTACATTTTTAGTAAACTGTGTTTTAGAAAAAGAATTCTAACTGATAAACCAACAAATGCTGTAGTAGCATTAGTACTTCTTAGAAAATGAGTTATATAATAAAAATAATTAAATAAATGCATTTTTCAGATTCTGATCAATGTTATCCTCTAAGCATATGCCTTGCATTCAGTTCTCATACTATGACCTCATACAGGCAAATAATTAGTTTAATATTTTACACCTGGTGTATAGTTTGAGTGCTGTCAAGCAATTATTAAACCAATAGCTTTGAAGCTAACAATATGACTAGTATTCCCCTTGACAGAGGAGATATATTTTGTCACAGGGTCTCTAAATGAGATGCATATGAAACGTATTACATATTTTATATATCTGCCATTACTGTCTTCTTTTAAACAACAGACATTTTCCAACTATTCCCTTTCAAATACAAACATTCCACATATGAAGATGATTACTTTCCCTCCCAAAACAGCTACGCGCAACCAAAGTTAACCAAAACAGAAGGCACACAGCAGTGATGTGGACATTTTGTGCTGAACAGCGCCAGCCCCAGAACACTGAGACAGATGCATCTTTCTGCACCTTGAGCAGTCTGTGTCCTGTACTAAAGTTTAACTGTGCAAGAAGAACATTACTTCTCCAGCTGTCATGTGTTGTCTTGTGGTCTTTCCTCATAATTACTTTAAAATGACTGTTACTGGATCAACTGAAATGTATGCTAACTATAACTTAGTAAGTGGTAAAAAGAGAAGCACTGATCTTTAACAGTTCTTCTTTGTGGAGATTGTATCTCCTCAAGGACCATTTTTTTCTTATTTGCACTGGACCCTGAACAATGAGCCTACTGTCTTCATCTGTTTGTCCCATTTGTTCCACTGGGGTATAAGGGTCAGGCATCCCCGAGCTAACTGAGAGTTCTCCAATCCATTTGTTCCTACCTGGAGTGCCTTATCAACCCATTCATTCCCCCAAATGTTGAGAATGCTTGACACAAAACTTTTACCCATCTAACTGGGTAGCTTACCTACTCTCACTGCAACACCCCCCCAACACACACGCACACACACACACACACACACACACACACACACACACACACACACACACACACACACACACACACACACACACACTCACTCATGCACACATATACACACATACACACAGCATCTCTAGGAGTTTCCTCTTTCTGCTGAAGTTCCTAGGGAGGGTACTTCCACACAGTCTCCCTCCACTTCCATGAATGCAGGCAGCATGTGCTCACAGGCTTGTACTTCACAGATCAGTAGCTATTGCTCCTGCTAAGTGGTGCACAAGTGGTTAGCCACAGCCACCTTCCTCCCTTTAGGATGGGTCATCTGACAAAGGTTGTTCATTTTCCCAGCTCCTATAGACACACAAGCCACTAGCTGAATTCAGGTCTCCTGCACAGGCCTTTATTCCTTTATGCCATTGGGCTGGCACTGACCCTGTCCCTTACATCTTATGACCTTCCCCATAGTCAATTCCACATTTATATCCATATCACTTCCAGTAAGGAAAGGAATTCATTTCTTTATCAGCAGACTCTACTTAACCTTTATTTCTTTAATAACTACCTTATTATCTCCTTTTATTAAATTCAGTTTTCTCTTTCTCTCTCTCATTTACACACCACATGGTGCATCAGGCAATGAGCACATTTTCAGTGCTCATTGTTTCTGTAGCAGTTACAGGTTTTATGGGCTCAGGTTGCTAGCCAAAGGCCCAACCCTCCTCAGAGGACACACCATGCACATACACATACACACACTTACACCTAGGCTGATTTAGAGTGTCAAAAATCCACCTATTGAATATCTTTGGAATGTGGGAGGAAACCAGAGCACCGGGAGGAAACCCATGTGAAAGCAAGGAGGATATGCAGACTCAGCACAGAAGGCACCCTAGCCAAGAATCAAACTGAAAAACCTTTTGCTGTGAAGCAACAAAGCTAAGTGCTACAACACTGCGCCACCCATTAAATTCAGTTACTATAGCTTTAAGTAGCTGCTGCTTTAATATTTATAACTGTCTAATTTGCCACTAAACAGAAGTATGCTACAAATCTGGTGAAAATAGTTATTTACCAGACTGTTTTCCTAAATATATAAACTACATTGCTAAGTAACATTACACTATATTTCCTAATGCTTATTTTTGTAAAATATAAACATACTAGTGAAAAAATATCCATGCAATTGTTGTCTGTGCTAAGACTGCAAATAACATTAATTATTATAATCTGTGGTTCTTGTGTGAATATGTGATTAAGCAATTTAAATTATGTCAAACATTGCTTATCTCCTTGCTAAGTCTGCCTGTGGAAAAAATGCAAAAAGCAATACTCTCAACATAACTGCAGGTGGCATAAACTCACTTTTTTTCCTATGCATGGGTCTGATTTTTTTTTCATGCCTTCCTGCGTAACTTTTTGTTTTATTGCTGTTTATATTTACTATTGATTTAGCTTGTTTAGACACTGTACAAACGTTTATGTCATTTGCCTACTGTAAATCTGTTGAGCTGAAAATATTACTGTAATCATTTCTACTTCCAAGATTTCGAAAGTTCTACAGGAGAACTGCTTGCTACAAATAACCAGATTGCATTCCTTTCATAATTCTTGTAATCCTGTGATCCTGTGTGGGAACTTGTTGCATCCACTATCATTAAGTCTATACATACCTATCCAAGAGCCATTTTCTTTGCATTAACACCCAGGAGCTTGTATGAACTGGCACATATTCTCATTACTGTATATAAAAGAAAATGACTGCATTATTCTTACATATTAAGTTGCTAGGAGTGCTCTGTATAAGCACAATTTTACTTGATGCATTCTCACAACTAATTTCCAATAACATAACACAGTGATTTTTCACTGTGGGAAATCTGCACCACAGGAATTTTAAGAATCATGAGCTGAGGGGTCATTCAGCATTTGGCCTGCTAAGAGAATTTGTGTATGGAACCTTTTTTCATCATTTTTTTACGTCAAACATAACCTTTTCTTTTTTTAACTCTATCAGCATTACATAACATGATATTAAAACATTCAGTTATTTAATGGGACAGTAAAAAAAAAAATCTTTTGTAAACGCAGCAGAATAGTGAACCGTGTTTATGAAATATCGACAGATAATTAAATATTTACAGTAATTTTTCTAGACTATAAAAAAGTCAATAATCCTTAAACAGTTAGAATGTTTATGGTTTCTGAGACATCCCCACAGCTTATATTCATATATCAGATTCTTGGTAATCTTGTCAGGTCCGTTTCCAAAATTTGAAAATAAAAGCAAAAAATAAAGTTAACTCACAACATTAACCACTCTGTCCCTCTAAATGCAATAATAAGATCTATTCAATAATATTGCAGAGCCTAAACCGAACATTATCAAGTGGCCAGAGGTTAGTTCTTAAAGTGTAGCAGACTGTTAGCCTTAATCTTACCCAAATCTGTTTCCTTTTAGGCTACTTCCAGGCCACATTAAGAGAAGGACATAACCTGAGTGCCTAACAAATCCACATGCTTTAAGGCAAGTGGGAGAATGTTACCACAAGTATACTAATTTAAAGGGCATGAAAGCTGGGACAGGTGGCATGCCAGCAGCTCTTCCATAAAACAAACATCCTCTCTCACTACTTCCTATCTACATCCTGTATTTATAAATGTTTCCCTTCGATATGCAGACTTTCAACCATATCATGTGACTGAGAAAGTAAAAATGTATACAACTGTGGGAGCACATGGTTGTGAAGTCTTCAGTCTTATATTAGGTGGGAAACGTTGTTCAATGCTCAGCATTAAGTTTTGTAGTGTGTCAGTCATGTGTTGCTTTGAGAACATTAAAAATAATAAGTATAATCAAAATGGCTTGGTGATTTGAGATGTGACGGTCAAACAATCAAATATTTAGGAAAGCCCTAGGTGGAGATGGTGAATAGGTCCTGCTAAAATACAAGGCTTAGTGAAATCCATCCATGCCGGTGGATAGATGAGGATTCTACATGTCATCTATCTGAATTCTGAATATCAAATTATATCCGTCATTCCCAAACCTATGTTGTTTAGAAATTGCCAGCAAAAAAAAGGCCCATTTTGTTCCCTAATTTAAACCTCTGCTACTGTTTATGCATAACTCCTAGATCTGAAAAAACAAAAGCCACAAAGCGGATGGTATTGTTCAGGTGCACAATAACTGATACACTGAAGCTGCATATGCACGTCTGAAAGACTAGCATGGCTAAACATCTGCAGAAGTAAATTACCCAGAGTCCTGTAGTCTTCTTACAGAAAGTCACATTTTTCATCTTTATTTGCAAAGGGAGATTTGCAGAGCTGGGACAGAAAAATGAATCAAAAACAAAAACTTTGACAGACAAGACAATTTGGCTCTAATGAAATATCTATAGAGAAAAGCTCCAAAAAACATATTTAGCAAGAGAAAGACATACAAAGAAATTATAGCATTATATTCTTAATATCTACAATTATATTAATAGATATTTCTTTATGTTCATAAGAGAATCTAATAATCATATATTTAATTGTTTTCATTTCCAAAATATCCCAAATGAAAAAGAGAGACAAAGTGTTATGATCAGGTCTGTGTTTGAGACATGGATGTCAAAAGATTCACCTCGAGAGCAAAGCTTGAGAGATGGCTCTTGGCATTCATATTGAGAACATAGTATGATCGGTCAAACCTTATCATAAGTATTTGTATTCCATAGAGTTTTATGTACTCCATGTACCACAAATCACAGAAGAAAAATGTGCAGTGTTTTACCAACTTTGAAAGTCAGTAAAGCACTTAGCAAATGCTGTCATATAGATAGCAAATAAATATTTTTTGGGGAAAAAGTCAGGGACAGTTTTCTAATCTAACTTATTTAAAAACATTACTTACAGACTGATATCTGTAAACTTTCATGAAAAGAATGAAAACATGATAATTAGTTATTAATGAATTAATTCACTGAAAGCTGAGAGTGTAGAAACATCCCGTCAGTGAGAGCCAGTCATAAAAGCACATGTTACACACCTCTGAAAGTGCTGTTACTGTTGGGACCCCCACCACAGAAGAGCTTTACAGTTTTTGTTTTTCCAGTTTTGGAGCATAATCACAGTGCTCCCTACACTACAGAGATGTTACATTCCTGGTAGATGAATCATTTAATGGGAAGTGTAGTGTAACTGTTTTCATGCAATTTGTTTTCATCTCAGACTAACTATCAGACTAATCCAATAGTTTACAAATATATGAAAGGTGGTTATTTTAATTGTTCAGCTAAATTATTCCATAGTTCACAATCCAAGAAGACATTACAGGTGATATTTTAATTCCAGATTTTTCCTTATGCCACCACAGAGGAAATGTTTCTATAGCTAGAAAGAACAGAACAAACAAAACCAAGACCCAATCCTCCAAAGGCAGGCATCCTGTCTGGTGGACCCCAGCCATAAACAAACTATACAATAGAAGGAGGAAGCTACTACATGACAGAGCAAAATCCCAAAAAGGGAAGGCATCTCTGATCAGTATTAGCAAAAAACTACGGGCACTCATAAAATCGTCTAAGGCCAGCTTAGAGAGAAAGGACACTAAGGATAATCACAAGGCTTTCTTTAGTTATGTTAGGAACCCGGGTGGGAATTCCCAGATATGCTCAGAATTAGTCCAAAATGACAAAAAATACACCAAACCCACAGACATTGCCAACATCCTAGCTGACAGGTTCAGCGCAAACTTCTCCCCCCCTTCCCCACCAAAAGGGCAAATATCTATCCCAGCAGAGTGCTGCCCACATGACATCTCAGATGCTCAGGTAAGAGCTGCCTTCTTCAAAGCAAAAAACACAGCATCAATGGGACCAGACAGTATCCCAGGCTGTGTCCTACATGAACTCCAAGAAGAAATAAACCCAAACATAAAACTACTACCCAAAGAGTGGTGTACAGCAACAGTGGTCCCTCTCCACAAAGGTGGTGCCTCAACGGATCCTGGAAACTATCGCCCCATAAGCCTGACTAGCTTGGTCTGCAAAGCTATGGAAAGGATCATCATGGACCTCATAAATAAAGATACTGGGGACCCACAGACACTGGATCCTACCCAGTTCGGCTTTGTCAAGGGCAGATCCTGCCTCTTAAACCTGGTCGATTTCTTTGAAACAGTCACCAAGGCCATTGACAAGGGGAAGGTGGTCCACACAACCTACCTGGACCTCACAAAAGCCTTCGATACAATACCCCACTCGGGCATTATAGATAAGCTCACCAGCTTTAATATAAACCCCTATGTCACTAGATGGGTTGCAAACTGGCTCAAGGACAAAACCCTCATGGTTAGAATTGCTGGAGCCATGTCAGACTCCAAACCAGTTACAAGTGGCGCCCCACAAGGCTCAGTCCTGGGACCTCTCTTGTTCGGTATATATTTCTTGGAGGTACAGGCCAACACGGAAGGACTTTGGCTGACCAAGTTCGCAGATGACTGCAAACTGGGCGCCATAATCAACTCTCCAGCCAACACAAGCATCCTCCAAAAGGGCCTCATAGAAACAGACAACTGGTGCCAGAGCCATGGCCTCAAGCTAAACGCCAAAAAGTGTATAGTCATCCCCTTCGGCAAAAACAAAGTGCCCACAAATTACCACATAGATGGTAATCCATTAAGTACAGAAGAAGTAATTAGGGACCTGGGGACCCAAGTTGATAGCAATATCTCATTCGACAACCACGTGGCCAAAGTGGTTAGAAAAACTTTTTATATAGCCCACCTAATCATGAAGGGATTCACATCTAGATCAGGGGAGGTCATCGTGCCTCTTTACTCATCCCTCATCAGGCCCATAATTGAGTACAATGCCCCTTTTGGGATGTACCTTACCAGACACCTGCAGCAACTGGAAAGACCCCAAAAGTACCTCACCAAGAGGATCAAAGGGCTCAAACAGATGCCATATGCTGCCTGGTTAAAGAAACTCCAGCTCTACTCAGTGGCATACCGCCTGCTCAGAGGCGATCTGTGCCTGACGTATAAATCCATGTCCAACCCGGAATTAATGAACATGCTGCACCTCAGAAAATCCAAATCCCATCGAGCTATGCGCTCGTGAGACTTGAACCTCAGCACTGAAATAAATAGGACATGCTGGAGGGACAGATTCATAACTCAGAGGCTCCCTTCACTCTGGAATAAAATCCCAGTCCAGGTTAGGCAGAGTCCCTCATTGACTTTCTTCAAGAGGAATCTTGATGAGTGGATGGGAGATCATAGGTTTACCCCGGGTATCACTTCTGTGTCACTGTTAGACAGAGGCACAGTATACTAACCTCGAAAAAGGGTACAGCAAAATTCATTTAAATTGGGTGGCGAAAGCCAAACACACTCTGGCTAGGCTTATAAATGCCCTAGGGCAGATAGCCTAGTATGAACCTATGAACCTATGAACATGGAAGAATGGATACCATTGGCATGTCTTCTGTTCAGCTGAAGCAGAAGGGTGCTAAGTCCATTAGGGCCATATCTGTTGAAGGGCAGACATACAGAACTTGGCAAAGACACATAAAAGTTCCTTTAATTACTTAAATTTTGTGACCCAAAGTGGCAGTTGGGATTCCTAATTTATTTCACTGTTATGCCATATTTAACCAGAGCTCAGTCAAGTCAGGCCCACCTTGCTGAACTTTGACAAAATCTTGCTGTGCATGCAATAGCAGTTCGGGCAGAAAAGTTTCAAGCCTCCAAACCAGAATGCTCATGAAAATCTAGGTTGTGATCTGGGTCAGCAGGTTGAGCCTGTTGTTGGAGACATAACAAACATCTCACCATTGTCAATAATAAGCCCAGGTATGAGGATCATGGTGAGTGGTCTTCCTTAATAGTCTCTTTGAAAGACAAGAGAAGGGAGCAGGCCTGCTGATCTTTACAACTGTTCTAAAAACAATGGGAAGGCCATCAAGCTTATGTGCTTTCCCTGATTTTACAACTATTATAAAAACAATAGGAAGGCCATCAAGCTTAGGTGCTTTCCCTGATTTTACAACTATTATAAAAACAATGGGAAGGCCGTCAAGCTTAGGTGCTTCCCCTGATTTTACAACTATTATAAAAACAATAGGAAGGCCGTCAAGCTTAGGTGCTTCCCCTGATTTTACAACTATTATAAAAACAATGGGAAGGTCGTCAAGCTTAGGTGCTTCCCCTGATTTTACAACTATTATAAAAACAATGGGAAGGCCGTCAAGCTTAGGTGCTTTCCCCTGATGGAAAGGCATGAGTTTGCAGCAGTTACTTCCCCTACTAACATAGGTTGATTCAAGAATTCTGTATTATGTGAGCTGAAAATGGGCAGACCTAATCCCTCAGATATATCCATGTCATTGGGAAACCATAACAGCACAAGTCTGTAAATGACAGTAAAATGCACCAATAATTATGTTGTATGTGATATTGCCATGTTCATCACCCACTAGTATTCACTTCGTCTTTCCTGAACTTTATATGTTAAAACTTCAGGGGATGTTTTAACCAGCATTTTCTGCTGCTCCAATCTAGTTCATAAAAAGGTAAATTGGAGACCTTTACATGGTTTCTTAAGGTTTTGCAGATGTCACACTAAAAGATGATCCTTAGAGTGACTATGTAAATATAGTGATTGTATACCTGTAATACAAGTTTGGTAATCCATTTTGAAATCTTGTTCTTATGTCTATGTTTGAGGAGAAAGGCAAAGTGATGGATTTGAACCTTAAAGCTTTCCGTCTTTCATTTAATTTCTTTCCATTTGTTAGCTCTGCCTGGTATTGAAAAACAAAATTCCTGTAAATGGTTGTCCATTTTATTAGTGAGTAAAAATAAATCAAGCTTTCAGGGTAAGCAGTGGAGGTAACTTAAGTTTTGCACTGCAACAATAATGTTGTGGTCTGACACAGCAGCAGATAGCATTTCTACCAAATGGACCTTGTGAATTATCAAAGAACGTAAAAAATTATACTTGAGCCAAAGGCACAGTCCAGCAAAGGGACAAAAGGGATTATTCAGTATCCTTAAGGTACAAAGTCCTTCAACATCAAATAAATTATCTTATTTTGGGTATTAGTAGAATGTAGTAGTCTGCCATGATTTGCATATATACTGCATCTAATCAGGTCTAAAACAACATTAAAATGATCACATGAAATTACTGCTGTCTCAGATAGTTTTACATTCAGAAAATTTCTTTAACAGTTGTGTGTTATTTTTGTTGAGTCCAGAACACTTGCCTGACATTAGGTTTGTTGGCTGTTGCCACCATCCACCTTCCAGATTTTTCCTTACTTTCTACAACTCATGTCAGACGTACTAAAATTAAAACTCCTCCCACAATCTCCACTCCCATTTGGTTGAGATAGAAGTAGATACACACCAACATTTCCATTGCCTACAAAAAGATTTCACATTCTTATATATCAATTTTCCTTTTTGACACTGGATTTCCCCCTGAGCAAAATAAGTGCTTTTTGCTTTGGCTAGTTTAAGAAACCTTGTGCATTCCATATAGTAGTTTTACTTGTAATGCATTATGCTGGATCTCATTGTTACTGGCAGACTGATCTAAATATCTGCATGGTGAGCACTGTTTAACTTTCCTAAGAAGAAATATTGTTTAGGGATACCTTAAAAATAAGGACATTTAAACGAACTATTAGAACAGACTTTAACAATATATTAAATGGAATCACAGCCTCTGTTGTGCTCAAGGAAATGATACAGTGAATATGTATAATAGCATTGCCATTTTAAGAAGTAATGTATATAGCATTGCCGTTTTAAAAAGTACTGCATCCCATAATGCATTTAGTCTATTTTACCGGTTACTAAGTGTGTTTGTGGTTGGTGAAGAAGCCATTAACATTATTCTTGCTGTGCTGCATTTTCTAGAGTATTAGCACTGCTGTTTTACTGCAAACCCTGGTATATCCTGACATTACTAGGACTGTCTGCCAATATGACTGGGTAAGCAGAGGTGAGCAACATGACATGGCGTCAAAATTAAAATCATTTTCAGAAAATACATTCAAAAATGCTATTTAAGTGAGGATAGCACTGCCATCAAAGCTGACAGTATCTAGTAAGTACAGACCAAGACATTTTTTATGAGAATTAGTTGTTTTGCTTTTTTTAATATCTTCTATTAGTCAAAAATCATTTCTTGAACATCCAAGGCACAAACCATGCAATATAGTCACATATAAAATAATAAAGTCTCAGTGATAACAAGCTATTTACATCTAAAACTTATGACTGTGTACAACTGTGAAGCATGATTATATAATTAGAAGGCATTCTATTTAATAGTTGATGATTTAAAAAGAAATATTTAAAATCAAGAAAAAGAGGAAAATTCTAAGTTTTCCTTACATTATATTTAAAAGAAAATATACCGGTATATTGAGGCTGATGTATATCTATAAGGATTATTTATGTTTATTAGGTGCAACTTTATATTATAATGTTAAGTATTGTCCTACATTCCAATATAAAAAGTTACATTTTTTCTGTTACATGATGTGATTTTTAAGACTGCGATATATTTAATGGCTATTTCTTTGAAATGGGTCAAAGACAGGTTTTTACAATCAGTTAAATTATTGATGATATATAATTTAATCAATATAAATATAGTTATTAATAACCACAAGTCTTTTAGCAACACTTTTTCTAGAAGGACGTGAAGAATAGGAAAGTTTTCAGACATTCCGTTAGTGCTGTGTCTAAAGCTGACTAGAGAACTTAATAGTGCATAGGCTGTATAATACATTTCTGTTATCCTGGCTGTACACTTTAGATATAGGTAAATAATTATGAGCATCCTACCAAAAATTCTGTTTCATCCTATAACCTCATTTCAGTTACTTCCTATCAAATTCTTTAAGAACATTATGCTGGTGGTATCTCCTTTCGTCTCCACCAATTAATATGTGACACCCCACCACTGCCAACCAGTAATCAAGGAGCCCCAATCCTCACCACTGGCAACAGTGGGGGATGTTCACTGGAAGGTTAACAGGTACACACACAGCATTTCCAGACGCAGCTCTCTGCATCAAGTGCAATTTCCATTAAGAGCACACAGAGACCACAGTCAGTCCAGGGCTGGTTTCTCCCTCTTCCTTCAGATCCCCAATAAGACTCCCACTGGAACAGCTATAGAGTTGAGATCTCAGCTGAGTGACCAAGCCAAGACCTCCAGCACCCTCTCTATCCAACCAGTGCTTTGTGTCCCTGCCCAAGTAGCTGGCATACATACTCTTTGAGGTTTGATTTACACAGACACACACACACACACACACACCTGGGAAAGGCTGGCATAGGTTTACTAGCTATGCCCCCTTCTGCTCAGTCTATAAAGTAGTTTTCACTACCACCAGTCACTCCTGCCAGCTACCTTATGACCCTTAATAAAGGGTGTGCAATCTTACTGTGTAATATTAATATTAACAGAAATAGTAGTTTGACCAGGAGCAAGGCTATTAGGAGTGGCCCACATAGTGTCACAAATAAATGTGCAAGTACTCTCAAAACATAAATATTTCTACATAGATCAGCCACAATGAAAGGTTTAAATATATTTATTAATAAATAATAAAAGAACACTATATATTCACAGTGACATCAGAGTTCAAAACCACAGGAAATATTTAAAATAACATTACAGTTCAGGCTCACACAAATAAAGAAAAAAACATCTAAACTAAGCTTCACTATATTTCTGACTGAATCTAAGAGAATTATACTATTCCCTAGAAACTTACTTCATTAGAGCAAGGCAGATGTGGTGAATGGTTCTTGTTGTTGCCAGGTCCAAGGCACAATGCACAATGCTCTGTCTCACTAAGAGACTTCTCAAAATATTATCTAAAATATCACTGCTGAGATAGCTTGCAGAATGATATGGGCAACTGACTTCTCGTTCCCAGGCCAAAGCCCCCATTGTTGTCAGCTATCAGTATTTAGCATCTACCTGTAAAAATACATAGACAAGGGCTTTTGCTCAGGTCTTTGGCAGATACTGGAACTCATAAAACAATTGTATTCCTTCATGTTTCAGACAAGCAATTACTTCACTCCAAAGACAATACAGAAAGCTTACTAGTGCAGACTTTGTGTCTCTAGTTGCATTGGAAACTTGAGAGATAGCCTCTTTATTGTGTAGCCTATAAAGTAATTTAATTTCAAATATTTTTCTAAAGTTTGCTGGACTGAGGTTAACCCTCCAGTTTCCTCTGTTACGCATATACATTTAAACAGTTACAATAGTGCAGGTACATTTTGTTCTCTTCCAGTAGGGCACACTGTGGTTATATTTTAAATACAGCACTCTACAAACACCTTTTCAACACACACATCTGTACAAGCAGTTTGATATGTAATCATGACATAGAGTTCTAATACATTCGTAACACAAGTATCTTGTATAAATCATTTTGATACTCACCAATGACATATAATTATTTACAAAATTCTGGAGGGCAGAGCCTAGATGGCAAACAGATAAGCAGCATTTTTAGAGCTCCACAAAACAGTACTAAAAACAGGGGAAATTTTATTTTCATTAACCAGAAATAGAAAAAAAATATTAAGGAACTTAAGAACTACAACTCTACCAAATTTCAAGAAATATTATTGAGTTTTTTCTGTCAAAATATTCTGGAGAACAATACAGCTGTTTGGTAATGGCCAGTTTAAAGAATTCTCACTCAGAAACCACTCTGAAGAAGGAGATACAACTGATGTCTTCCACATTACATGAACTGTCATTGAAAATGGATAATTCACTGATAATTCGGAAAGTCTGAAGGAAAACTGCCAAAAGCAAACAGATGTACTAAAAGAAATACTGCAGCAACAACAAAGTAAATTACTTGATATGGAGACATCACTAAATGACATAGATGGAAGACTCAAAGAAGAGGAAAATCAGACAGAATTCTTACTTCACCAAAATAACTGGCTACTTAATAAAGTGGATGATTTAGAGAATAGGGAGAGGAGAACTAATTTAAAAATATTTGGCCTTCCAGAAAAAACTGAGGGAGAAGACATCATCACCTTTTTGAATTCCTGGCTTCTTGAAGTGCTTGATTTAAAAGAAGGATTATCAAATGGAATAGAAAGAGCTCACAGAGCCATAGGAAAATCTATGCCCTCCTTACCTAATGCACCACCAAGATCAATCGTGGTAAAGTTCCTGTCCTTCTTGGATGAAGAGCTCATTTTAAAAACAGCCTGGAGAAAAAGTCCCATAACATATAAACAGAGTCAGATCAGATTTGACAATGACTATTCTGCAAAAGTGTTAGAAACAAGGAAAAAACTTGGCTATTAGTGAAACTTCTCAAAATAAATAAAATAAAAGCGCAGGTGGTATATCCTGCTAGAATCAGAATTTTTTATTCAAATGACTTGAGAACCTTTAACAACATTGAAGAAGCTTCTACCTTCATCAATAATAATAATAATATCATCACAATTCCTGAAGAAATGGACTGGACTGTTTCCACCAACTTGAAAATTTCTCTAGAAAAAAATACTTGGTCTGATGTAAGGAAAAAGAAACAAAGAACTGGTTCTAAAACTAGACAGTCTTCCAAATCTCTCAAAGAATCGGCAAAGATATAGACTTCTGGACTTTACCTCAGAATGTATGTATTTTATCTATTATATTGCCTATTATACTCTGAGACATTTATACTTTTTCTTAAACTTATACTTTATGCAACATACTCATCACAAGTCTAGTGGTTGTGTCTGATAATGTTAAATGGTTTTATAACTTAGAGTGACTTCTAAAAATATAGTTACATCTCATTCATAGGCGGTGAGGAAAACCAGATTCAAATGTTATCTTTCACTTTAGTGTTATTAGTTGTATGTAAAGGAAGAACAAAGACCAACATATACACAAATGTTTTTTCTCATCTCCCTTTTTATTAATAGTGTATTTAGTTCACCTCATTGTTGCATAATATGAACTGAAAAAATTTAATCATAGTTTCTGTGACTTACTGACTTCACTACACTTCAAATTCCCATTTTAAAAGTAACATAGATATCCATATTTTTAAATGTGGATAAACAGAGTCACTATAAACAGAGTTCCGTTACTGGGTTCTGACAATGCTGTCATTTGAAACATTCTTGTGCACTAGTTAGAGCTTCCCCTGTCTGCTATGAAAGATTTAAGGTGGAAATATTCAGTTAAGGAATCCCCTGCTTGTCTGTTGTTAAGGTAGCGCTTGTAGTGTGATATCAATTGCACAAACAGTATATTTAAAGCTCATTTAACATGGTCTTTGGATTATTAGAATCTACAAACCCTGACTTCTTTTAAATAAATAAAAAGAATAGGTGTGAAATCAGTGAAAGAGTAGCTGTTTTTCATGTAGGTAACACAAAAAGGAAGAATTTACAGTAACATTGAATAACATCCAATTGAAAAAGTAATAGAAGCATTACAGACTACACTGTTACACTTGAAGTAAACACAGTCCCTTCTTACTTCTGAATTATTCCTACCTAGGCTATAAGATACACTATGCTATGGTTATCCAGTAAAATGACATGTCTGATAGTTTTGCAAGCATCTGTTACAGCATTGCAAGTGTAAATAGGAAAATATGTGTGTGAGATGCACACATCAGCTGCAGTTGTGACATACTTCTGTGCACATAAGTAAAATTAAGACAGGTTTTAGACATAGTATACTGAATACTTCATTAACCTGGTAACAGAAATCATCTAATTTCAGAAGTCACAAAGGGACTTATTACCTTGTACTTATAACTCCTGCTTATTTGAACATAATGTGCACATTGCTTTATTAGATAACATAGCAAACACTGTATTGTGCAGTGTTGTTATTTTCCTCTGCTCACACTGCCTAGACATGTTCAATTGAATTGATTAAGTAGTAACCAAATAAATAGTGAATACAGTAGATAGTAAATTACTGATTACTCTCCTCACCCTTTAGTGCTTTCTAATCTTTGGTAAGTGGGGTTCAACTTTCAGTAAAGTGGCAAAGATGCTGGTTCTTCTTCTTCTTCTGGCTTTTCCCAATTAGGGGTCACCACAGCGGAACTCCAGTCTGCTAATGATTGGCAGTAGATTTTCTTTACGGTTGCCAGCTCAACTCCCAACCTTCAACGAAGGCACGCCCATTCTACACATGCCTTTTGAATGCTACTCGACCATGGAGAGGACATGCAGACTCCACACAGAAGGCGCTCCAGCCGAGAATCGAATGGGAGAACTTCTTGCTGGTAATTAGCCAAAATTCTTACACCAATATGCAAGTAGCTGTTTAACTGCACTACTAAGTAGTGTGGGCATGTGTACATATTTTCTATGATGAACAGCTGATTTATTCCCAGCAAAATTTTAAGCCATGGCTTAAAACTTTTTAGAAACTCATAAAATTGGCATCTCAGACAGTCTTGCAAGTGCCAGTTGATGTATTGTGGGAGTTGCCTTGACGACAAGGAAGTACTGGGAAACCTATAGTAAAATTGCACATAAATTAGCATAATAAAGTGGTTAGATGTCATTCAGTCTACCAAGAATTGTTTGAATTACACATTTACAGACATAGGTTCCTAAGAAACACAAATCCTAAATGATATTCTGTATGTTACACATCTGGTTAAGGCAGGGATTTATAACATAAACTACCTTTAATCCTTCAGACATTAGTTGTATAGCTGACTATTATGCAGCTGATATTTTTACTGAATATTGACAACTGTTTAAATAATAAGGTTATCAGTTTCTTAGTGCGATGGTTGGTAAAATTAGTTCACCTTGGAATTTCATCTTTATTTCTTTAAAGTAAAGGGCCCATGAGAAAATGTCTTCATGGTCTGCTTTTGCTACTGCTTCAAGTAGTAAAATAAGACATATTTGTAAATTGTAATTCTTGATGAGAAATTCTAGTAGAACACTAATTAAATAGATATGAGATAGAGAGATTTCTTAAGGCACTGTTCAGCTTAATAGGTTTTGTATTTTTTAGAGTGTGATTACTTTTAACAATTTAATAACAAAAAAGGGAGTCTGCCTACTCTTGTATCTTACTGCATGACACAGTCTTTGATAAACACTCTATTATAAAGGTTCTAAGGAACTGTGGCTGTGCAGAACAGCTTTAGTAATGCTCTGTCTTGACTAGCATTTTGTTCAATATTCTGTGATGATATTCTCATAATATGAATTGATATTATAACTATGCATTAGTATTAAGAAGTTTATAAATTGCTCACCCACATGGCCACTTATCAGGGCAAATTGCTTCTGTTTCATCATCAATGAGTGATCACTATGGTCTAATGTTGTCTTTCTTCATTTTTCTTTTAATTTGTCACAACTACATTCATGGGTGGACATAAACTGAATCTGGTTATGCTTTCATTTGTCTCTAATTGAAAGCATGTGAGTGATATGTAGAGATTTATGACATGTATTGTTCACTCAAACATATTTACATTATCATCTCTAGTGAACACAATTCTAAGGGTTCATTCTATGGACTACATCATTTTTGTAGAATGATTCAAGTGTTCTGAATAGACTTGTCCCTATTTATCTTCACTTATTGATACATTTCTAAATCTACTTCACTGAGTTATAATATATTTTTAGTATGTAGGAGAGTGTTTATCTGACATAATCATTAGTATATTGGTCATATCAGAATATCGGAGACTATTAATATGTATATATACTACTCTCAGGCTAAAGAGAACTAATGTTTAGCAACATTTACTGCGTTATAAATGAGATTTTACTTTATGAATGTTTAAGTAGTGCATGATAGGATGATTATATTCTGAAAAAGAAGTCTAATCTAATCTAAAATTAAATTGTATTACCAAATCAATACTCATTTCCATACATTATGTTAATTCATTATTAATAGTTATATAGGGAAAATAATAACTAATATTGTTAAATCTCCAAGATAAGAGAAAAGATGTATTGGAGCTCGAAAGGGGTTAGTTTTTTTTTCTTTCTTTTTTCATGAAGGAAGTTATGGTAGGCAATCTGTTACATTTCTTTTCATTTAGCAGATTGGAAGTGTATTTCACTTCATGTACATTATAAGGTTTACGAAAATATCTATATACTTGTTGTTATACAAGTAATTTTGGCATTTTTCTTTTTTTTATTGGCCTGAACTAAACTCTATTTTAAGTTATTTGACCAAAATTAAAATATTGACTACAATAAGAATTATTAACACAGTAGTTACACATTTTACACTTGGTATGGTATTACAAAATATAATACAAAACAAATATGATGTAAAGTTATATACTGAGAATGGACTTGACTATTTTATCCTTAAACACTAATGGTTTAAACAATCCAAGGAAAAGATCCAATTTATTAAGATATATGAAATTAAATAAAGTACAAGTAGTATTCTTCAAGAGACTCACTTCAAAACAAATGATACCTTTAGCTGGAATCCTAATGAATATATGATCTTATCTCACTCTTCATATAAGACAAAGATTAGGGGAACTATAATTTTATGGAAAAAAATGTCACTATGCCTCAAATCATTTACAAATATGAAGATAAAGAAGGACTCCTAGCCATAGTAATAGTAAAATATAACAATAGACTCTGGACATTAATAAATATATATTGGTTTCCAGGTATTGGGGTTGGGACAATAAGAAAACACATGGATCTAATAACTAGAGTATATAAAGGAAATTTGATTTTTGGGAGGTGACTTTAATTGCATATTGGATAAGTCAGAGACCACAAGCAAAATACATTTACTTTTAAATTCTATAGGGAAGCTACTTAAGAAAAGGGAAGAAAGTTTAAATCTAACTGATACATTTAGTTATAAGAAGAACAATTCATTATTATTTTCACACCAAGACCACAGATTTGGGGCACATACAAGAATTGATAAAATCTTCATATCTCAAGAGCTAAATTCAAAAATAATAACATTTTCCATAATCCCTTGTCCCTTTTCAGACCATAATTCATTAATTCTCAAAATACATACAGATTATAAGAAATTAATTTTTATGTCAAGAATTCCAGCTTACATTGCAAAATTAAAACAATTTAAACCTTGGTTAGATTCAGAAGTACAATTCTTTTTAGATATAAACTACACTACTGAAATACATTTAATTAATCTTTGGAATACCTTGAAAGCCTATCTAAATGGAAAAATTATTTCATGGTATAAAAACAAGCTAAAAGAGTGGGAATCAGAATTATGTAACATCCAAAAATAAATTACAGATCTCACTATTAATTCATCTACTTACACACAAAATAATCATAAAAAATTATTGGAAGACTTAAACAAAAGATATAATGAAATCCTAACTCACAAAACTAATATAGCTGTAGAAAGGTTAAAACTTAGTTCCTATGCAGTATCACCCAAACATATGCATAATTTAGAAATAAGATTAAAAAAAATTTGATTGAAAATAATATTACAAGTATTATACATGAAGGAAGGAAAAAAAAAGGTTTCGGATATAAATTATATACTAGATGCATTTAAACATTATTTCTCTGACCATTATAATGATACTTCACATATAACTAATACATCAAACTTAGACCTGAAATTAGTAAGGGTAAAGGTGATACCAGAAAAGTTAAAATTAGACATTCAAAAACAAATATATCTAAAAGAAATTACTCAAAAAATCAAGGAAAGTAAAAGTAATAAAACACCGGGAATTAATGGAATAATTAATGAATTGTATAAGATATTTCCATCTTCAGTAATATCATTGTTTCACAAAACTTTGAATGAAATTCTAGCACAAAACACAACTCCAATTTCATGGAGATATTCCTTAATTACACTCATTATAAAAGAAAACAAAGACCCTTTACAGTGTAAATCTTATAGGCCAAAATCTTTACTTAACAATGATTATAAAATCTTCATGTCAATATTAGTTAGTAGAATTTAAAAAAATCATTGACACACATAATAAATAAGGATCAAACAGGATTCATTTATAACAGGCATACACATGACAATATACAAACTCATAGATTTTCTAAACAGAAACAACCAAGAGTAGCTTTGGATATAGAAAAAGCCTTTGATTCATTGAGCTGGGATTTTATTTTTAAGGCTTTAGAACTGTTTGAATTTCCTACTAATTTTGTTATGCTAATAAAGAATATTTATAAAAATAATTTGGCTTATGTAAAACTTGGGCCATTTACTTTGAAGGCTATTGAAATAACCAAAGGTACAAAGCAGGGATGTCCAATGTCTCCCATTGTGTTTGCCTTAGGAATTGAATTATTTGCCTCATTAGTACGCCGCAACTTGACTATATGAGGCATAGATGTATATGGTCAACTCAATTCAAAATTTGTTATTTGCTGATGATGTTTTACTCACGTTATCTGCCTCTGAGAAAATCAGTACAAAAACTAGATGAAATGTGGAATGGTTTTATCATATTTTCAGCCTTAGATTTAACAACGGGAAATATAATTATATACATTTGAATAAAAAGAGAGAATTTACCTTAACTACAAATTGTGTGATAGGAAAACAAGTTCCCATAATAAAATATTTAGGAATAACACTATGGTGCTGCGGTAGCATTGTCGCCTCACAGTTAGACGTTGCCTGTTCGATTCTCAGTTAGAGTGTCTTCTATGTGGTGACATGCGTGAATGGGCGTTCCTTCATTGAAGGTTGTGCATTAGGCCTGGCAAGCCAGCATGTAAAAATCTACTGCCAATCATGAGCGGACCAGAGTTCTGCTGTGGCGACCCCTAACCGGAAAAAGCCGAAAGACACAACAACAACAACAACTATGTGATAATTTGGAATCTACATTAGCCAAAAATTATAGCAACATAATTAATAAAATAAAAAATGTTAATAGTAAACTGGAATAAAATGTTCTTGAGATTTGAAGACAGATTACAAATAATAAAAATGACAATACTTCCAAAAATTAATTACATTGGACAAGCTATGCCTATAGTACCTAACAAGAAAATCTTGAAAGAAATAAATAAAATTCTATTAAACTTTCTTTGGTATTTAAAAAGAAATAAAATAGCATATACATATCATATTAGATCTTGGGAAATGGGTAGAATTAAACTTATGGATCTACAATCATACATAAAAGCTTCCCTATTAAGAACTATCATTAATTGGATAGATCCTAATTATTCTTCAACATGGAAAACATTGCACACTATTATTTTTCTAAATGAAAATAAAATAATTAAAATTTATATATTAAGTGAACAAAATAATAGGATGTGGCACATATTGACTGTTAATATTCAATATAATATAACAAAACCAACAAACTTAAATTATATAAATAATATTTACAATTTATTCAGAAGATTTATATATACTAACACAGATATTAAAATTTGGCTAGACTTGATAATACCCTTTAGCTCTACAAAGAATTTCTTCAATAAAATTCATAATGTTATTTTAACTAGATGGGAGGAGAAAAAATTCACTTGTTGGCAACATTGTATAGAGAATCAAGTAGTATTAGACATTCAACAAATTCAGAATAAATATGACATTCCATCAGCAGATTGGTTGATACTAAAAAGCATATTATCATATGTTAAGGATCTTAATAGTAAAATTATAAATTTTCCTTATAAAACTAGTCCAAATTTGATAAGTCTAATATCTGAAGTTATTTACAACAATTATAATTGGATGAATCTAATTTCAAAATTATACAAAAATATTGATAACATATAAAACTAACCCTAATGCAAGATATTGGAATTTCATAGCAAAAGGAAGTCACACTAATCTATCAATTGAGAGTAAAACAAATTTTTTATGTTCTGTTAACTTATCATTTAATCTACAAGTATAGAAAATATTTACATGGAAATATATTCACAGAACATTTATTACACCTGATAAACTTGCCACATTTAATACACTTGATAAATCCATCTGTTGGAGATGTTCTTTAAACTGTAAAGCTGATTGGTCTGGGAAGAAATTATTGTTTTTCTCCAAGCTATATTCACAGATACCTTTATGTTAACCAAATCTTTAGTCCTCTTAAATGTTAATGATACTATTGGAATGAATAAAAAAGACCTATACCTACTTTGGTCCATACTAGCTTTGGCAAGGAAATGTATAACTAGAAAGTGGAAGTCTTCACAAGAACCTACACTGGAAGAATTCTTGAGATTGATGGAAGATACAGCAACATTAGAAATCAAGGTGAAGGAATCGAGAATTTCACCTATAACATGGACAAACAATCCTTGGGGAAAAAAAATTAACACTTATTGAGACATTAAAAATAACCCTAAATAATGTATAACTTTATACTTTATTATTTGAATATTATACATTTTTGTTACTAATGTCATATATTTTATTAATTTTTCCCTCCTTTGTTCAGGTCATTTGTGCATAGTGTATATAAAGGTTTATAATACTTGTTTATTGATGATTGTATTGTTAAACATTATATTATTTGGAAAATAAAAAAAATATTTGAAGAGACAAAAGAAATGATTTACAAAATTCCAGTGAGCTGTGCTGGCAGCATCTCCTATCGTCACAAGCATAACTTCCAATAATTAGTAGTTTTACCTCAAAAAGTTGTTGCTTCACTTAATTTCAGCCATTTTATTCTTGCAAACCAAATGACTGTTGAATATGATGGCGTTTAAGCCCCCGGAGCTGTGTGACTTTGTGAATCCATTTGCATGGCCAGCATATAGGCAAAAGTTCATAGCTTTCAAGATCAAGTTAGATAAAGAAATCAAAGAAATTCAGATAAGCACTTTTTTACATGCCATGGGCAAGGAAGTGTAGATAACATACTTGTTTTATTTTCAGAGGGACAGAATCTTACACATGAGTCAGTAATTAGTAAGCTCAACGAACATTTTATGAAAAAAATATAAATGAAAGGGCATGCTTCTACAGATATTGTCAAGCTAAATGTGCAAATGCTAAAGCTTTGTGAGCTATTTGTTAATTCTCTTGCTGAGCATTAAACTAGTCTACAACCCCGGTCAAGAAATGGTAAATAAATAAAATAAAAATAGTTTAAATGGTGGCTTTAATAAAATGAAAGATAAACAGATTAGAGACAAAATTGCAACTGGGCTGGCTGTTACTAAGTGCCTAAACAAGTTCAATTACAAAAGTAATACTAATCGCTAGACAGGCTGAACTAGTAGAGAAACAAAATGCTAACATAAGTATGGCAAATTGTGTGTGTGTGTTGTAAAATGTGGAGAAATGCCAAGTTTTAAAAAGGAATATAATACTGGTCAAATGAAGCAAGTGCATGAGAAGTAGACTGAGTACAAGTTTAGCAAATCCATGAGATTGTAACAGTTACACTGAGGCAGAGCAGTTTGCAGCATGAGGCCGATGGTGTAAGAGATGTAATAATGTAACACAATTTGTTGATGTTTGTAAAGCTAAACTGATTTAAGAATCACCTGTTGAGAATAAAACTCAGAAAGTTTTCTCATGGGTTCAGTCACTACTAAGACCAACAGTGAATCAGACTGGCAAGTGAAAATTCCTTAGTCACAGAACTCCAGTGATGTTCATGACGGATGTAAGGGCAAGTGTTGCTGTTACATCACATGCTATCGATAGTAGTACCTTGAAGCAACTGCAATGGCATGACGCAGAAGCAGAAATATTTAGCCCTGCAAGTAAACTCAAGTGCATTGATTGATTTCTAGCCACGTCTGAGTGGAAGGGGGATAAACATGAGTTCTGGGTTTATATGCTGGATGTTCCCTACATAAAGGAGCTACACACAAGAACTGTGGTACACAAAAGGAGGCTGGACTACCAGAATAAGTTTAGTTAGTAAAGATATCTTTGGTGAAGTTGATCTGCTTAACTGTGCACCAGTAAAGATAAAGATAAAGCCAAGGCTGATTCCACATGGTTTAGTGCATACAGAGAGTACAGGGGTCTGACTTTAGAGAGAAGGGATCTAAATGGAGAGATGATATCAACAAGAAAAGGGCAGGGGTATTGCTGGAACTGAATTCATCCTCAAATCTTGGTGAGTACCTTCATGAGGTGGACCCTGTCTTTACAAAATCTCACCAAGACGACACTGATAAGAAGACTATATTTAATATAGTATGTTGTTTCTTTTGGCTTTTTACCAGTAAGGGGTCACCACAGCGGAACTCCGGTCCATTAATGATTGGCAGTAGATTTTTACAAAATGCAGAGGTGCCACCTCGACGTCCAACCTTCAACGAAGGCACGCCCATTTATGCACGCATGTCTTTCGAATGCTACCCAACCGTGGGGAAGACATGCAGAATCCACACAGAAGGCACTCCCAAGCCAAGCCGAGAATCAAATGGGAGAACCTCTTGCTATGAGGTAACAACGCTACCGCTGTATAGTATATATCATGGAAAAAGGTAGGTTAAAGAATAAGAAAGACAGCTGGGTGCTCAGCTCCCAAGATAAAAAAGTGTCCAATCCCAGTGTACGTACTGGTGCCAGGACTTGAAAAAAAGACAGTGCAGCATCTTCAGGACATGGAAACATTCTTACAATGGGGTTAGGCCAGGCTCAGTGGAAGATGACCCCTGTTGTAGAATGAAGTAGTGGGCAACAAAAAACAGAAAAACTGACAGACCCAAAAAATACATAAAGATGACAAAAATGGACTACTGAGAATAAGAAAGAAATTATGCATTGTTACTATTATGCAAGAAGCCTACAATTTTCAGATAGAATATATTAAGAAAGATTAACAGAGAAATTAAAGGAAAGAAAAATACTTGTACAACAAAAAATGTCAAAGGCTTCAAAGGAAAATTTATATTTATTAATACAACAGATTTATGAAAAACATTACATAGACAAAGGAACTTTGGGCTGCCTGAAAAAAGAAGCCAGACAGAATATGCAAAATTATGAAGAACAAAATGCAAAGGTTTTTAAATGTATAAACAAGAGACATGGACATGGGAAAGAAAATGAGACCTGTAAGAGTAAGAGAAAGAGAAGCTAATCAATACAAAAAGAATGGCTTTAAAGATATTTGAAGAGGAATACAGGCAAAAGCACCTGGGTATGGAACAGTTCACAATACAAAAAATAAGGAAGCAAGCAAGAAATGTAGAAAACATGATTAGTAAGGCTGAATTTAAACAAATAGAAATTGAAGTTGTAGATTATTTGCAAAGTGAATGATTTAGCGAGGAGAATCCAACAGGCAATGTTACAGCATGACGGGATTATAGGCCCCCAGATTAAGGAACAACAGGTGAAGCATTAGTCAACTGAAGAAGATTTGCAACATAGTAATGCTCTGGAACCTTCTGTAGGACACCAGTATGAAAGGTCAGTTGATGTTGTAGAGCAAGGAAAGGGACAAGAAGCAGTGGCAAATCTATCACAGGTAATGTTGCCAAAGGGTTCCCATATAAAGGAGCAGCCTGTGAAGCAGGGTGCATCCGAAGAGGATATGTCACAAAAAAAGCTTTTCTGGAGCTTTCTGTAGATTACTGCAGGAAAAAGAGAGTAAAGAAGATGCTCTCAATCCAGAAGAAAATTATCTAAGGGAAGACCAACTTGTTGTAATAGAGATGGATAGTAGGTGAGAAGAAAGAAATACATTACAGAAAGTAAATAAGATGCAACATATGAGAAGATTGTTAAAACAGATGAACACAGTAATCAGGACTATTAAAAGAAATTTGCATAATATAACAGAAAAGAACAGAATATATTACTGCTCAGTTAAACTAATAATGGATAAAGTCCTACCACAAAAATATAGAGTAATAAAGGAAAGAAGGGAGCAAGTAACATGGATACATCGAATAAAGTAATTAAGACAAGAAGTATCAGTGTTAAAAGAATATAGAAAAGATAACAGATCATCAAGTATACTTAGATACATGTGATAAAAGCAATGCACAGTATCAGAACAGATCAAGATTTATATTATACCATTGCTAATAATAAATGAAAAATATCATCACAGGCAGAAAAACTTAGAATGTATGCAGATACAGATAAATGAAAAGTGCAAATAAGCAATTTATGGATTACTCAAAAAATATTTTATAGAGAGTTGGGAACAAAGCAAAAGGAATAAAACACCACCAAAAAAGAAGAAAATTTTGGAGAAGTATTTATGAAGACACAGTCAAACATAACAAAATGCTGAATGGAAAGAATAAATAAAAAAAACAGTAACAAGCTCTAATGTAGGAAACATGAAAAGGGATGAAATAATGGAAAGAGAAATTGAAATAAAATTAAGAAAATCTCCTAAATAGAAAACTCCAGGCCCAGACACAATACCTAACTTCGGTCAAAAATCATTAACATCTTTACACAAAGGTTTAGCCCTGAGTTAGAATTACTTATATCCACATCCCAAACAGACACCAAACTGGTTAACAACAGGAAAATGGCATTCATCTTTAAGAGTAAACTTGCAAGCCATCCTAAAAACTATAGACCAATAACTTGTCTCCCAACAACAGGCAAGATATGTACTTGGAATTGATCCAGACAGTTTATTGTCATATATAAAAAAGTCAATTATGACAATCGAGCAAAAGGGTAACAAAAGAAAGTCCTAAGTAACAAAGGATCATTTGTTATTAAATAAAGTCATAACAGAGAATCATAAAAAGTAGAATAATCTAAATATGGCATGGATAGACTGCATCCCACACTCATGGATAAAGGAATGCTTACAGATGTATAAGCTAAACCCAACACTGATCAATTACATTACAATGAACAGTAACAAACTGCTTTGCAGATGAGCTATGACAAAGGGCAAATTATTATCCCAGGGATAAAAATTCAAAGGGATATTCCTAGGTGATTCTTTGTCATCTCTCATATTCTGTCTTGCACTTTACCCATTAAGCTCTTTATTTAACAGATTAGACTATGGTTATAATTTGGTTGCCAGAAACCAGCCTTATTTCAAGTTATCTCATCTACTTTTTGTACATTACGTAAACTTGCACAGTTCATCAGATTAGGAGTGGAAAGCACAACTACAAATGGTCAAAGCTTTATCAGATGATATAGGAAGGTCATGTGGTCTTGATAATTGTGCAAAACTGGCATTTAAAAAAGGAAAGTTGCTGCATCAAGAAAATATTAATCTGGGACAGGAATGTGAATCATACCTCTCAACTGTCCAGATTTTTGCAGAATGTCCAGACTTTTGCCATGTATTTTTGGTCTATTTCTCATAAAGTTGCGATTTTCTGGAAAATAACTGGCATACCACTGAGGACTGACATCAGAAAATAATTACAGACAGTCACATTTCAGACTTTAAGTCCTTCAGAAAATGTGTGCTAGTGCAAAACCTGTTATTCTATCAACTTTCTAAGTTTGTAAGAGTAATATTTAAAAAAGTGTCCCTGTTTTTGTTTCTTTGTCCCAGCATTATTTGTGGCTTTGTCCAGATTTTTTTGTGCTAAGATGTTGAGAGGTATGAATGTGATGTAAAAGAAACTGAGCAGGAGAGAGTGTAAAATATTCAGGAATAGATGAAGGGTATGTAATAAAACATGAACAGATAAGAATAAAATTCAGTAAAGAATACTTCAGAAGACTAAAAGTAAAATTGAAAACTACCTTAACATCAGTGAGTAAAGTCTACACTATAAACCAGGTTTCTCTTCTTGTTTTAACTTATAGTTTTGTGATGGTTGACTGGCCCCAAAAAAGTAATGGATCAGGTGGACAGGAAAGCAAGAAAAATGTTTCATGATTATCAAATGATGTGTAAAAATCTGTGTACACCAATATTATATATTCCGCTGTTTGAAGGAGGTATCGGCCGCCTCAAAATTCATTACATGTATATATCTGCGATTGTAGGACAGCATATATATCTGCTGACCCCACCAGATCCAAACATAGTGAAAATTTTAAAACATGATAAAAAGAAGTCTACGATGACATGCTCGCTTAGTTTAGCAGAAGCATTTCAGTGTGAGGTGGGAATAGAAATCAAACTATTAGTACACAAAAAATGAGACAGGTTCATAGGTAGGTACTAGGCTATCAGCCCAAGAGCCTATGTAAGCCTAGCCAACAAGGTTCCCTGGCTTACGCCACCCAAGAAAGTTATTTTCCTGTGCCAGTGTCGAGCAGAGACACAGAATCTAATTTCTATTTCCCATCCACTCATCAAGATTTTTCTTGAAGAGTGCTAATGAAGAACTTTGCATGACATAGATGGGTAGCCTGTTCCAGAGTATGGGAAGTCTCTGGGACAGGAATCTATCCCTCTAGCATGTCCTGTTTATTGTGGTGACAAGGTTTAGGTCCCTAGAGCATGTAGCTCAGAGGGATTGGGATTTCTTTAGGTGTAGCATGTCCAACAGCTCTGGGTTTGACATAGCTTTATATGTTAGGCAGAGATCACCTCGGAGTAGGTGATATGCTACGGAGTAAAGCTGGAGTTTTTTGAGGCGGTCAGTGTAGGGCATTTGTTTGAGGCCAGTAATCCTCTTTGTGAGGTACTTCTGTGGCCTTTCCAGCTGCTGCAGATGTCTTGTGAGGTGCATTCCAAAAGGGGCATTGTACTCTATAATGGGTCTAATGAGTGTCGAGTAGAGGGGAACAATGACCTCATTTTTCCTGGATGAGAACCCTTTTATGATGAGGTGTGCCACATAGAAGGACTTCCTGACTACTGTGGCAATGTGACTATCAAAGGAGAGACTACTGTCCACCTGGGTCCCAAGGTCTCTTATCACACATTTGGTGTTAAGTAGATTGCTGCTTATGTGGTAGTTCATGGGTACAGACTTTTACCAAAGGGGATGACACTGCATTTTTTGGCATTGAGCTTGAGGCCATGACTCTGACACCAGGCATCTGTCTCAGCGAGGCCCTTCTGTAGGATGTCAACATAATTTGGGGACTTGGCTATGGCTCCTAGTTTGCAGTCATCTGTGAACTTCTTTAGCCAGAGGACTTCAGTGTTAAACTGTACTTCAGAGAATTAGATACCAAACAGGAGAGTTCCCAGGACAGCACCCTGTGGTACTCCACTTGTCACTGGTTTGAGGTGAGATTTGGAGTCTGAAACTTTTACAGTGTGGGTTCTGTCAGTGAGCCAGTTGGCAACCCATCTTGTGACATAGGGATTTATACCTAGTTTAGTGAGTTTAGCTATAACTCCAGAATGGAGGATGGTGTCGAAAGCCTTGGCGAGGTCAAGATAGGCTGTGTGAACCACCTTACCCTCATCTACAGCTTTAGTGACTGCCTCAAAGAAGTCAATCAGGTTCAGGAGACATGATCTGCCTTTCACAAACCCGAACTGGGTGGGATCCAGAGTTTGGAGGTTACCAATGTCTTTGTTTATGAGTTCCATGATGATACGTTCCATGGCCTTGCAGACCAGGCTCGTCAGGATAATAGGTCGATTGTTCCCAGGATCAGTGGTGGCTCTCCCTTTGTGGACTGGGATAACTGTTGCTGTGTGCCATTCAGTGGGCACAAAGCTGATACAAGGCTATTATGGAACATGGTGCTTACGTGGGGAGTGAGTTCGTTCTGAAGTTCATGTAAAATGCAGCCTGGGATGTTGTCTGGTCCCATGGATGCTGTGTTTTTGGCTTTAGAGAGTGCAGCTTTTACCTGGGTAGTTGTGATTACAGGGACTCTGCATTCTTCCTGTATAGATATGGGCCCTTTAGGGGGTGAGGGGGGAGGTAAAGTTAGCACTGAACCTATCTGCCAGGATGTTGGCAATATCAGTGGGTTCTGTAATTTTCGTGCCGTTGTGCTGTAACTCGGAGCAGATCTGGGTGTTGCTATCGAGATTCTTGGCATAGCTATAGAATGCCTTGTGGTTGTCCTTAGAATTAGTGGGAATTTTGTTTTTGTAGCTATCTTTGGAGGATCTTATAAGGGATCTCAGCTTCTTACTGAGGCTGACCAGGGAGCTCCTCCACTCATGGGATTTTACTCTCTTTTGCAACAGTTTCTTCCTTCTGTTATACAGTTTGTTTATGGCAGGGGACCACCATATTGGCTTCCTTTTTTTGGAGGATAGCGTCTTGGTTCTGTTTGGGATAGCACGATCCATGCACTCGTGTAAGTGCTTATAGAGTGCATTTATGTAGGATTCAGCAGTTGTAACTGTATTGTCCATCTTCATGGGTGTCATGACACTCACCACTTCTGTCTTAAGAAGCATGAAGTTGGCCTTGGAGAAATTTTTTACCGTGTTTTCCTTAATGGGGGTGGGGGCGGGATGTGGATATCAAGGGTGATTAGCTTATGGTCGGATTGGACCAACAAGGAGTTGACTTCAGGTGTGGAACTCATGTTGGTAATGACTAGGTCTAGGATATTGTGCCAAAAACAAAAGAAAGAATATAAGTAGAAGGATCAAATAAAATGAAAAAAATGTGGAAAATACATAAATATAGTGGCAAGTACATAGATCTCCTGGAACAACGTCATGGTGACCAAATTTAGATACAGGAATGGTTAAGGAGAGGTGAATTGAAGCCAAAACATGAAATGTCAATAATGGTGCCCCCCCCCCCTCAGGATAGTGGACTACAAACATATTGGCTTATACAATCCATTGGAATGGTGGGAGAAACAGACAAAAGCAGGTTCTGTAAAAACAAACTGGAAAATGTTGTACGTTTTGTTGCTGGGTATGATACACAAATTGTCTATATACTAAAATGCACAATAACAAGGCAAGACTGTTGCACTGGGGATTGCGTAAATACTAGAGTACAGAAGTAGCTGAGAGGCATTGGAAATATTAACTACAAAGCATTATAGAGAATGATGAAGGATATATCACATGGGATCATCCATTATCAACAGTTCAAAAAATAGATGCAAGAAAACTAGCTACAGTAGTCCATGAACAAAAACAAAAGTAGCATTGATAATTGAATTGTTACAGCCATTGATTACAGTGCCTTATGTATAGAGAGTGACACAAAGTCAAAGAATATTAGAATTTGCAGGCAGAAATAAGAACTATTTGGAGGAAAGATACTCATCTAGTTCCAATAGTAGTAGGAGCAATGGTTCTAATAAAGGAATTTACATTGTTACTTAGATGTGCTACCAAAAACCCATATGAATTAAAGAAGCTGGCAATTGTGGGCACATTGCAGGTGCCAAGAAGAGCACTCTTGGCTAGTATCAAAGAATGAAGCAATGCTAGTTTCCTGAACTCTAACTGTAGTCTGATTTAGGAATGGGGTCCATTCCTGTCAAGGTATTAAAAATGCAAAAGACTTGGAGAAATTAAACCACGAGGGTTATATTTCCTATGCTGTCTAATGTAGATGTAGGGCTAAAAAGAATTCAAGAACGTACTGTGATCAAAATGAAAGGTGTGCACCAATGGTCCCTGTCATTTAAATGAATATTAATGTTCAAGAATGTGTTGATATAAAAAGATTTAATGCTGCAGAAGTGCAAGGAAGCTTTATTTTACCTACACTAGAAGATATAGTACATCAACTGGTCAGTGCCAAAGTGTTTTCCAATCAGAGGATTCCAGATGGTTTTGACCAATATCCCTAGAGAAGGACAGTCACAGCTAACAACCTTCATTACTCCAATGGGAAGGTTCTATTTTAGAAGCTGCCACTGTAATCTGTTAAATAAGGATAAAATTGTTATTCTTCTCATCATAGATTATGTGTAAGGATTTGTTCCTAATAAAGAGTGTCATGATTTCAGATTGGAGATAATACTTTAAACCATTAAAACCTTAGGTCTGAAACTTAAGTGAGACAAATGCTGCTTTGGAAAGACCAAACCTCAATATTTTGGTCACCACATAAGTGTTAGTGGAATCAGACCACATACAAGTAAGGTTGGAGCAATAATAGAAGAAATAGGAGGTCAAATACGGCTGGGTCTTTCATAGCTTGAAAAGTGAGATAAAGTTCACCTTGGAGCAACTGGTAGGCTATTGTGCACAAGAAGAGAAGTGCTATTCTGTTGGGATAGAATGTTACCCAATAATCCTGTATGTGTCCAAATCTGGTCAGATACCATAGAAGATATTGCCTTCTATGTGCAGGGATCATGATATTTCAACTAGACCCTACCAAGAGACTAAAAACCTGTTGAAACAGATTACCAAGAATAATTATTAGTTACATACTGTTATCAAATATGTTTGAGATGGATGGTCAAGCTACAAGAAATGCACATGTATAAATATTATTCTGTCAGAGTAAAATTGTCCAAACATGATGGCTTGCTACTGTACCAAGACAGAGTAGTACTTTCCTCATCACAATGTGCCACAGTGTAAGAGTGAATACACAAAAGATATCAAAGTTTAACAAAGTGTTGTGAAAGAACCACAATGTCAGTGCGGTGACCTAACTTAACTCTGGACATCACAAAGCTATTTAGTAGTAGTGGAATATTGCTCTCCTGATATAGAGATATTAAGTATGTCAACTATGAATAAAATGAGTGGAAAAACAGACCGTAAAGTCTAAACCAAAATCCAAGAAAAACGGCTGATATATATCCTGTACGCTGACACAGCCGTTTTTCTTGGAAGTATGTCAACTATATCTAGCCAACAAATAATATCAAGGTTTAAGACAGTGTTTGCAAGATATGGAATACCCACCAAACTGGTTACAGACAATTGTATGCAGTTTGTGTTGATTACATTCCGACAGTTGATTGACAGCTATGGTCTCACACTGTTACTATGTAAAGTCCTCACTATCCCCATTCAAATGGAGCTGCTGATTGAGCAGTCCAAACAACAAAAAAGACTTTGAGATAGCCTGATCTTATCATAGCTCTCATATGATAGGTTCATAGTTAAGCACTAGGCTAATTGCCCTTGTGGGACATTTTAAGCCTAGGCAGTTTCACCTTTAGTGCTTGAATTAACCTATTCCACTTGGTGTTAGATTGGTCTTACCCATCCTATGGTCGATAATTATATATTACCCCTAGTGCAAATAACTGGAATTACACCATAGATACTTTGAGGGGACCCGTGTGTGGGATAGAGCATTTAAGAGCTGCCTCTGCCTATTACTAGTATAGGGAGCAGGCTTGGGGTAAATTTTCTATTATCAATCCATAGATCCAAATTGTCCATGAATATGGACATGGATGGAGTCTGTTCCATAGCAGTGGTATCCTCTGTGAGATATACCTGTCCCTCCAAACCGATCTGATGATGTTGCAGAAGATGTTAAGATCCCTAGAGTTAGTGTTTCTGATGCCATTTGACTTGCCAATGTGCATTAAATCCATCAGTAATGGGTCAGAAGATACCCTGTATGCCAGACACAGGTCACCTCTAAGTAGTTTGTAGTGTACTAAGTACAGTGATAGGACTCTGAGTCGGTCCATATAGGACATATTGTTTAGACATATTATTTGAGTAAGGTATATCTGTGGGTGTTCCAGTTGTTGGATGTGTCTGGACAGATACATGCAAAAAGGGAGCATAAAACTCAATAATTGGCCTAATGAGAGCTGAGTAAAGAAGGATAACGACATCCCTAGATCTAGACACAAGCCCTTCATTTAGAAGCTCTGCAGTATAGAAGGACATATGACAGTGAACACGCATTAGTCAAAAGTTAGGTCACTGTCTTCATAAGTGCTCAAATCCCAAACAGCTGAGTCAACTCTTAGGGGCACATTGTCAATATGGCAGTTCAAAGTATACAATAATGTGTTCTTTTGGGCATTTGGCTTCAGTCTATGATTTTGGCATCACTAATTTGTTTGGGGCAAAACTACCTGCAAGATGGCTAAGTAATTTGGGGATTCAGTGACTGCTTCTAGCTTGCATTCATCTGTAAGTCTAATCAGCCAGAGCCGTTTGCATTGGGTTTGACTTCAGAGAAGCAGATGCTAAACAGAAGAGTCCCCATCAGTGAACTGTGAGGACTCTACTGGTGAATGGTCTCTTTGTGGAGATGGCTTCCACTATTTTGATCTCCTGCATCCTATCTGTGAGCCAGTTGGCAATCCTGTGGGTGATATAGGAATTTATTCCCATTTTATTTAGCTTTTCTGCTATGCTCAAGTGGGAAATTGTGTCAAAAGCTTTAGCCAGGTTGAGGTATGTGGTGTGTATCTTTTTACCATCATTATTTCCTTTGGTGACCTTTTCAAACAACTCCACCAGGCTGAGTAAGCATGACCTGCCCTTGATGAATCCAAATTGAGATGGGTCCAGTGTTTGGAGCTTCTCTATTTCCTTACTGATTAGTTCCATGATAAGGCTCTCTGTGTCTGCATAGATGGTACTGGTCAAACTTATAGGTCTGTAATTGCTTGGGTCTGTGGAAGGTATTCCCTTATGACGGGGAATGACCGTAGCTGTTCTCTATTCGCTTGGTACAAAACCTGAATGGGGACTGAGGTTGAACAGTGTTATTGGTGGTGGTGGGTCTAAATTGTGCTTCATACTATTTAAGCTGCATCCAGGGATATTGTCAGGACCCATCGATGTAATACTTTTAGCTTTTGATAGCACTTTCAGGACTTGGTCTTGTCTGATAGCTGGACGTATGCCAGTTTCAGGTATATCTTGTGGGGCAGATGGAGGGGCAAGAAGGGTAAAGTTACAGCTGAATTTACCAGGCAGTAGGTTCGACTATACCTTCAGTCTCAGAATAGGTAATATCATTCTCAATCAGTTCATTGGTGCATTGTGTTTCTGAGATTGGGAACATAATTAAAAAAGGCCTTGCAATTGTCTTTGGCTTGGGTAGCTATTTTAGCCTCAGACTTGGCTTTGTTGGATTTTATTAAGCTCCCGAGTTGTTTATTTATTTCATTGATAAGGGCTCTATCATCCTGGGAATTGCTCTTCTTACTTTTGGGCAAAATATATTGAGCTACCCCACACTGTATCAAAGATAATATGCCCTCCCCAGCTAATGTTCTAAAGACAAATAAAGGACTAGCATGCCAATACTAGAATCCAGATTTGAGACAAAAAGTATTGCATATGAGTCAATGATACACAAATGCCAAAAAGCTAAAGATTCCTACAAGAGAATTTTATGATGACAATATTCCAATCAACCGCTGTCTCTCCTTCAACCAGGCTAACCATTGTACCTAAAGTTAGCAGGGGACAGAGAGTGGGACACAACTGATGCTGCAGTGAAAAAAAAAAAACAATGGACCTAGGTCATACATGGTGCAAACTGAAGATAAAGCCATGGCTAGACACAATCAAAAGCTTATTTATGCAGTTTCTGATACGTGTCAAGGAGAAGGCTGAGTTTCTGATAGTCAGTCCTGGGATTTAAGCCATGGATAACAAGGTCCACAGGTTCTCAATGTGTTTCTGCTTCCTCAAATGTGTTACCACAAACCTGTATCCAGAACAAAGCTGGATTTTTTTAACCCACAACTACAATGTGACTTTGCCTGATCCTGTCCAAAATGTGACTCTAGACTTAATGACGTTCATTTTGTTTGTCTAACCATTGTCCTTCTACAGGTCCAAGTTCGGTCTGTATGACACAAAGTAGGTGAGAAGTTAGAACTCCATGAAAGTATCAAGACTGTAACTAAATCATTTTATCTCTAAGGGACTGTTTTTGATTTTTCCTTAAACAGAGTCTGTTTCTGGGAAGAGTAATGTCTGTCTCAGTTGCAGCTATTTCATGAATAATTATCTGTTCAGCATGAGTAAAAGTTTAGAGCACTTGAACAGTGAATGGCATTACAGAAGCTTAAATGTTTGCATCAACTTTGCACATAACACATTTTGTAATGCCAGAGAGAAGTTTGTCTTTCCTTAGTCAGGGAGAT
Source organism: Protopterus annectens (assembly GCF_019279795.1). NCBI lineage: Eukaryota > Metazoa > Chordata > Ceratodontiformes > Protopteridae > Protopterus > Protopterus annectens. Next base: position 673,998,967 of record NC_056726.1, on the reverse strand, counting down.
GTGATAATAAGATATGTATATCTGCTGTGTGCCTGTGCAAACTGTAAATATGTATAAGACCAGTACCTCTTTAAGAAGTGATGTATAGCATTGCCATTTTAAGAAGTATTATATTCCATAATACATTGAGTCTGTTTTTTCATTTGTCAGTGTTCATGATTTATAAAAAAAATATATAAAAAAACTGTTGACATCATTTTTGCTTTGTTCATAAATATTAAATTGCTTTTTTGCAAATGTTAGTGTACTCTGACATTATTACTGCTTGCCAACATGACTGAGTCGACTTTTCTTATTAATAATTCTCAACTGTCTATACATGTCGTAGTTTTGCCTGTTTCTATTTTCTGAAACTAAATGAAAACACTGCGGTGCCCTGCTGAGTTAACAAAACAGCTGTATTTTCCATTTAAACCTAGAATTTAATGTTTGTGCTCTCTGTCACAAAGGTAAACTTAGAATATTTACTTTTTCCTTTTTATATTCATCACTTAATTTGTATTTACTGTTAAGCATTCTATAAGCAGGGACTTGAACATGATGGAATATTGTGTAGCCATATAATGGATGTAAAGCCACAATCAATATTTAGTACTCACACACTCAGTTGTGTTTTTATTTGAACATTCAGTGTTAGGTATTGCTCTATATCTATCTTTCTGGGTCTCTGTCAAAAATGTAGTCTGCCTAAAGGGCAGGCATGTAAATAACATAAAAACAATAAAATAAAGATTGCTGATTAAATTTCTATGTTATTTTGCTGTTGTTAGATGACAGTGCTGATGTCTCACATCTGGGCTATAGCAATAGCCTTACTAACTGCAATTACATCATTTCTTACCATGTTTATTACAATCCTGTGGAACAATCTTTCTTCATTGATTATATATCCCGTTTAACTGCATATTTTTTCAGTATACCGTCAGATTTAGTAACCAGACAACATAATGAAGATACCAATCATGTTAAACTGGAAAGTTCTGAAACTTAAATTGCAGAACTCGGGATTAAGTACTGTAACCTTGCAACTAAGGAATGCAGGCTTGTCATTGTTTTAAGAAGTTGCAAGTACATTGAGGTATCCTGTTTATAGCACTATAGAAACAAAGCATATACTTCCTTTTGGTTCATGTAGCAAATCATGTCTCACAGCTAGTGTTGAGTTCAAGGCCATATGTGCAATCTGCAGAGGTTAGAGGAAGCGTAACTCCTCTAGATTAATTGTATGTCTGCAATTTTCTGTGCTTTTAATGGTTATATTTTATTAATGACTTCCCTGGCCTGGGAAGGTCATTAGTACAAAATGCTGCAATTGCTTTCTAAGACTGATGAGTAATTAGGGGTGCATTGTTTATGCTGTGGAAGTTATTTAGCAGAGGTTTGACATATGTTTTAAAAAAAGCAAACTCCAGTTACCAAAGGGATAGTAAAAGAGTGTCATTAATGCAGTGAAAACATAAAAATAACAGTATGTGCCTGGAAGGATGCTTAAGTGTCGAAACAATAAGGCTTCCATGTGGCCTTTCATTTTGTTTATTTAGTAATCAGACTTAGCATCTCTCCACTATTCTACCTTTTGTTTTATTGTTGCTGCAATTCTGTCATCTTTGAACATTAAGTCTTGGGTACAACTTATGTCTTTCTTGAAAGGAAACAAAATAAGCTTACTCACGTTTTTTTTTATTTATTTAGGTCACCAATGGATTAAAAGACTGGGAAAATACTATAAAATACTCCCCAAAACATCTATAACCCTATGGCTTCTTGGGCCCTAACTTATTTGAGTTATTTCCTAAATGGTTATTACTGTGCTGTCTTGGTCAGGAAAGGTGTGTTGAAAGGATGCAAAGGAAAACTAAAGGTGTACAGCAACATAATTTGTTTCTCAATCATAATTTCTGTTCAAGTCATCATTGGTTGAAAAGATTATGTAAAAAGAAAAAAAAATCTTTAAAATGCACTTCAGAGCATATAGGGAGTTATGGTTTCTTGAAAAAGCTGAAGAATAAGGAAAAACAAGAGAAAAGAAGAAAAAAGTAGTGTGCATAGTATGGGTAGCCCAAGATTGAGGAAAACCAGGGGAAGTGTGTGTGTGTGTGTGTGTGTGTGTGTGTGTGTGTGTGTGTGTGTGTGTGTGTGTGTGTGTGTGTGTGTGTGTGCATGTGCATGCGTGCATGCATGCGTGTGTGTGTGTGTGTGTGTGTGTGTGTGTGTGTGTGTGTGTGTGTGTGTGTGTGTGTGCGCACGTGTGTGGGGGTGCTGAAACAGTAGGTTTAGGGTGCCATTTCACCTAAGCCCAGACCTGTACATAAAGTTGCTGCAGTGTATCACTGTTGTAACTAAATTGCAGTAACTGTAAATGTCCCTTTGTGAGATGGTATAACATAGTGTGCTACACATGCCTGTTATAATGTAATAATATTGTAGTTACAGGTCATTCTGTGTGCAATACTCCTAAAAGTTTGCAGTATGAACTAAAATGTTTCTTAAGAAGGGTGACAGTGACAAGAGGATACCTAGACTTGAAGTGCCCAGGGGGCCCCCAACTTGACATATGCTGGGGGTCCCCAAAATGCTAACACCGGCCCTGGTTGTAGAGCTTCTATAATGCAATACCACTTTAGAGTACTTTTAAACATCACAGTGTGTGTGTGTGTGTGTGTGTGTGTGTGTGTGTGTGTGTGTGTGTGTGTGTGTGTGTGTGTGTGTGTGTGTGTCTACACATATGCATTCACACACAATAACACACACACACACACACACACACACACACACACACACACACACACACACACACACACACACACACACACACACATATACACACATATCTGTATATAACAAATGGCTGAACTACCAAATAGCAATCATTAAATCATCTGACAACAAAGAGTGAATACACTAAACAGCTATAAAAAAAAACAAAATACACATGTTCAAATACCAGCAATAAATACTACTGTATTACAATAGTAAATAAGAGCTAAAACACCATAAACATCACTTTGGGGGATGCTCATCCCCCCATAAACCTTGCTAATTATATATGCAAACAACCTACAAAGGATAAAAAAAATTATTTTTTTTTTGCTGGGGGGCAAGCCCCCTGTATCCCCTACACCACCCATCTAATTATATATTCCAATTTCCAGATTAGACTGCACTGGAGAAAGGGAATATTACCCAATCCCCACCGTACCACAATCTCTAACATTAAAAGCCAGCAGTTTTCAAACAGCTGATTTCCGATCAGCTGTACTGCTTCCCTCCCCATTGATGAAAACACTCATCGACATAACACTAAGTATCCCTACATGTATATAAACAGAGAAACTTTTGATGTATGACTGCTCTGTACATCTAATAAAATATTTAGATGGTGTAATTTGCAAGTAAAAGTTATTCTGTGTAAAGTGGCATGCAGTTGGTTTCAGCTACATATTTGCAGCAGCTCTTGTGCAACAGGAAAATCATTGGAAAGGATATATTGGAATGGCAACAAGAATAGACCTGAATCTGTGACACAATATATCAGCAGTATTACTTCAACCTACATTTGCCCGATAGTGGTTCCAGAATGGTTTTATACTATACTACTACACAGTTTTCAGAGTAACTAAAGAAGCAGTGTATCAAACAGTATTCATGTGTGATATGCAGATGGACAGTAATACTGATAATTTTTTTCACTGGATTAATGCAGTGTATATCTGCTTTGCTTACATTACAATGGATATAAAAAGAGTACACACACCTGTTAAAATGCCAGGTTTTTGTGGTATAAAAAATAAGACCACAATAAATCATTTCAAAGCTTTTCACACCTTTAATATGATCTATAACCTGTACAATTCAATTGAAAAACAAACAAATCTGTTAGGGGAAAAAATATATATGGTTGCATAAGTGCGCACACCCTTAAACTAATACTTTGTTGAAGCACCTTTTGATTTAATTACAGTATTCAGTCTTCTTGGGTAGGAGTCCATCAGCATGGCACATCTTGACTTGGCAATATTAGCCCACTCTTTCTTGCAAAAGCACTCA